>NC_134457.1:185220431-185820431 GCF_047948215.1 Lycorma delicatula | reverse complement strand
GCTTAGATCACTGGATTAAAAATAAAAAAAATTATCAAAGGATTTTTTTAATCATATTTTGAATGTGGCTATTGCAAATGCCTGGATTGTCCAGAGAACAATTTTGGAAAATGAAATGTCACTTGTCAATTTTAAAATTGATATCTGCCAGACTGTATTCGACATTTGCAAAAACGTTAAGAAGAGAGGTAAATTGTCCCAGGAGCTTGAATTGGACATCAAGAGAAGAGCCTGTTCTGGTTGTGTGATGAACTGCAACTTGATAGTGGAGGTCACTATCCAGAATAAAGAAAGCTTCCAAATGCACCAAGATGTCATGACAAAAATTGCTATCGCAGAACATATTTCTATATAAGATGTGACATACTAATATATCCAGGCTGTATGAAGAATTTTCATTCTTGATTTCTATGTTTGTAAAGTTTAGTGTGTAAATATTAATTGTGTAATGTTATATAAATGTTCTAGGACCTGAAGTAACTTGTGTTAGAAGAATATTTTTTTTCATGCGTTTGGAATATAAGATTACATTTATTTCTTTATAATATTTACAAACATTTTAGACATTTTTTTTAACTTAATTTTTTTGGTAAATTGCTATTTTACTTTGTAGCCGAGAACAAAAAATAGACTGTTACAAATAGGAAAGCAATTTCATCATGTTAGAAATCATTTTATATTATTGAAATATTTTAAAATCATATATATCTTTTTTTTTGTATATATATGTTTATATTGATACCATAATTCCATCTTTTACTTTGTAATAAAATTAATTTCAAAATAGCTTACAAATGAATTTAGCAGCAGTAAAAGTACATTGCAGTTTTTAAAACCTTATCTGAATAGTACTTAGTATGTGCAATGGCACGTGTGTACATTAACTTAAGCCCCTTTATAAGCGACTTAAAAAGAAATGATTTTATTTTTTTAAATTTTTACACAACAAATGAAGATGCTAGAAACTGCTAAAAAACGGGTATTTAAAAAAAAATAAATTGTCATGGAAGAGGTTAACAAAGTTGATGTTCTAGTTCAGTTTCATTAATGAAAATGATAGAATGAAGACAAAGTGCTGGGTGTAATCAGAGCCTAAACAAAGATTTTTACTCTTACTTGATGACATGTAATTTTTTGTTTATAAAAAAAAAAATAATCTTGATAATACTTTGTGATATTTGAAAAGAAAAACACTACATACATAATTTATATTAAACTATTTGTTACTATGACAGTTTGGAGAATGATACTAAATTTCAGTAAATAATAGCTTAATAAAAGTGACTGTAAATTATGAATTTAATAAAATTTTTTTTTTGCAATTTCTATCCCATCTATTTGCTCAGATTAATGCTTTCAGTTTTAGGTGACATCAAATTGTTTAGTCATTAAACATTAATAAACACTAACAGCATGTAATGAGATTGCACCACGTGTTGTTTAGATTCAGTAATGTATGGAAACCAGTTTAAAATGGTTTTGGCGATTGATATATTTTCCTTAGTTAACGTTAATTTCTAGGATTTCAAGACATTCCAAGTGTTACAGAAACACTATAAGGAATGGGGTTTACCGAGACAATGCTGAAATCTTTGTTATTAAAGTATATTTACAGAATTTATCAATGTTTCTTTCTATGTGCATCAGTTGAATTTTTATATGTTTGTTTTAGAGAATAATGGTGAATTCCCACCTATTACAAATTTTATTGATCATGGTGAATATCAGATAACATACTGTGTAGGAGATATTGGGTTTGTTGCGTTTAATAATTTTCAAGAGCATATACCTTTTGATAAAGAAGTTCAGGTAAATAAATTTATATACATATATATTTCTTTTTTCAGTACTTTGTAAATTATACTTATTAATTATTTGTTTGTACCGATAAATATTTTTGCCGTACCTTGCTTTGTATCTTTACCCTATTATAATTTTTCATTACTCTAATGCAGTGATTCCCTACCTCTTTAGCTTCATGATTCCCAAAAATTAAAAAAAATATATATATATAATCAATATTTCATGCCCCAACCACATCCCAATGAAACCTAGTTAAAACTATTTAGTTCTGTTGATAGCAATGGGTATGAATATGCATGTATGAAGTGTACAAACATGAGGAATTTACAAGTTCCAACTTGATGTATATGTGCTTCTTGTAATTTGGTCTGCTTGCATAATATTTGCTGTGAAAGTGTCATGTTCGAACATGCATATATGTCTGAACATATTACATAACTTTTATACTGCTCTTAGCAGTATAAAAGAGGCGTAAGGACTGTAGAACATCAATTTAATTTCAAATGTGAAGCATGTGTCTGGTGCCTTTATTTAAGTTTTTAATAGTGTAATCTCATTGAAAATAATAATAATTGAGATTTGGAAAATTGTAAGCAGATTCTTTGTAAAGCTGAAATTGTTAATTTTATTAAAAGTTTTAAAACAAATAATTAAATCCATGAGTAACATGTATTAAATGATATCATATATCATGAATTAAATACATAAGATATCAGTTAATGGAAATGGCATTTTTGGGATTAACTGATCTTATATAGGGTTATCTGTTATCATATGATTATGTCACCTGATATACAGTTATAATTTATAAATAGTGCTTACTATTTTTTTTATTCTTTAATTCGCACTTAATGAAAATTTTCAGTAAAGAGTAAACTGTACAATGTAAAAGTGAAGTTATTCTAAAAAATAATATCAGAAAATGCTGAATAATTTAATTTTTATTGTTAATTATTTTCAAATTTAAATGAATATAGACTTAATTAAACTGTCTGAAAACTTATAGCAACAGGTTGTTATGAAATGAAAGTAAAAACTATTGTAGATAAAATCAATATCAATCATAATATCAAAGATTGTGAAACATAACCAATTTATATAATAGTGTGCTTTTGGTTTACACAAGATTTTTCTGGTAGTCATAATTAATAATTATTATCAAATTTTTTTGCACTGTATAATAGAATACATTTAATAATCTTTCATGTGGATAACTCTAAAAACCAGTATTTTTAATTAAGTTGTGCTATTTATTAATTGTAGTAGTACAGCTGAACATTTATCAGTAACAGGGCTTCCAAAGCCAGTATTATAGTTTTAACTTTTTAGTTAGAATCAACTTTTTAGTTTTCCACAAATATGTATGATACATTTACCTATGGGTTTTCAAATCATAATGAAAGCTTGAACTATTAATTGCTTTGATTTATAAAGGGACAAAGTATATTACTTACAAAGATCACACTTTAAGTGAGATCTTTCTTTTTTTTATAAAATTAATTTTAATGTTTCTTAGAAAAAAAATTTTTAATTTTTTGTTTTTAATTTAAAAAAAAAAAATTAATAGCCCTACAGAAAAATAAAACAAAAGTGAAAAGTTAATTCTTGAACATATATTAAAAAACATATACAGGAACAAAGTACGAATTGAGAACTTCCTCTTTTTTTCTTTAAGTTGTTTAAAAAAGTAGACTTCTTTTAAAAGTTTTCAAAACTAAATATTTATAAGTCAGTTTTGTAGAAAAAATATATTGCTACATTGTTTAAAAAAAAAAAAAACTTGCTCTCTTATTTATTGTTTTGAGCTTGTTCTTTTAATTTTGTGAATACATTTTTAAAAAAATATGCAACTTCTGGAATAAAATAAGTACTCATTGAGCAAGTAAATGAACTTAGTGGAATTGAAAATTTCAAACCATCAACACTAATAAAAAGTAATATTTAATTTTAGAAAACTAATAACATGAAAATTTTCTTCTGTTTGTTGTCTTTATTTCTGGCTTATATAAACATTTCATATAGTAATTTCTTTTTCAGACATGTTTTAAACAGCCAGGTATCTACTGTGATGTATTTGGTGGAACTTTAAATAATAACTGGGAAGCTGATAAAAACCCTTGCACAGGAAAGTATATCCGTGTCAATGAAAATGGCATGGGAAAATTAAATATGGATGCTTATGAAGGAGCTGCTTTATTCCATATCAACTCGGTATGTTTATACACATCTGATATGCGTGTGTCTTTTTAATATTAAAGGAAACATTAATTTATTATGTTATATTAAATATTATATACTGGGTAATTATTTGAAACATTACCACATTTATTATTCAACAGCTATCAGTCCCATCTTATTTCTGTTGGCAGGCATGTACACCACTCTCAAGGGGAACCTTTTTAAAATTATTTTCAAAGGGGTAGAACCCACTCTCTCCGTTACACCTACCCCAACTCAAAAGTCTTAAATGGCAATGGTAACATTTAATTACATTAATTGGCAACCTGAAAACAATAATGAATTTTGGTGAAAAGAAAATTAAAATTCACCTACACCCATCAGAGTGATGGGTGTAGGTGAATTTTAATTCATCCTACAGAGTGTAGGATGCAAAAAACCGTTTGGGGTAGTACTTTTTTAGGCCAACAAAAATAACTAAAATTACGTGATATTACTTCTTAAACCATGAAATTGTCCATTCTTGTTAAAAATATGGGTTTTAGATTTCTCCAGCTTTGAAAAAACTTACCAGTAAACACAGCATTATAACATCAGTTCAACAGACGAAAAACTAGTAATAAGCTACCTACCTATTTCTTTGCTTGTAACATGTTGAAACTAATTGTTAATTAAAAAATAAAGCTTAAATCATTAATTAGTTAATTTTGTTATGAAATTTTTTAACAATAAAAGTTCTTAAGAAATAATATATGAAACACATTCTTTTTACCTCAATAAAATGAAGTGTTAATCTTTATTAATCATTTGTTCAAAATGATTCCCATTTTCCAGTAAACAATAATAAAGTCTTTGTCGAAATTCACATCTTACTTTAATAAAATTTCTTTAGTTACATCCCTACATGCTCTTACAATTTCATTTTTCAACTCTTGTATGTTAGCATGATAATTTCTTTACAAATTAATGATTTTAAATGACCCCACAAAAAAATGTCTTGTAGTGTAAGATGAACAAATTTTGCCGGCCACTCAACTCCTTCTCTTCTATTTATCCAGTACCAGGAAACATTTGGGCCAACCATTGTTGAACTGGAAGTGAATAGTGAGCAGGTGCTCTATCTTGATGAAAGCAAAGCATGTCTTTATTAAGTAACATGTTTCCATTGTCATCTAATTGATTTTCTAAGGAATCAACTATTAGTGGGTGAATAACTTCATCCAGCAACTGCAAATACTTTTCACCTGTCAAATTCCCATCGATAAATACTGGACTTATTTTATATTATCACCGTAAATCTCAGCCCAAACATTTATTTTTTAAGGATGCTGCATGTTCCCAACATTGAAAACATGAGTATTTACACCGCTCCAGTATCGGCAGGTATGTTTATTAACAAAGCCATATAGAAAGAAGGTGATCAGAAAAACAAATATTTTTTATAAACATTGAATTGGCATAAATTAATTGAATCATTTTTTCACAGAATTCAATCCTGTCAGCATCATCCTCAATCAGTTCTTGATGCAGTTGAATTTTATATGGAAAATATTTATTCAATTTTAATGTAGTGAAAACAGAACCATAAGAAACCCCAATTTCACTTGATATTTTATGAATTGAGGCCTGAGGATTTACTACTACATTTCCCAAGATTTCAACCAGTTAATTTGTCTAAAACCTTTTTGTCCTGCACGTTTCTTATTCATGACAGATCCTGTTTCTTTGAATTATTTTTAAAAGTTTTACAATGTAAGATCGTGAAACATTTTTATTTGGATGCAGTTCATTAAACTCTGGGGCAGTTCTTCCAGCACATTTATTTTGTTCTTTAAAAATTAGTTCAGTCCTTTCTTCCAGATTGTAAGTCATTTTAATGAGACAAATTTACTAAAAAAATGAAATGCCAAATGGTAGAACAATAACACAAACCAAATTCCAATTTTAACTAAAGAATACAGCAATTTAAATAAAACAAGATGATGAAATAAATACTTTTTGCCACTAATTACCTATAATATGAAAGAAAACAATTTGCGAAAATTTACGATAGAAACTAAGATTTCAATAATTGGCAGAAAATTATAACCTGTTATCAATTTTTCAGCATGTTGCCAGTAAATAAGTTGGTATCTTATTATTGGTTTTTCATATGTTTAATGGTGTTATAATGTTATGTTTACTGGTACGATTTTTCAATGCTGAAGAAACCTAAAACCCATATTTTTTTATCAAGCATGGACAATCTTAGTTCTAATCCTTTGGATCAATAACACTGTATCCCAACATAACCTAAAAAAACACATTTTAAAATAAATTTATTTATTTGTACAAAATTACTTGTCATGCAAAGGATTTCTATGAGATGTTACAAGCTACATTGTCTCATCTAAAATAAAATAAGTTTTCAACCCTTGAAAATTTAGAAAACAACCCTAGAGAACATTTAAGGGCATAGTTTGTGATGGTATTTTAAAAAAATCACAGATTTAATTCACAAATTATGATTATTTCAAATGTTTGAAGAAGTAATATCATGTAATTTTATAGTTATTTTTGTTGGATTGAAATTTAAAAAAAGTACTATCCCAAATGGTATTTCGCACCTACCAAGCGAAGAGGTGGGCGGATTTTAATTTCTTTTCTCCAAAATTCAATATTTTTTCCTGGTTATAAATTAATGTAATTAAATGTTATCATTACCATTTAAGATGAGTTGGGGTAGGTGTAGCGGAGAGGATGGGTTCCACCCCTTGAAAATAACTTAAAAAAATGTTTCCACTGAGAATGGGATACATGTCTGCAAACAAAGATATGATGGGATTGATAACTGTTGAATAATAAATGTGATAACTTTTCAAATGATCACCTGGTATAATATTATTTATATATAACATTATATTAAAACATCCATGTTTTCAGACTTGATAACACAGTGCTCACTGTGTATAAAATGTATGTACAAACAGTCAACACAGATCCTTTAGATTAATGAAGCAGATGCTAATGCGTGCAAATGATCTCAATAATTTTATAAGATTCAAGAATGACAAATTACACAAATGTATTAAGTTAACAGTGGATTAATAAAACTATTTTACAATAATATAAATATTCTGCAATTTGTGTGTATTATTAGATAAATCATTTATAAAATTTATGATGTGTATTTAATTTTTATAAATATTTTGCTTGTTTTAACTAAATAATGTAAAGCTGCAATGAAGAGCAGTGAAATAATGATGATGCAGTATAAGCCATTGCTAAGAAAAAAATTTTAGCCACATTGTGACATTTTAGAGTCACTGGTATAAATATTATATTAATAACTTCTAATTGGTATCAAATGTGTGGGTGGGCCAATAGAATAAGTGATAGAATAAAACTTTTAAAATAAACATTT
This sequence comes from Lycorma delicatula, assembly GCF_047948215.1. NCBI lineage: Eukaryota > Metazoa > Arthropoda > Insecta > Hemiptera > Fulgoridae > Lycorma > Lycorma delicatula. Next base: position 185,813,047 of record NC_134457.1, on the reverse strand, counting down.
ATTTCTCAAATAAAAATTAATTTTTTAATTTTCAAATTAAAAAAAAATATATATATATATATTATTGAATTATATAACAATAATATTGACCTGGATTTCTTGTATAAACAGAAATTTTTACCTTAAAAAATGTTTTTTTTTTCACAATAGGCTTTAAATACTATGATATGATTTTAAATTTAATTGACATCTACTGGCTTTATGCTCTTGACAAGTTCTTAACTGAAATCTAATTTCTTAAATGTCTTACTATGCCAGACTAATAATATTCTAATTGTATTGGCTCCTTGATATTGTCACTTTCAATCTACATTCTTTTATTGGCTTCTACAGTAACAAGCTTATTAATCCAAAAACAGGAAATTTCTTGTTTATTTCTATGTTGTGGCTACAATACTTGACCACAGCCATCCTTTAAGTTATCTGTGTTATGTGAGGTTATTGTTCTTCAGTTATTTAGCAGTTCTCATGTTATAAACAGTGTTTTGTGAAAATCTATTTCATTTTTATTACAAAATCATAATTTTGTATTTTTTGTTCTGTTTTGAATTTTTAATGATGGATACAACTCCAAGAATGCACAGAGTTGGTTATTAGTGAGAAAAAGTAAACTTGATCTAAAATTTATTTGCTTTGGACTAAACTGGATCCAAAGAAGACTGGAAAAATGTTATGTTTTTCAACAGTCACATTTTTACGTTCAGGGGCTTAGGATTTTATACATTAGAAAAGCATCAGATGAACATACATTACTGGCCCATATCCAACAATCGGTTACCAATCTCTAGAAAAAAGTTTTGGAGTTGTTTCACATTTGAAAGCCCTCATTGTTCATTACTTCCAGTAGATTGTATATTGAAAAGGGATGGATATATCAAGATTCTGCAGGAAGGGTTGTGACACAACTTCAAAACAAATTCCTGCAAGTCAAAAGAGTGCTCCAGCAAGATATGATGCCTTTGATGCCATGCAGTATTGCCAAAAAGTGAAAAATCTTTCAATTAATGAAACATTAAAGTAATTCCTTGCCAGGCCATTCCTCAGACTTAAACCCAATGAAAATATTTGGACAATAGTCCAAATATTGGAATGGTTTCATGTTTAAAATCAAAATATGTGGCCTGGTAATCAAAGAATATAGCAACTGGGTACACTTCATATATGAACAAAAGATACGAGCTCCAACTCAATAAAACTGTACAAGATATTTAAATCATCATTCAGAAATTTTAATCATAAAAGGTTTTTGTTTTTTTAGATGCATTACTTTTAAAAAAAAGTGATTAATTTTTTAGGTTGGGTCTCTGATAGTAACAACACTTATACAAGCCAGTATTAGTTTTTGAACAAGCTTTGTTGGTTAGTGATCAGAAATATTACTGAAGTCAGTGATATAATTGCAGATATATTCATCAATTAAAATTGATGAGCTTAGCTGGACACATCTAGTTTAGCTAGAGTCATACATTAGCCATTAGCCATGATAGGTGGCTGGCTAATATATCATCACTGTTGAAGATTTACCTGAGCCATAACCTCTTGAAAACGCAACAGATTTGGAAAAGATAAGCAAAAAAATTAAAATTTTGATGCCAATAAGGAGGATCTTGAGTTTTGGCAGGCAATTTGAGTTTTGGTCAAAAAGATGTAATCTTTCCAACCAGAGTGTGTTAATGTGAAATCTGCCTTTTCTGCATGGCAAATTTTGAAATATATCATTTTTGTACATCGTACATTGCACATTAAACTAAACTTAAACTTGTGATGCCAAAATAAGAGTTTATAAACAATGATTTCAAACATATCATCTCAACTTAATTAACATTAAAACATTGTAATCATACTGACCTTTATTTATATGCTGATTATTAAAATAGAAAAGAGAGCTAAATATCAGAACTTGACATTAGATATTAATTCCAAAAGTTTTATTTAAATCACTGCGTTCTAAGTTATTTCTATCAATATAAATTTTCTTTTCAATGTTAATTATATTTGTTTCAGATGAAAATTACCAGAGATGAATTGTAAAATAAAATCATTACATAATTAATTGCATTGTGTGTTAGCATTATTATTATTGTAAAATAAAGTCATTAAATAATCTTGCATTTTGTGTTACCAATAATATTATAATTATTTTATTATTTTGGTTACCATAATATTTTACTGTGCTTTGTTTGAAAAACAAAAAATAAATACTAGTTTGGTCATAAATTTTTATAATTTTTTTTTAACCAATTTTGTTTTATACATTTTACATTCTAATATGAATTATCAATTAAACAATGCTATCTATACTTTTCCACTAGAATATTTTTTATTTCTTTAAAATAGTAACCATTTTGTATCACATTTTGATCTGGATTAAGTTTTTGACGAATTAATTTATTTCGGTATTGAATAAATTCAATAATTGAAAAAAATTAACGTGTACAGAAATATTAAACTTTATAAATGAAGATGAGATGAGATGTATAACAAATTGAAGTTTTTGAAGTATGAAAAAAAAATTATTCTTGGCACATTATGTGGATAGCTAAAGGCGATAATCACTTTAGTAGAACTGCAGCTTAGTTATACTAAGTATTGTTGTTTCTTATGTCAAGATAGTAGAAAAACCCACCGGGTTGGTCTAGTGGTGAACGCATCTTCCCAAATCAGCTGATTTGAAAGTCGAGAGTTCCAGCGTTCAGGTCCTAGTAAAGCCAGCTATTTTTACACGGACTTGAGTACTAGATCGTGGATACCGGTGTTCTGTGGTGGTTGGGTTTCAATTAACCACACATCTCAGGTATGGTCGAACTGAGAATGTACAAGACTACACTTCATTTACACTCATACATATCCTCATTCATCCTCTGAAGAATTATCTAAACAGTAGTTACCGGAGGCTAAACAGGAAAAAGAAAGAAAGTAGAGACAGAAAGAAACCACTACATTAAAAAAGAACTGGTGGAATTGAGAAGCTCTCATTCTGGTCAGAAGAATGTTATTTATAAAGCTCTTTGAATCCAAAGAATTTGTATCTTTCACCATTATATATAAAAGTTTGTCAAAACAATGGATCATAATGGCCAACGTATTATAATGAAGGATTCAGACTTTGAGAGGAGTTTAACCTTGGAAATGTAAGCGATGAGCACAGTGAATAGTTTTATCAAGATATACAAATTATGGAAACATCCTGCCAGGGAAAAATGAGTAAAAACATGTTTGCCAATTTTTACTGCAGACTGTTATGCAAGAAAAAATAAAAATTAGATTTAGAATACATGAGAAAACTAAAGAAAGGGTGTTATTAGGCAAAATAATTTACTGTAGACTGTATATCCCTTTTAAAAATTAGATTTACTAAGTCAGTTTTAACTAAAAAGCGCCCTCCATTCACTTCTGGTTTGCAGATTTGAAATTTTGATGACCTATAAGACATCATGTTTAATGCATGTAGCAGAAAAATTTTTTTTGTTCTAGTAATTTCTATTATGGATGTGGTAAAATGTTTCAACAAATTAAAAGAAAAATGTAAAATCACTGTATCATAATTGCAGCTACCAGTACAGTATTACTTATGCTGTTTCCTGAGGGGTAATTGATATAAAGTGTATTTTTAAAAGAGAAGTTAATTCACATTTAAAATGATAGTCCAGTACTGAACTGATTTTCAAAGTTATTTTCAGTGAACAAATCAGACCCTCCAGTAAATGGAAGCATGATAAACCATTGACAGTAAACATAAGCATAGATATTTTAGAATATTTTCTGAAAATTAGGCTAGTCTAAGTAAAGTGCATGGATAGGCCAGTGAACATGCAAGTGGAACAATATTGCTTAAGAGAAAGTGATTATTGGAAATGAGGAAACAGAGCAATAAAAAAAAGGCCTTATAACCATTACAAAATTAGTTTTATGCAAAATTTATTTGATACTGGACTTTTACATTTTATATTTTTTTGATATGTTCAATTGAAAGTAGTTTTTTCAGTCATTTTTAACATTAATGTAAGTTGATTTCAACTGTTTTTTCAAACAATCGGTTATTTAAAAAATAATGTGCTGCAAAAGAATATCTATTTTGTTTACAAAAATCACACTAACTGTTATAATAAAGTGGATGAAATCCACGCACATGTATAAAAATGTTAACCACCTTGCAGACGATGGAAATGTTTTACAAGTACAAAAAAAGGTTACGATAAGTTACACACTTCAACCAGTGTGACAATTTTAAATTCATTAAATCTGGCAAAGTAAATAAAGATTTGATTCAGCACAAGTCAAATATACTATTTGTCCATACCAAACAGATTTTACAATCATTTCAAGTCAGGTTTACCAGCACTCTGCAACAAGACTTATGAAAGAACTACATTTTTGTGAAAAGATCTTTAGCACAATTACAAGTATAATATTTAGAAATTCATTTTTAATACATTTATTATTGAGTTTTATTGAATTTAAAGTATTCAGGCTGGCCAATACATTTAATGTTATATGCAAATTTAGTTTATATCCCTCCCTCAGTATAAACTGATTAAAAATATATAAGTAGCTATTTATAAAATATAAATAGGTAATAATAGATATAGTAAATTTGATTTTTTGTACATCAATTAAAATATGATATACAGTGTTTATAAAATTGTGGGCTGGCTATACTTTTTCGGATTCTAGTTGTAAAACTAAACATAAAATATTCTTATGAAAAATGGCAATTTCTCCTTCGTTCTCACCGGTTCACCATTATGTTATTTTTATTAAAATTTTTTATATCAAGTTTGGATAGAGGAATTCCATTAATATTTGGAAAGCGACGTAGTAATAAATTTTAAAGTTAGCATAAAATTAGAACTTACAGACCTTTGCAAATTACAAAATGGTGGCCATGTTTATTTTTCAATCTCTTATATCTCTATATGTATAAATTTTATCAAAATGTTATTATTTGCTAAAGTATTAAGCCTTTACTTTTGAACAAATTGACATTTTATTTTTTAAAATTGGTTAAAAAATAGCCAAGTTATGGAAGAAAATTGATGTAATTTTTTGTCTGTTTTCATGTCCTCCACTTTATGTTCAGTTCGATTAAATATTAGTTGTTTTTATTTATTGTTAATTGTAGTATTGTAAATTAGTCACAAATTAAGTAATAATTTTTTCACAATAATAAACCTAATAATTAAAAAAATAAAACAGCTACCTGTAATAATCTTTTGTTAATTGTTGTAGAACATTAGGTGTACTTTTTTTTTTTTAAATAGTTATCAATTGTTAAAAGTTATAAGATATGTTCAAAGTGTCCACCATTAGAAATTACACAAGTCTCCGTTTTTTCTGAGAGCTTGTCTTAACCATTCAAAAATTCCAGGACTATTCCTAACTTCTTGAAATCCATTTTAGATCCTTTGCTGAAGATCCTCAATGCTGAGTATTGAAGTTGAATAAACAATATATCTCAAATGGCCCCACAGGTAGAAGTCAAGAAGGTTTAAGTCAGGTGATTGGGCACTGCCCCTCCATGGCTTAACCATTTTTCATGGAAAGTTTCATGCACGAAATCTGATACCAACTGACTAAAATGTACTGGAGCTCCATTGTGATGAAACCACATATTTCCTCTTAATTGTAGAGGTAGGTCTTCAAAAAAATGAAAGATTTTCAGTCAGACGAGCAAGATAATTTTGGTTTTATTTTTGAGATTAAAAATACATTATTTTTTGGTTTTATTTTATACGATAACATAGTTTTCTTATAACAAAACATGGAAGTAAACATTTTCCTATTCTTTGTAACATTTCTGGAGGTATTTCTTTTTTATTTTGGCGAACAGTGTCAAGAATCGTTATTTTATGAATTTTTAATAAATCTGTTGTCAGTGAGGTGGATGTAAACCAATTATTCATTGTGACATTACAATTACTTCCATGAATAGGCTGCATGAGCTCTGTCACAAAATAATAAGTCAATGGCAGTTTATTTGTTTTTGTAAATTTTCCTAAATAAGGAGTGGAATTTATTATACACTTTGTTGCATCATCACAAACCACAATGATTTTTAGTTGGTTTAGACGGCATATAATTTTTTTTATATGGGCAGTGTCATCTGAACACAAGCAATTGCTCATCCACCGTAAAGTATGAGAACCTTGCATGTAATTTTTGCGACAGGAACTAATAAATTTTTCCCATATCTCACGTAAAGGAACAAAAATGTCATTTTTTTCTTTTCTCGCGTTAATAGGCTATCAAAACGAAGACAATTCAGCAAAAAATCAAAACATTCTCTGCTCATCACAAAGACATAGCGCGTATCACTGATAGTTTAATCAAACATTTCAACTGGTTTTCTATTATCATGTAAGGCAGCTGATAAAGTTTAATATCCCTCTTAAAGCACTAATTTCTTGAAAGCTTGTGGCAGAAACAGTAACTGTTTGGATTTTATATTTGTTTTTTACTTCAATTGTGTAAATGACCATTTTATTTATTGTGGCTGTTTTATTTATTATGGTGTTACAAACAATGGAAAGGTTTCCAGAGGAGTAAACAGTGTTAGAAGTAATTGACCATTTATGACCATTTTTCCCCACGCAGATTGTTCTTATTTGGAAATACTACGTTGCTTATGGTTTGAGATAAAGAATGATATACTCCTTAATTATTGGATTGAGTATCTAGTAGAACCAGGGATAGAGAAGAAACAGGTTGAAATTTGGATGCAGTTGAAATACTGGGATTTATATCTGGTGAGCCTGAAGGAGAGCAATGATTAGCTGATGCGGATGATGAAATATACGAGGATTTAAGGTTGTAAAATAGATTGTTTTCTTTGCAGGAGGATATGTTTTTATTTGTTCGTTCATAAGAATTGTCACTACAAATCAATTCATTGTCAGATATTGTCTAGATAGGATCAGTATCATTGAGGTAAAGTTCATCGAACACACAGTGATTCTCAATATTATCTTCTGTTTCTGAGGTCGAATCAAAGTGTCAAGAGCATCATTCTCAAACTTTTTGTCATACAATTCTTGAAGCACACGATTTATGTCACTAGGTTTAAGACTTTCCATGTTTTTATATTTTGTGGAAATAAATTTTATTTAAACTTAGAAAAATCCTAATTCTAAAATTAAAAAACAAATACTTTTCATAAAAAAAACCTGCTGGCATGACTTAAAAAAAAAGTTTACTAGATTGCAAAAAAATGAAATTGTAAATAAAACACACAACTACCTCCTATTCTATTCATTAACATTCGCCTAACATGAATACTGAGGAGACGAAACCGCCATTACAAAAGTCGCATAACCTGAAATACGGTTTTTCAAGGTCTACCAGAAGAATGTTTGAATCAGATGAATGTTTATGAGGGTTAAATAAGTATTTTTTTTTTTAGGTTGTACTGCAATTCACATGATGTAAATAAATATCCTACTTAATATACCTCATGAAATGGCATAACTGAGTTTGAGTTTGACACCTTTTTTAAGAAATCCAGGTAGTGACAAAATCTTTTATTGTACAACACCCTAATACCATATTTTCAAGTATTGTTCTTGAAAGTATAATAGTGTTTTAAAATACATTCTCGCATGGTTCTGGATCCTGTTGAGCTTTTTTCATTCTTTACCATGTAGGAAATTTCATAAAAAGATTATTAATTTATCAAAATTAATTATTTTGATAAAAATAATTAATTATTTTTATTTAGTAGTTAACAAAAACTTTTTAAATTCTAGGGTTTTTAAATGATCAACTAATTAAACTACCGGTGTTTTTATAGAGAACTAGCTCTACCCGTCACGCCGCTGTGGTACATTGTGGTTGCATGGATGAGAAATGAGAAACAAAACAAAGCATACGTTTCATAGAAGTTTAATTTTGCAACACTTGTGGATATACAATATTTTTTGTTTTTCAACTGTCTGCGTAGATATAAAGGCTATCTGGTTTGCCGACTCGGGAACACGCAACATACAGTTGCCCATGTGAGAAGCAATCCGCATCTAAATCTAAACCACACAATTCTAACTCTTTTTTTTTTGTTAATAAACAATGTAATTGGGAACAGGTATTGTTTCACATGTGACTGCGGTTGTCGTTAGCTGGTATGGCGAGTGTTCCCCTTGCTTCCGGCAGATGGCGCGGTCTCTGGAACACAGCTGACCGTTAAAAAAACTGTTTTCTCGCGGTCGCGGGTATGTGACTGATGCGAAAAATAGATAAAAACAATCTTTGATGCGGGTTATATATCGTGCTAAAATTTGAGCTCAATCGGTGCAGAACATTTTGAGTTTTTGAAGCGTACACAAACGAACTTAACATTTCTATATATAAAAAGATTTGTGGGCTGCGAAAAAAAGCCCTTAAGTCGTGCGAAAAAACACATCATTTTAAATGCTTACAAAATCAGAGTAATACTTACAAATTACAGAATAATCAAACGGCGTTGATTTCAGATGTTAATAAACTGCTAACGTAAGTAGAAGTTGTGCTGCTTCAGTGTACAACGTGATTCTCGAGTATGAATCTACTAATGAATTACGGTCTCCAAAAACAAAACCCTGCAGGTCAATTGAGAAAAAGGTGAGATTTTGATAAAAACGCGATTTGTAAAAAAATTACACGAATTTGAATTATTTAGAAATAGTTTAGCGGTGTATTATGTCCTTTGGAAGAGAATTCGGTTATTGTCTTCGACAACGCTTCTTATCATTAAACGAAAAGAATTCCAGCCGTGTTATAGAAAAACAATGATATCAAAATGTGGCTTAGTTCAAAAGGAATAATTTTTGAAGAGGTTTAAGTTAATGTTCAATCACTGCAAAGGGTTTCGCGTATTAAAAGTAATTATAGTCCGTATAAAATTGGTTTGACACACAACGCCATATTGGTAAGTCGTGTTTTTATTCGGCTCCTAACGAATATGTTTGCCGGCCTCCGTGGCGCGAGTGGTAAGATTTCACCGTAGCATACTCAAAATTCATTTTGTTACATAACCAAATCATGTAATGTTTACTGAAGTCACGTTTACAAATTGTTTTTTCAAATTTTGGTCCAAAAATAAATAATGAAGGGCTTAGGTTAACAGGCTTGTTTTTTTAATTTTTAACTCTTAGGAACTAGTTAGTAGTAATTATAAAAAATGGACTGTTACAGTGTTCATAAAAAAAAAATGGCATCCAAATCGTAAGATTTTGAAAATGTCTCATATATTTGGGGCCCAAAAACCACGTGTGAGACTGGTGGCAAAAATCTGAAATGTTTACAGCAATCCGGACCGATTCCGATCGCTTCAGCTTCTTGGTATTCAAGAAGCTTTCAACTTCAGTAGATATTAATTACATTCCAGAAGAATCAAATATTAAACCTCACCTCATCACATAAGCAGAACTGAGCGACCTAATTCGTGACTTGTATTTGTCTAAACAACATGCACAACTCCTGGGTTCACGTTTTATAAAGAATGGAATTTATTAAATAAAGATACAAAAAATTTCAGTATATAGAATCGAAAGAAAATTTACTGAAATACTTTAGAAGAAATGATTTTATTTGTTCCTGTCATGTTGTTAGGGGGCTGATGTCTAAACTGGACACTGAATATGTTATTCATGATCGGCGTTTATTCATAGGCTCATCAAAAAGAAGCTTAAAGGCAGTGTTGTTGCATAACTCGAATAAGTTTTCTTCTATACCGATAGAACATGCTATAGGAATGAAAAAAACATATGAAAGTATATCAAAAATTTTTAAAAGTTATTAACCCTTTGAAGACCACTTGATTTTCCGTTAGGTTCAGTTTTATGCTGAAAAGACCAACTGGCGATTTTTCGTAAATCTCATTTTATGCGAAAAAGACGGTTTGGCGAAAGTTCGTCTAGTGTCAAAATGACTTTTGTTCTGATCACGTGATTGGTTGTCATGGTAGACATGGCAGTCCACTTGACAGAGGTTACACGTTTGTTTTTTTTAATTCGCACGTGAAATCGCAATTAATATTCGGATAGTAAACATATATAATTATTATTTTGACCTTAACGATTGTTTATGTTTTTATTTTACGTAATACATAAATGTCATTCGTTTGTTGTTTTGAGTTGGCAGTGAAATCGTAGTTCGTTCCGGGTGAAAATTATTTATTTTATTTATTTAGTTTACTGTATTTATTGGTATGTTGCATAATACAAACATGAGCCGAGAAAATTGTGCATTCATCATTGTTTTTAGTTGTTTGTGACGTTCGGATTGTAATATACTTATTTCACCGTATTGCATTATTTTGTTTTAAGCAAGTGCTAATTGTATAAGGTCAGTTAAATAATAACAAGCAAATGCATCTCTCATAAAAATTATCTTGCAATAAAAAACAGATTTCAAAAATTTTTGTCTAATATATCCTATCTTATAAAGCTTAGATTAGTCTTTGCGTGTACAAAATGTTAAATCTTACAATTAACAACAATATATGTCAATACATAAATTTTCACTAGATGAAAAAACAAAGTTAAATATTCTTTCAAAATTTCCTTGATAATTAGAGCCCAAATACTCAGTTAAAAGTATACACTTATTATTATTATATATTTGTAAAAAAATGGTACAGTTTAAAGTACCTGAAAATTACTAAAAAAATAAATCTGACAAAAACAACTTATTAACAGACAAAACAAAACTAATAGATGAAGATTTCTAATACTAAGAAATTTATTTTGTATACTAAATTAGGTTTTAACATTATAAAAAAGAATACAACGACTTCATATTCAACACGACGAAAACGAGATGAATAATAGTTTCAGGAAGTTAGTTGCTGTATTTAAATTTATTTTTGCAAAGTAAGTCGCATAAATTACAGTGTGATAGATACAGCAAATGAATATCTAGCATTTATGAAAATTTCCAATAAAATTTAATAAAACGTTATTGTTACAGAATATTAATATATTAATAATTAAGATTATTAACAATACATGTTAATACATCTGATATATTAACATATCCGAATATTAATAATATTACATATAAATATAAATTATTATTAAATTATATTACTATATTAGAAATTATATTAATTAATATTAATTTACTTACTTGTTAAGACGTACTACAATCATGCTAATTATTTTTTGGGAATCACTAAATTTGATGTATTTCTGCAGTTTTTGTGTACAGTTATGAATTATCAATAAACCTCCTGCGGGGTATAGTATATCGTGATCGGTAACGTAAGTTGCATTACCCTTAACCTCTGTAAAAAAATTTTAAATTAAAATAAGAAGTACATAAAATTCTATTTCACTAATAATATTTGATTTTTTTCATATTTTTTAATATTTATTGAATTATTATTTATTGTAAATTTTTTTACAATCAAAGGTTAATAATTATTTATAAATCAATATATTTAAATAAATAAAAAATATATGTACATGACGTCGAATTCGAACCGATAGGCGGCACTCCTTGTAAGATCCAAACGTTTCATTAATTAAAATTTCATTTGGCTATAACTCTGGAACCAATAAAAATAAGTATCACATATGATATATATCGTTGAAAAACTCTCGATGAGGGCAGGGCGTATTGCTGCAGTTAAGAAAAAGTCCAAAATGCAAATGGTTTTGGATTTGGGCTTTTTTGGACAGTTTTGGTTCAGTCGATTGCATTGAAAAGGGGAAGTGCACAACTAGATGTTATAGCAGTCCTAAATCCAAAATTTCAATAACCTACGGCTAATCGTTTTTGAGTTATGCGAGATACATACGTATGTATAGACGTTACAACGACACTAGTCAAATCGGATTCAGAGATGGTCAAAATGGATGTTTCCTTTGATATCTGAAAACCGAAATTTTTCGCGATCACAATACTTCCTTTACTTCGTACAAGCAAGTAAAAATGATGGCGCGTGAGTTTGTTTGTTTGATGTATGCGCTCACATTTTTATTTTAGCTGCTATTGGCGCAGAGCGAGCCACGTGGTGCACCGGGTAACTACGCGCAGCGCATGAACGATTTATACTTTTTGAACAATTCATTCGTTCGAACGATTTACACTTCTTTATACGAACGATTTATCAAAAATTATATTTGTGGTTTGGTGATAAAAAAGGAAACATTGGGGTTAGAGATGTTTAATAATCATAACTCAAGAAACAGCTACAAATTTTCAGGATTTTGAAGCTTTCCGTTGCAAAAGTTATTGTTGTTGTTAATACGCTAAATTCATGAACGTAATTTAGTTACAGATGTCAAAAACATTTAGCAGAATCACGTGTAATGAAACATAAACCATGTAACATTTTCGCGGCGGCCCTTTTTTCTAGTCGTGCTAAAAAAATATTTATGTAAGAAAAAGAATCCAGTAAAATTACTTAAGAGACCGATCAGTTGAATGAAGGATGAACAAGACTTCAATCATAAAAATAATAATACGAATAAAACTAAAAATCCCTTTTTTTAAGTCGACTAAAAGTCTACTTTCGATGCGTTTATTTATGTCAGTGACGGATTTACCGTAAAGCAAAACAAGCAGCTGCTTGAGGCCTCACTTTGACAGAGGCCTTGAAGCAAAAAATTTTGAAAAATAAAAGTAAAATTAACAAAAAATAAAGAATATATTTATAATACTTTATGCATTATTTTTATAACTTATGTATAATTGTAATTGCTATCTTCAATTATGTAAAAGCTTCATTTATATTTATAGCATAGATTATAATGACAGTATATTTTAAAATTGGTTTGTCATGCAAACCATTTTTGAGGGGGGCTTCAAAAATATCGATTTGCTTGGGGCCTCGTCGTAGGTAAATCCGGCACTGATTTATGTAAAAAAAAATTCGCCCATTTTCCTATCAGATTTTTCAGTTTCGATAGCGTAAAATGTGTAATGAAATGCGAATATTTACTTCAAAGTAATTGTCTGGTCATTATTTAATTTGATTTATAATTATCAATGATAACAGCATAATATTTTAAATGTAAAGTAAAAATAATTAATATTAAAAAGTAATTTTTATGTAAGCAGGAGCAATATAAAATGCTGAATAGCACAGGCGAAACGAGCTTTCAGTCAGAAATATATTGCTTACATTAAAAATTATTCTTAACGTCAGGAAAAGATTTTTGAAAGTATATGTTTGGAGCATAGCTTTACATGGAAGTGAAACTTGGACAATCGGAGTATCTGAGAAGAAAAGATTAGAAGCGTTTAAAATGTGGTGTTATAGGAGAATGTTAAAAATCAGATGGGTGGATAAAGTGACAAATGAAAAGGTATTGCGGCAAATAGATGAAGAAAGAAGCATTTGGAAAAATATAGTTAAAAGAAGAGACAGACTTATAGGCCACATACTAAGGCATCCTGGAATAGTCGCTTTGATATTGGAAGGACAGGTAGAAGGGAAAAATTGTGTAGGCAGGCCACGTTTGGAATATGTAAAACAAATTGTTAGGGATGTAGGATGTAGAGGGTATACTGAAATGAAACGACTAGCACTATATAGGGAATCTTGGAGAGCTGCATCAAACCAGTCAAATGACTGAAGACAAAAAAAAAAGGATTCTTCATAGTTTGTTAAAAATATGAAATCAATATAGTCTTCTATGAAAATTGTTTACAATCTTATTTCACTTAATTTTTATTTTGCAAAATTAAATGTTAAATTGCAACACTTACATATAAATCATGTAAAATGAGGAAAAATCAAAACTAAAAAGGATTAAAGTTTTGAATTCCTATAAAAAAAAAGTGTTTTTATAAAGTATAATTATAGTTAATTAGTTAAACTCTGTCTAAGTAACAAGTTATACACTGGTCAACACTTAATAAAACATTGAATCTCTAACCAGTTTTCTTATTTTAGAGCCAACAAAAATCTTTATTTAATTTTTGTTTCCCTGACATTGATTACTGTTGTGAAACAGAACTGTTTTTAAGCTGTACGTGGAGGTACCAATGAAAAGGTGCTAATCCCCATGTTCAGGAACTTACCCTAATTGTAACATCCTCATCAATATTTGTACAGTAAATAAGTCATTTTCTTCAGCAAAGTATTGAGAGAGATATTTCTGAACGTTTCGATAGTCCAAGATTTTTGTATTTTTTAAAAATAAATTCCAATCTTGCATTCTTGAGCCTAAAAGTTCAACTTGACTTTTTGATACACTTAAAATTTCTTATCAAGTCATTTAGCACATCTTGTGGTAAGATGTGGGTCACTAGGTTGTAATTCAAAGCCTGGATCATGATTGTATCTTCTTTCATAATGTATTCTTCTTCATCACTGTTATCACGAAAAAGTTTTCAGGAAGCTTGGAAGTTGGGTGGATTCACTTTGAGGTACAGGTTTTAAGTGCAGATGGCAATGAAAGATAGAATGCAGTGTATTAGACTCCTTAGAAATTCCAAACACATTAGTTAAGCAGAAATAACAATCATTTAAGTAATCTTTTGGTTTACGCCATAGGGACACCAAACGGCAAGAAATTTCATCCGCCTTTTAGCCAATTCTAAGTTGACCGCACAGTTACTACATATTACATGAGCAGCTCATGTCTTATGAAATTAATCTTTTAAGATTCATATTATTTCTCTGCATTATTAAATTATGTTTTAAAATCTATTAATAAAAACCATCTAGTGAATTATTTGCATTATAATTCTACATCCTGACCCTTGCAACTTAAGACACCTTGTGACAATCTAGTGACCCAGTATATCCTGACCCCCACAGGAGAAGACACCTTCTCGAGTTAGTCTAAAGTGTTGTGAAGGGAAAATGGGTAAGTAGGTTTTTTGAAAATATTAAAGAAATTATTGATTTTACCACAAACTATCATTAGATCTTTTTTAAATTTTATAAAATTACCTCTTTATGATAAAGAAAATGTTTAAATATTTGTAATTTATTTTTGCATTTTTTATTTCTCCTCCATCACTGTTAAAGTGTGTTATTTTTTATACTAGTCTTTCATAATTAATTTTTTGACAAAGGAACTAAGAAAAACATTTGAAACATGATTTAGTGAAATTCTTCCTTACAATTTGCATAAGCTTTCTGTGTTGCACCTACAAAGCTGACCAAGATATGGACAAAATTTCAAGAAATCCATCACTTCTTTCTTATACTTTTCAAGAATTAACTTTGTTATGGTGAATTTAGTCAAAAATATCTATGCAGCATTATTTTCTAGTTTTTAAGCAAGGGTAAGCTGATACGTTAAGTTTTTAAATTTCAAATTTCAGTATTTTTTTGAAAAAACGTTTTTCAAATATATAATTTTTTTTATTATTTTCAAGTGTGCAATAATTAAAAATCACTAAAACAGTGATACATGGTTAATATCTGAATGTGCCTAATTTTACTTGTGTAACGTAGCTCTAGCTCTTTGATTCTCAAACTTTTTTGCCCACTGCCCCCAGTGAGAATTAAACATTTTCTAGCACCCCCAAAATTTTTAAACTTACCATCTGTTAACAATAATAATTGCAATTACTGTTTTTAAGATGCAGTTAAAGGGTTTTGATCTAGCTTTCATGACAAATTGTGAGGTCTTTGTAGTGTTGCAGTTTTTGGATTTTGTTCATTTTGTGCAGAGATATTGAAATCTTTTAGTCCAGTGTTTGACAGTAAAAATAAGAATATTATCTCAGAATTCTTTCGACTAACATTTTCATGAAAATTTGTAATTAAGTGTATTTAACCCTCTGCTTCAAAAGTTATACGTTCCTGATGTGTGCTTTTTGTTTATTGGGGGTGAAAACTACCCCTTGTTAAAAAAAGTTCTAAAACCATAGATTTAAACGTTTCATAGATTGAAATAATATTTAAATATGTAGTAAACATTCTTACATGTTGTGGAATATAATTTATGATGTTTTACTACGTTTCAACCCTTCCTTAATTTTTATGCTATCCAATCGCTCAAAAAACCATTTTGGAGGGAATTTCAAGGGCTACAAGGCTTATAAAGTTCAGATGTCTCGAGTCTTTCGTTTTTGAAATTTTTGGGTTTAAAGGGCTTGGGGAAGGTGGTCCTCGCACTTAAATGCAAACTTCTAACAATGAAATCTCAATTTTTATTCTACAGAAATAAAAAAAAACAAATTTTTACCAAAAAAAATATATTTTTGTACTCTAGCATTTTTTTTACCTATTTTCTTTAGTTTTTGAATTATTGTGAAAAAAAGAAAATTTTTTAAGAAATTTCAACCTTTTTTCAAATCTAGGCATTCCAAACCTATCAAACTTCTAGAACATATTGTGAGTTCTTAAAGTAAATTGTAAAAGGATTACGTTCAATTTCAATTCTTGCGAAAAAATAATTTGTTTCATTGCTGATTTTTCTCCAAAAAAGCGAGACAAGCATTTTATTTTCATCATAATTCTGTTAGTTTTCATGCTAATGACTTTTAATTCGAGGAGTAGAAAGCATATAAATATGTAAGAAAGCAAAACTACGTAATCGATTCAAAATTTACGGCTTGAATAATTATTTTATAAATTATTTCTTTAAATTTTACATTTTCAAGTCTGTGCTGAATTAAAAAATACCTACCTAACATCAAGTAATTAGGTGCAGGCCTACTTTGTTTTATTACTTTTATTTCAAATATAAGTTGAAGCTCTACAAACAATGCTATTCTTATGAAAATATACCTGTTTGCAAGACGTAAAAAGATCATAAGAAACCTGCATATAATTTTCTACAAAAAATCTGATGTGGGCACCATTTGACTTCCTTGTACGCCTATTAAATTACATATACATATTTTTTGCTGAACTTCATTTAAGTTTATTTCATTTCAAAGTGAAATACGATCCTCCAATTCTTTAATACAATGGACAGTTACATAATTGCAGTGTAGTGGACATCATATTGCATCACATTCTTTTGTAGTGTCCGCATCAGCATTTTATATTAGTTTACATAATAATTTTGTTTCACGACGCTCGTATGTGGCGTTAAGTGAGAACCCGTAACCACGGACACATCGGTTAGAATCGGACTTTCATATACATATTTTTATTTATTTTTTTTTAGCTTCAATATATTGATTACTAATAATTAATTATTAATTTTTTAATTAAATTGAAAATTACATAAAATTCTATAATTTTTATTCATTTTTTTTATTACTGAATTATTATTAATAATTGTAAAACTTTTTTTAATATTATTAATAAATCATATATTTAAATTTAAAAAAAAAGATATATTTGTGTATACATATATATATATAGTGTAGGATTCGAGCAGATAGGTATTCCCCTTGTAAGATCAAAATATTTCATTAATTAAAATTTAATTTAACTAAAACTCTGAAACCAATGAAAATAAGTACTACTTATGGCATATCGTTGAAAAGCTCTCGATGAGGGCTTATTACTGTAGTTAAGAAAGTCTAAAATCCAAATTTTTTGGATTTTGAGCTTTATGGAAACTTTTGTTCCAGTCGTCCGCAATCAAAAGGAGAGGTGCACAACCAGATGTTACAACAGTCCTAAATCCATCATTTCGACATTCTACAGCTAATAGTTTTTGAGTTATGCGAGATACGTACGTACAGAGTCACGCCAAAACTAGTCAAAATGAATATTTCCGTTGAAATCTGAAAACCGAAATTTTTCACGTTCACAATACTCTTTACTTCGTACAAGAAAGTAAAAATGATTTTTATTTTAGCTGGTATTGACGCAGAGCAGACCACGTGGTACGCCGGGCAGCTGGGCAACTAAGCGCAGCGCACTAACCTTTCATTCGTACGATTTACACTTCTCAAACTATTCATTGGTTCGAAGTATTTATACTTTATTATACGAACGATTTATCTAAATTTATCCCTTGGGGATAAAAAAGGAAAAAATTGGGGTTAGAGCTGTTAAAATATCACAACTCAAGAAAGAGCTACAAATGTTCAGGATTTAGAAGCTTTTCGTTGTAAAAGTTTTTGTTGTTAGTACGCTAAATTAATGAACGTTATTTATTTACTGAACGTTATTTATTTATAGTGGTCAAGAACATTTAACAGAATCATGTGTAATGACACATAAACCATTTAACATTTTCGCGGCTAGCCACAGCCCCGCCTTTTTTCTAGTTTAGACAAAAAAAAATGTATCTAAGAAAAAGAATGTAGAAAAATTACCGAAGAGACCGATCAGCCGAATGAGGGAGGAACAAGACTTCAACAATAATAAAAATAATTATACGAATAAAATTGAAAATTCCTTTCTTTTAAAAGTCGACTAAAAGTCTACTTTCGATGCATTTATATACGTTAAAAAAATTCGTCATTTATTAAAAAAAAAAAAAAATTGCAGCAGCATCTATCTACATTTAACCAGGCTGCAGAACTATTTTCTAGTTCTTATCACATTAACTAAATTTTAATGAAGGGGCTTATCATGCTTCATTGACAATTTTTAATTAATTACCCACCCGTTTAATAGATCATAACACTAATTTATTTAAAATTACAGAATTTTCTTTCACAGAACAGATATTAGATTGTATTTTTTTAAATATTTAAAATATATATATATATATATATATATATATATATATATAAAGTATTTTATAAAAAAATAAAAGTAATGCAGAGAATTTTCTGCTAACTTGTTTAAGGTAGACAAATGATATCGTAGACAGATTATAACGTTTTCAAGATCCAGAAAAAGTTTTCCAGTATTTTCATTTATTATTTCATATATTGAGACGTAACCACTATTTTTTCTTTCTGTCGCTGCATTATTTTTAATGGACAAGATTTTCAAGTAAAAAAATATTCTTTCAATTGTTACTTCTGCCTCCAAAATCTCACAAATTTTATTTTCGATAGGGTAAAATTTGGAATGTAATGCGAATATTTACTTCAAAGTTCTTGCCTGGTCATTATTTAATTTGATTTATAATAATACTAAAGATAACAGCATAATGTTTTAAATTTAAGGTAAAAATCATTAATATTAAAAAGTAATTCTTATGTAAAATTTTCCTGTAATTGAGATGTTGCAGTTTTGTATTTTTTTCATTTCAAGTAATGGGTTTTTTCGTTGTAGTAAAGCGCGTTCTTAAATAACTTATAATTCAGAAACAAACACCTGTTGACATAGATCATGAAATGACATAAATGATGACATGATTCATTTGTAACCAATAAATGACACCAAAATGATTAATTAAAAAAGTTATTAACTGTTTTTTCCTTGAAATATATTCTTTAGGAATTGTGAGCGTCATATCTTTGAATTTCAACAGTGTGGTCGATATTTAATATTTTTATTGACCGACTGATAGCTTCAAGAAATACCAACGATATACATCCTTCCTGCTGCGTACTACATAAAAACCTTAATATTTTAACGTAAAAGAATTACGTCTTATACAAAGATATAATATATATTATACAAATATACGCATTTAAAGTGTATCATGAAGTTCTCCCGGGACTTTCATAACCTTATCTACTTGTGAGAATAATGGAAATATTTTATACAAATATGTCCTAAAATTAGCCGTTTGCGAGTTACGACTAGTGAATGATTTCCTTCGGATTTCAGCTACCTGGTGAAATGAGACCACACTGAAATTTTTAGGACTTCAAATAAGAACAAAATTAGTGATTTCCTATGATTTTTAACCGGAAAAATTGAATATAATAAATCCCAGAACCGTATCTACAGTAATTGAGAAATTAAAAGGCGTTGAAAACCAATAAATTGCGATAAAAACAAATGTTCGACGTACAATAAACTTATTACACATAATAAAATGTAATAAACATATAAAACTTAAAATTCTACAACAAAAGTTATAGAGAAAATTATATGGTAATTTTCTTATCCATAATTATATATTAATTTATAAATAATTCTATATTTATAAACATTCGAACAAATGCATGTTTTTGAATAACTTATAATTCAGAAACAAACACCTGTTGACATAGATCATACACGTTAAATAAATATCTCTCATTTAGATCTGTCTGTGAAATATGAAATTATGAAATAATTTTAAACAAAATAATTTCGAACAAAATTAAAGGTTAGAAACATTCAAACAAATGTTCGAATGTTCCTTTGATTCAACTAATCTTACACCATTTTGTTCAGAATTAAATTCTCTACAACGTTTTTAAAAGTTTGATGTGGTTTTTACCTGTTTAACAAAGTTATTGTGCGTCAAACATAAAACAGAGTTTTTTTTACACCAATTTATTGGTTTTCACCCTGATTTCTGAAAAATCACCTCAATTACGGTTGTGGGTATTATTCTATTTTTCATGTCAAAAACCATAAGAAATCACAATTCTGCTTCTTAATTAACGTCCTGATATAAACTGGCTTCTTTGTTGATAAAAAACCTGTTCAAGATTCTTGCGAATTATTTCTCATTATCCAAGTTTTACAATTTTTTGGTATATACGAAAATAGAGTGTAAACTTTAATTCAAATTTAAGAGTTTGTCATCCCTATTTTCATTTAGGTCACTCTAAGCTCTAGATTCAACACTGATTTTTTTTTATTTTTAGTCCAAGAAGTCAGTGATTATTATTATAAAATATAAACACTGAACAACAAATCTTAAAATTTTATAAAAGGGTTTTTAAAACTTCAAAAAGTTTCATTACCTTTGCGACCGTCGCAAATACTTACTGGAATAGGTAGTAATAAAGATTTTCAGGTAATATTTTACATATGAATAAATCTCAATTATCTTTTTTTAGAGACAGTTTTCTTCACATTTTGTTTTCATGTCTACTTGCTGATATGAAAGAAGAAAAGAGTTAGTTTATTTACCGTTAATAAGGAGGTCATAAAACTGAACATTGCTACCCGACAAAAATAGAGGATTTTTCTTTATAATATTGTAATGAAATATTATAAGTGATAACATCAAATAATATAAATAATCTTTGTAATCTCGATAAGTTTACAATACAATTATAAATATGTATTACACATAGAAAGATAATTTAAGATGTTAAAAGTTACAGCTAATAACATGAAATAATAATTATTTCAAAATTATATTATGTATTATATTGTATTATTAATATCAGAAAAAAATTAATTACACATATCGCTTATAATTAAATTATTGAATCTATAGTTTCAAATTATGTTCACATCGGTTTGTACGAAATACAATAATAAATAGTAATGAATAATAAACATCAATATTATCTTTGTAATAAGTGCACATATATCTTAATAATCGTCTTTACTAGTAAATCGGGTAATCTATACTGCTTATTGAACCTAAATCTTATGTATGAATGCATACATAAATCTATACGATTATTAAGATGTAAATATTAGCATTTATTGATTAATAAATCATTAATTATATAGTTTTATGCCTTTCAAATAAGCATTCAGGATTTAAATTACCATCATTAAACGCAATATTACGATCCGTTGGCCAATGGGAAGAAGATTGTAAAGGCCACCATGCCACCACAGTGACACAAACAATTTGCTTTGTGAGCAACCTCTAGACAGTACGACTGCTGGATTATCAGAAAATTTGATGTAATGGCAATTGATAATTAAGTGTTTTGTTGAATTTCAGAAACTATTACCTATATACTTTCCAACTCGAAGGATGTCCATGAATCCAGCAAAGTGCAATTGTGGAATCCGTGTGTAAGTGTATCTCGTCAAATTGTATCTTTAACGCATTAGATAACTTCACGAATAAACGCGTAAGTAGTAAACAACCACAGAGTTCAATTCTGGGTAATGTGATTTGTTTTAAGGGGGCTAGTTTTGATTTAGAACATAGTAGATTAGATGTAATTATAGGTTGGCAAATAAGGGGCGTATACAAAGGCAACAACTGTAGTAGCCCTTAATAAAGGTATCAGAAAATCCATGCGATTGAATAGAATGAATTTTAATATTATTGTGAGAATTAATGGATCTACTTATCTTAAGTGACTCAAATGTAATTGATTATACGATGAAAGCCATCGTATTATTATTGGCTTGGGTAAAATTTCGTCCCGGTCAATTTTGAGTTGTCATAATGACTGCATAAACTGTTTTTATATAACTATAGTAGGCGAATGAGTCCTAAAGGATCACAGACACCTGCTATGATGAAAAGAATATTCCTTTTGGTATAAATTTTAGAATTATTAGAATGAGTGATTTGGAAATTTAGTGTATCTGAATTGTTCCATAGAAATCGTACGTATGTTGTGTTCCTTTTAGATGGTTTGGATAAATTATGATTAGACGTAGAAATAATGCAATTATTAGAATACCAAGTGTGAAGTGAAAAACCATATTGTTGTAATAATTTGGGGATATCGTCTTTCAGTTGAATAACTTCTTTTAGGTTATCTGAACACGTAATGAGACCATCGACAAAGAAATCATTTTTAATAGCTTTAGAAACTTGTGAAAAATTATTTTCATTTTCAATTGATATTTGAATGAGACATCTTGTGGCTAAATATGGTGCACGGAGAGGTTCCTTAAGTTACGGTTCGTAGTCCGTTATGTTTAATCTCTTGTTTTGGAAAATTTCGCTGGAGACTCCGATGTAAATTAGAATCACTGGATTTAACTAGTACCTTTCGATACATGTTTTTTATGTCCGAAGTGATGAAAATTATGAATTCGGAATCTTAACAACATAGAAAATAAATGTTGTTGGGTTACAGAAGTTTAAATAATAGAGTATCGTTAAGAGATAAACCGTTAATGGTTTTAGTTGAACCGTCGAAAACCACTCGAAGTTTAGTAGTTAGACTAGATTTAAATATCGGATGATGGAGTAAATAACACACAATTGATTTGTCTACTAAACAAGTCATCGGAATTAATAATGACATGTGACCCAAGTCCAAATATTCTTGTATGAAAGTGGAAAAGTCACGATTAATACGTATAACGATAAAAATCTATTCCTTGCATTTACGAAAGAATTCCCTAGCCTTATATTATTGGGTTTACGTGTACTTGTACCAGTACAAGTCTGCACTGCAAATTATTGTTTCGGGTAAAATTGAGTTGAAAATATTTTTCGCAAATAGAATTTTCATTAAATGGAATGTCAGTCAGTATTAATTTCCCCAATTTTAATTTCCTCAATTTTCCAAAAGTTCTCAAGTGCAGTGGAAATATTTTTAGAATCTTTTCGAGAAATAAAAGATGCAATAGTATTATTGCTCTGAGAGTTAATAGGAAAGCAATCACTGAGAATATCCCAATTTGATTTCTTGGAGAACAGGATATTTAAAGTTTCGAATAAATTTCCTAGCTAAAATAAAATTCTAGTAAAATTGTGCAATAAATTGTATAATTTGCACAATAAATTGTGCAATTCTTGTATAATTGACAATAAGGATGTCAATTTTATTTGTTGTTAAAATTCAGGATCTGCAAAAATACAGATTATGAGGCAAATTAAAATGCGAAATATCAAAGGCACTTGTTGGTAGGATATCTGTTATTTCTTTAAAATAGCACATTGCAATTGGAATGAAAAATAAATATAACAAATGTAATGTCAATACAACACTGTTTTCAGAATTAATATTATTATAGTAATGAATATATAATGCATTTTTTAATTTATACTATTTAATAATTATTCAGAAAGTGTATTATTTATTCCTAAAATAGAATACTATTTTTTATAAATGGAAGTTCTCATCTTCCTGAGAATTTATAAGTACAAAAATTCGCTTGACTGCCAGAGTCCAGTAAACCATGTACATGTACA
This sequence comes from Lycorma delicatula, assembly GCF_047948215.1. Classification (NCBI taxonomy): domain Eukaryota; kingdom Metazoa; phylum Arthropoda; class Insecta; order Hemiptera; family Fulgoridae; genus Lycorma; species Lycorma delicatula. Next base: position 185,789,294 of record NC_134457.1, on the reverse strand, counting down.
TCATTGGTAATACAAAATGCGGAAGATAAAATTATGTTTTTGACTGAAATTTAAATGACGAATGATTATTATTTTCAGACTTATTGTCTTTTAATTTAGAATTATTATTTATGTGAATAAGAGTTATGTTTTTGAGAACAAATCACACATACACTAGTAGAGATTAGAAAAGAAACTAAAATTAATAACTATGCCTAAGTGCACTTTTCATTATGCAGAACTTATGCCGCTGGATCATTAATATCTTTAAGTAAGTTATAACACAAAATAATTTATAACATATCTAGATACATTTTCACTTATTTAAATATTATATCATTAATAAATTATCTCTCATTGTTTTAAGTCTAAAATGGTGTACATGTATAATATCAATTTTGAAAGAGTATTATAAATAATATATTTATATTTAGTTAACATTTTAAGTTACATTCTTTACTGATTGATTTAGACTAACAATACTATTAGAAAGAAAAAATATATAATATAAAACAGCTGTTGAACTCAGCTAGAATAACAAATTTATATACTTTACATAAGTAAGAATAGTAATAATAGCATATAAGTAATAATAGTAATAAGTAATAGCATAGTATTTAGCATTAATAAGGAAGACATGAAACTGAACAGTACGTTCGGAGAGTTGCTGTGCACTGGAATTATATAAGTGTAATGTCCCAGTATTTGGAAGAAGAAGAAGAACTAATTTACTATACAAACGTTTTGCACCTTTACGTAATTTTCGGAGAACTATTGAAAAATCATATTGTTGGATTTTATTTAGTAATACCGGTGGTTGGAAAAATTTCGGTTTTCAGATTTGAACGGAAATATCCATTTTGACCATCCCTTAATCCATTTTCACTAGTTTCGGTTTGAGGTCTGTACGTACGTATATATGTCGCATAACTCAAAAACGATTAGCCGTAGGATGTTGAAATTTTGAATTTAGGACTTTTGTTATATCTAGTTGTACACCTTCCCTTTTCATTGGAATCAACTGAACAAAAAGTGTACAAAGAAGCCCACAAAATTTGGATTTTGGACTTTTTTCTTAACAGCATTATTACGCCCTCATAAAGAGCTTTTCAACGGTATCATAAGTGGTACTTATTTTCATTGGTTCCAGGGTTATAGCCAAATGAAATTTTGGATCTCAGAAGGAGAACGCAAAACGGTTCGAATCAAACTTCATCTCATTTTTTTTTTAACTTTTCTTTTTTAAATTTAAATATATTGATTTATTAATAAAATTATTAACCTCCGATTGTGAAAAATGTTTTACGATAAATAATTCAATAATAATAAATAAATAAAAATATGAAAAAATATCAGAAGTTATTAATGAAATAAAATTTTATGTACTTTTCATTTAAAAAAATGTGTATATGCATTTTAATATGTGTACAAGGAAGACGTGTGGTCCCACATCAGATTTACTTTTAATTTTTAAAGGTAAAGGTATATTACTATTTTTGTTATTTTAAATGCTTCTGATTACCATGGTCGTACAAATTTGTAGTATTACTAAGATTTACTAAAAAATACTAATGATTTCTTTTGTAAATTTATTCATGACGATTAACGGTTTTTTTTTCTTGTAAGCCTCTGGAACTACCGTAAGATATTACTTCAGAGTATGATATGCATGAATATAAATGAAGTGTAGTCTTGTACAGCCTCAGGTTGAACATTGCTGAGATGTGTAGTTAATTGAAACCCGACCACTAAACAACGCCGTTATCCGCGATCTAGCATTCAAATCTATATAAAATTAACTGCCTTTGCTGTGATCTGAGCCTTAGAACTCTTGAAGTCGAAATTGGCTGATTTGTGATGACGAGTTAACCACTAGACCAGCCTAGTGAGCTATGTATAACAACATGTAATCAGTACACTTATTAATGTCCCTTAGTGAATTATCTTTCAGATACCTTCTACCAAAATCACAAAGAATATGTTTCAGGCAAGCATCTTTCAATTATTAATCTTTACACTAGCCTGATAAAAGCAATGATTAAAGCCCACTCTTATTAATTAATTTAAATCATGTAACCATCTATTTTGTTTTCTCTGAATTTAATCCTCAGCTTACCTTTCCAACTTTTCTGTCCAACGGTAATAAAAATTTCCAAATAAATTTTGATCACACTACTATCGCTGTGTCATGAATTTATCTGAGGTATCTATTATATAATCAGTATATTCTGTCAAACTTATGTGTAGTATATTCATACTCAGTATATTCTGTCAAGCTTATGAAGTCAAACTATTATCTCTATATCATGAATATATCCAAGGTATTACATCATCAGTATATTCTATCAAACTTATGTGTAGTATATTGTGTCAAGTTTATTTGAAGTCATACTGATGTATTCCTATATTTTGTCTAGGATATCTATCTCCTAGCCAAAATCCTTGATAATATTTTACATCTCAAGCAAAAATATCCTTTTTTGCTATACTATCCAATTTTAATCTTCATCTACACTTCTGGTATATACCTCTTTTTTTATTCAGACCCCTGTGCTATTTTTTGAATCTTTTCTACTTAATCACAATCACATTTAAGCATCTTTATCATTGTTTTGTCATCTCTTCCAGCTACTCTACTACTTTTCAAATTTTGTTATTGCTTCTATCACACTCTTTGCTTGAGTCCTCTTACGGCACATCACCAACTCAAATATTCCTGTTCCCTCCATCTGCCCCCATCAAAATATTTATTTCCTTTTCTAGCGGCTTCCTTGCCTCTAATCAAATTATCTTTCTTCTATTTGCAGAGAACACCTGTTGGTGCGAAGCTTTCTTATTTTTCTTAACTCTTCCGACTGTAACTTTTGATGTCATTTCTTCTTCTAACTGAGTATTTTTCTTGCCGATCTTCTTATTTCCTTACACTATTCCACCATTGTTATAGATTTCACACTTGTATTCTTTTCCTTGGCTTGCTTTTATGTCTGACATATCTCCTTATATATCAGTGCTCTGCCTTCTCACTCTTTATCAATCCTGTTACCTCTCTGGTTTCAGTAAAATTATATTCCAGCAGCTTATCTCACTTCATTTTCCCAATGTGCCATTTTGTGTTTCTTTAATAAAAATCGATATGTTAAGAACGGTTGGTATATTTTAATGAAATTTGGTGGACATATACCCAGAATTTATAAAATAAATAAATCTGAAGATTTTAACTTAGAAAATTCTAAAATGGCGGCCATCCAATTTTTTTAGTCATTAAAAATGCTTAAAAAATTAGTTTTATCGCTTTTTGTTTTATTAGATAAAATTTTAAGTTTTTTATTGTGAAAAAAGACATCTCATTTGTTCAAATCGGTTGATGAGATGCAATTGTTAAGTGAATTGCAAAAATTATGCAGCCTGACAGTTTTCTGCCTATTTCCATTTACTAATAACAGAGATTATTATGTATTATTTTTATTTTAAACACAGAAGAAGGTGAAAACACAAATTAAATTCTATTATTAGTAAGTGAAATCAGGCTCAGAATTGTCAAAATGAATAATTTTTCCGAACTTTTAACATTATCAGTCATATCTCAACTGTTAACCAACAAATGGATGTCATTTCGATCCAAATAAAAAGGAACATTTTATCTAATAAAATAAATCAGTGAAACTAATGTTTAAGGAACTATTAATGATTACAAAAATTTAATGGCCACCACTTTGGAATTTTAATAGGTTAAATTTTCAAACTTATTTATTTTGTAGATTTTGGGAATATGTACACCAAATTTCATAAAACATCTCTACACATTCTTAAGATTAAATGGAGGTAAAATAAAAGATAAAAATGGAGGACAGAGGGAAAATGAATTGTCAAGATATTGTCCATTAACTTTTTTGTCTTTTCTCTTGTCCTGAATCGGTTCCTTAAATTTCACCTGAGCTCCTGGGATACTGTAGAAGTGTTATACAGTGTAACCCCGCTATAAACGGTTATCGGGGTCTTACGTGATATCCACGTTGTAGGCTAACCGCCTACAACGTGTAGGCGGTTAGCTACACGTTGTTGTATTTCGAGAAGTAAATTTTAAATCACAAAGGGGATTAATTAAAAAAATAGGCAAAAAATCAAGCAATAAAGATTTAACATAAAATGTCAATACAGTTTAATGTGTACTTGCATAGAAGTAAGTTAAGTGCGGTAGATATGAAATTTTTTCTTTGAATGTAAATTATTTTTTGAATAAGAAGTTATTGTTTTTTATTTCTTCTTTATAATATATGACTTTACACTTTGTAAATGCAGTGAATGACGATCATCACTATCACTTTGTTACTCCATCCGTTATTACAATACTTATACTTTCCAGAACGTCTTTTATTGAGGGTGTAGACCTCTTCATAACAGCGACCTTTGCAACATCTTTCCCTTCTTCCTCCGACAAATTATAGTTAGGTTGTATCGTGAGGTCGTTAGATTGTAGTTTACAATTTCTTCGTCGGTGGTGTAATGGGTATTCCACTCATTGAGATCACTTACAGATAATTCTTGCCCGGTTGAATTTGACAATTCCAGTGCGTGTTTGTCAGTAAAAATATGAATATTTCCTCTTTTTTAATATCTTCTGTATTACTGTGACAATACTGACCAACAATTTTTAATTGTAATAGAATTTACGTTACTCCATGCTGTTCCAGTGCTGTATACAACACTTTTTAGTGACATAGTTTTAAGAAATTCTGTTACTTGTAATTCTGAGTTAACGATAGCGGTCAGTAGGTCTGGTCGGTAATAAGCTTTAAATGCCAGAATAACTTCTCGGTCTAACGGTTGGATCAAAGATATGGTCAATTTCTCAAACATGGTTACCGCGGATATATTAATAAATTATTAAATATTATTAAAAAGTACTAATCCACCTTACTAGCAGTTAATATTAATTAAAATTATTAATTTCTTATAAGGTGGATTTAATAAAGATGTGATGTTCTTGGATAAAAACATTGCGATTATTTTCCCGTCTTTAGATTTCAGCAAGTTAGTAGGCGGATGAGCAGGGCTATTGCCAAAAAGTAATAAAGCTTTTTCTTCCAAATTCTAATAAGTAAATATTTAACAAAAGGCACAAATTCGTCGTTAAACCACGTAAAAAAATATTACACGTTATTTTTACTATTTTTAAAAATAACCGGAAATGAATTCATATTAACGTGTTTGAGGCAACATGGGCTGGCATACTTGCCAATGAGTAACGGCTTAAATTTATGATTTTCTGACTTATTGGTACACAAAAAAAAAGTTACCCTTTATTTGTTCATTTTCATACCAGACTTATTTGGTGCACGCTTCGCATCTAATGTTTTTGTTGGCAATAGAGTTTATAATAAAAAGCAGTTTCATCATAATTATACAATTGTTCGTCACTGAAGTTATTCTCTATAACTGATTGTAATATTGTTTGTGAAAAATATTCAGCTGCCGTCGCATTTGCTGATCGAGATTCTCCTTTGATATTTACTTGGCCTATGCCATAACGGATTTTCCAGCGATAACCAACCGCCAGAAGCACTTTTCTTCTCCAGTGTTAAAATTTTCATGAAAATTTAGTGCCCTAGCTTGAAGTATTGGCCCTGATAGCGGCACTCTACTCCGTTTTTACAAAAACCAAAGATGCATACACTCATCTACAACATTAACATCACCGAATCTTACCTTTTTGCGATCAAGTCCGACTGTTTCATCTACCGAATCGATAAAAGAACGCAATTTATCTTCCTTCACCCAACCACGTCTAGTATCTTCAGGCACACCGAATTCCTGGGATAAACTGGCTTTCTAAAGACTTGCCTTAACCTTTTCAATAATTTCTAATTTTTCGTTTACAGAATACGTTTTTCGTTTAGACGACATATCACGCAAATACGAATGAAAACAAACACTACAAAATCTAATAAATTAACCAACGTAAAAAACTTAACGATACTGATAAACACAGTAAAAGGAGCTTGGAATAAATCACAATAGGTAATAACATTCAAATACCGTATACTGTGCCTTGTACAGGCAGCACATTGATGGTCTTATCGCTGTTACAGAAAATGAGTCACGTGCAGTATAAGAATTTCTCTTATTACTGTATTAGAATCACGGTTTAGTTTTATTAAATCATGTTTTTGGAAATTCCAAGGCTTTAAAATTGGTCGTGATTAATTGAGAGATGTTATATTAGAAGCTTATTGTTTACAATTTCAAATGATTTGTGGTGGGTTTTACACCAATATCGAATACAGTGTTAGGGTAACTAGCATTCTTCATCATATTTTATTTTGACAGATATTTTTGGGGGGACAGTTTATAATCCGCGTTATATCCGTATCCGCATTATAGCGGGACTGTACTGTATATTTTATAATGCTGTGCTTTAAATTTTATTTTTTTAGTACCCAGTGGGAAGATTAGATGTATTAAGTGGTTGTTCAGCATGTTAATTTTAGTGAATTTTTTCATACATTTGAAAGTGTGTTTATTTTGATATGATGAGATCAAAGTTAGTTTGTTGTGTTCATATTTCATAGTGAAATGTAAAGTGGGATGGATGATGAATATGTGAACACATGTTGTATAATGAATGTATGAATTACCATGTTACTTCCTTTATATGGGAGTATGATTCATCAACTTTGCAGTACCGACATAATCTCTCTCTCATTATTTATATTCCCATCTCTATGTTTCTCATTGGATATTGTGTAATAATGAGAGTGTTTGCACCATGTAAAAATATTTCAACCAGGAGACTCAAAAACTAATAAACCCATTGATGCCAAATAGTGCAATTATTTTTTGTTATATAATATATGAAGTACACATTGTATACTTAAATGTAACCCCAAAATGGATAGAAACTGTTTACATGAATGGATCCAAATGTATAGTATGGAATTTGAATATCCTTAGTTTTGCGAAGATGGTAGTGTTTGTGTTCTTTAAATATTAGCCGTTTTCAAATGTTACATCTGCATGGGTTTATTCCATGTTGTTAGTGTATGATTTGATGGTTTTGTCCACATGTTTAATTAATCTATGTGTGGGACCACAATGTGGTTGTGACATGTCTTGTGACCACAATTTGGTTGTAACATGTCTAACTGATGTCTTATTTATTGATGTGAATTATACTTTTTACAATTTTTTTTAATATTGTAATTATGTGCTGTGTATTGTTTTATTATCTGTTAATTTTTATTTGAAGGTTTGATTCAAAATTTAGTTTTTTTAAAAATATATTCTGTGACCTTTTTTTTAATCACTGTAAACTAATATTGACAAGTTTCTTTTTCAGTTTTTATGTAGACTAAGTTAGGTGTGATCTCATTTAGTTTGAGTTAATTGGCAATTTTTAATTCATTATCCTGGTAATGTAGTGAGTACTGTATTAATAAAAAAATCTGGTTCCACTCATAAGTAAACTTACATATTGCAATCACTTATTGTGTACAATTTTATTTAAGTGTTAGAAATACATTCATTATGCATTTGTTATTAGGAAAATGTAAATTTTATTTATCCCTTTGTCCGACAAGCTAAGTTCTTCTGTTTTAAATCTATGATCATTTGATTAGATACAGCAGCAAGATTTTTTCTGTTGTATTTTTTTCTGGTCCAATTTCACGAAAACCATTTTCTCTAGTTTCTTCTACATTGTGTGGTGCACGGTTTCTGTAATTGCCAGTTTCATTCATTGGTTGTGAATTTTCATTATCCATTTTGATACAATGATACAATATTGCCGATAATTTTTTTAGTTGAGTACTTAATATTGTTCATTATCCTCGAATCAGTATGTTATAAAAAGAATACCTTAAATAATAATTAAATTATTATTTTAACTTAAAGAATAATAAAAACTGATCTTTTCTCGTTATTAAATCAACTATTTTGAAAAAATTACATAAAGAACTAAAATTACTTTATAACCTCTTTGAACAGTATTTGTGATGTCAACAGCTATTAACAACAATATTAACACAGCTATTTTATCAACATTGTAATACTAGATACTTCTCAATCTATGGTAAATTTCATAATGTTCATATTTGTAGTTGCATCTGTGACTGTATTATCATAAAGATAATATGATTGTTTAATTATAAATGTAGATTGAAAAAAAAACCAAAATCGTTTAATCTTGTTATATTTACTTTATATTATTGGCACTATAAGAAAACTAAAGGCATAAAGTAATCAAATTTATGTGTTTCATTATTATATTTATATTTCTATGTTGTAAGGGAGAAAAATTGTTCATACTATGTAATAATTCTGATAGGGATACTTTTTGTTAAACAATACCTGCTTTTTCTTCTTTCTTTTCCTGTTTAGCCTCCGGGAATTACCGTTCTGGTATTACTTCAGAGGATGATATGTACGAGTGTAAATGAAGTGTAGTCTTGTACAGTCTCAGTTCAACCATTCCTGAGCTGTGTGGTTAATTGAAATCCAACCACCAAAGAACACTGGTATCGACAATCTAGTATTCAAATCCATATAAAACTGCTTTTACTAGGACTTGAACGCTGGAACTCATGACTACCAAATCAGTTCATTTGGGAAGAAGCGTTCACTACTAGTCCAATCTGGTGGGTTAAACAATTGCTAAGATGCATCCAGTTGAGAGTTCCAGCGTTCAAGTCCTATTAAAGTTAGTTATTTTTACACAGATTTGAATTCTAGATTGTGGATACCAGTGTTCTTTGGTGGTTGGGTTTCAATTAACCACACATCTCAGGAATGGTTGAACTGAGAATGTACAAGACTACACTTCATCTACACTCATACCATCCTCTGAAGTATTATCTGAACGGTAGTTACCGTAGGCTAAACAGGAAAAAGAAAGAAGATGCATCTGGATAACTTTCTTGGTTACTGGACGGATGTAATTGTAAATTTTGTATCACAGTAATTACCAAAACTTGCACGATAAAAAATAATTTTATTGATTTTTGAGATGATTTGTATTTTGGTTTGAAATGAAATAAAGGCAGGGAGTTATATGAAACTGTTTTAATGCAATAAAGAAAGTAAGTTGACTTAAAGCATCACATTGTGATGAGATTTAAATGATGTATAATTATGTTAATCTGTAGTAAGTTATTTTTACATATTGGGAATTTTGAAATTTTATTTTATATTTTTCAATTTATGTAACTTTATTAAATATTGGACACGGGGCTTTCAAATTAGTGGATATTTTTTTTACATTGACCTAGAGCCACCAGTTATACACAATTTATATTAGAAAGGAGAAATCTTTAGCATTAATGTTTATGGCATTTTTCTTAAATGCTGTGATCCATGTGCTATGCGTAAAATTTGATTTTGTTATATTAAATGCCTGTATACATGGACTGTATCTGTGGGTGAATGTGTATCCAGTCTACCCAATCAAGCATTCAGTGAAATCTTGCAGTTTATTTTCTTCTGAATACTATTTAAGTTTTTTGGCATGTAGATAGATTTCCAAAACTTTGTTGTACCGCATAATCCAAGCATGACAGAAAAAATCAAATGACACCTAATTTATCATATTAAAAAGATGTTTGGTTTCAGAAATAATTACATATAACATACGTCAAAATTATAACCTTATATTATGGATTCTTCATAATTTATTAAAAAAATGAAATCAATAAGTTCATATGTCTTGTATGAAAATTGTTTACAATCTTATTTCCCTTAATTTTTATTCTGCAAATTTACATGCTGAAATACAAACTTACATGTAAATCATATAAAAAAGGGAAAAATAAAAAAACAAAAAGAATTAGAACTTTTGATTTCCTTATAAAAAATATATCTTTAGAAAGTTATTTTATAATTATAGTTAATTAGTTAAACACTGTCCAAGCAACGAGTTCTACATTGAACTGTAGGTTACACAGGCTGTAGGTTGTACACCGGCTGTGTCAGAGGTCGTCTTTTAGACCCTCTAAACTTGGTAACACAACAGTCATCAGTTTGATCTCTGTCAAGCTGCCACCAATGCAAATGCCTTGGTAGACATTTCCATCAGTGTATTTACACAACCTACTATCATCTTCATATGGCCTCTTCCAACCATGACCACCTACTTAACTTACAACCCTGAACTATCAAATTAACAGATTAGTGGAAGTACAGTCTTGTAACACCGAAGGTTTCACACAAAAACCATTCTATATCTAATCCAATTAGACTTTGCACTCAAATTATTATATGATTGAGTCTTTAAACATGAAAAGTACTGTCTTCATACCAACAAAACACGTGTTGATCGCAACAACTATAATTTTTTCCTACAATTCAATTATAATTTTACAGTAATGTAACATACATTACACCAGTGCATGGTTTATTTAAGAATTTTTTTTAATATAATTAATATACAATTTAATTAAATGAATTCAATCATGGGTGGGATCCTGTGAAAGTACTATCATTATAAAATAAAAGATATGTTTTACCTTAATATTTGGTGTTGGATGGTTTATGTTAATAGAATTTAAAATATATATAAATAAATATATGTACATTTCTGCTTTAAGTATAATATCATCTCTTGAGCTCCCTCTCAGTTAAGATTTTTCAAGACACAAAATGCACTGTCAGATAATTGGTTGTCATTTTTAGTAAATTGCTGAATCATTTAAAAATCTTGATTAGTTTCATCATCATTATCATCTTAGTTACCTTTAATATCCAAGTTTCCTTATGTTGAACCTTCTACAAAATTTCTGTCTGCCTCACTCCATGAACCAACTCTCTTCCATTACTCTCACTACATCCCTCTCTTGTGCACTTCCTCCATCACCATATACATCCATTTCATTCATGGTGTACCCTTTGGTCTTTTACCTGTTTCCTCTACATGCAGAATCCATTCTGGCAATCTAACCTCATCCATCCTTTCAATATGTCCAAACTACCAGGGCTTTGATCTTCTAATTGATTCGACAAGGCTTCCCAGTTTCAGTTCTTCTCCAATCATACTGCTCTCTCAATCAGTTTATTGAAATAGTATTAAAACATTTATTTTACAGAAGCAATATTACTCAGTCAAAAAAAAAAAATTATGTAGTTCTAAATAAACAATAAAAAACAAACGTAAATTTTCTGCACATTCGTTCAACATGCATCTAAATATTTGGTCATATAATTTCCACTGAAACCTTCTGAATCATAATTTATTTTGTAGGTTCTTTTTTTATGTTTAGTATCTTCATCTATTTATTTTAATATTATTATTTAATGTTTATATATTTTAAATAATTAACTACAGTATATTAATTAAATAATTAAATGTACTTTAATCACTTCAGTTTTTTATTTTATTATTAATCTTGTATTTTGTGTTCCGATCAAGATTTTACTACAGTTTCCTTTGATGCATTCAAGTGATTCTGGGATGCAGTTTACTTTACTATTGCCGGCCTCCATGGTATGGAGTGGTAGATCTTGAAGGTCCCAGGTTCGAATCATGGCATTTTCATACGCTATAAAAATTATCATTCATCTCATCCTCTGAATAATACCTAACGATGGTCCCGGAGGTTAAAATAAAAAAAAAGCGATGCTGGGACAGTTCCTTTGATTATCAATGGAGTACCATGTCTAGCCATTTTGGGTGTGAACTGTATTATGTATTGATCAGATAAAAAAAATTATTTATTGACTTTATAGCTAGTATATATTATTAACAAAGCGATGGCAGTATAATATTCTGTTTGCATGATTCTCATTGTCTAAAAAAGCATTTATGTAAAAAAAAAGTGCATATTAATTTTATATAAAAATTGCAACATCGTAATATCCAAAATATACACAAATAATAATCTACCTGGGCTTTATACATATAAATATAAATTATTACCCTTGCAAAATTACATAAACCACTAATCAATTACTAATACATAAAAATCAAATCTGTCATAGCAACTGAATAAATGTTAAAATAATTTATATAAAATTTCATTATGGGTCATCACATTTTATTTAGTAGTAACTTACTTGTATTACTAATTCTTCTTGCTATCCTGGTTAGGCATTAAATCTGTACCAACTTTAAGCAGAAATTATAATAACCTCTTCAATGGTCCCCTGACACTACTCCTTCTCTTGGTTTATTGTTAATCACTTACTTAACCTGTTTATCATTATCCAATCTAGATATATGCTGAAATCATATCACCTTGTAATAATCAAGTTGCTCATTGAGAAAGAATATACACTCATAATTCTGTAGCTTCTTTCTCCACTTCCTATTAATTAATTAATTAATATTGCTATTCCACAGCAAGCTCTTCTACTCTGGGTTATACCACTGTGAAATCTACACATTCTTTAGTTCCCCGAAGTTTTTTCTTTGTTTCGGTAACTGCAGTGGTCAACTTCTTGTCTTTTCAATATTTCAACTAATTCACCTTCTTTTATTTCCAAGCTACGTACATTTCAAGTAATTAACTTTAATTTATCCACTATTCCTAATTTCTTACTTTTTCGTTTTTTGGTTATTGTTATTGCTAATAATCCTGTGCTGATTTTTTACTTGAAGATTGTGTGTAAGAAAAGAGTTCCTCTAATAGTGCTACCAATGCTTCGTAACGTAAAATCAGTGGTGGGGCTACCATCTAAGAGCTCCTGGATGTGCACTGGGTTTCATTTGAAGACCCACCTCCTGGGCTCTTCCACCCTTCCTGCTGTCGGGAATTTCTTCCTCATCTGCCTTCAAGGATGTTGACCAGTTCACTGGTTTTGTCTACCCTTAGTAATTTATTTCCCCAGTACCCTCCAACCATAGTTGGTGAGCACACTCTATTACAATAGGCAGCACTAGACAGCAGATTCAGCAACAGCCACGGGTTGCTATAATAGTAAATATTATTATAAATACACTATGTTGATGCGTACGCTATGTTTATGCAATATTTTTTAAAGTGCAAGAATAGTAAATTTTTATGAAAATTCAGAACACCTTAATGTCACGAACATTCATTATTATACATATAAAAAAATAAACCTAACGTTAAGGAAATTTTTTATGCTTTAATTTTATATTAAGTCTTAATGTTTGTATTAAATGCTTTAATATTTTTTTTTTGTCATTACAATACTTTCAGATATTTTTCACAATTTTTGTCATTTCCTATTTTAAAAAAAACAGTTATTCTTAAATGCATGAATATTAAATTTAGAAGCTATTCTTAACAATTCCTTTTAGGTTTTAATGCACAATAAATGTACATATAAAAATGGAACAAATGTTTTATTTAACATTTTGAAATTAATTTCTTAAAGATTAATAATTAATAGAAATGCTTTTACAGCAATTTTGTTTAAACACTAAATGCAGTCATAAAAAAGTACCATTGCATTGTAAAATATGAATGCCTAAAAACCAATGTACATGTTTTATGTAAATTCTGTTGCACGTTAATGCAAAAACAAGTCAAAATTATGTCTGTACTAGTTACATAATATTTAATACATTATGTAATTCAGCTGCTTGATACATTGTGAAACATGAGGTACACCCAAGTTCTGTTTTTTAATAAATATGTTATGCATTAGAGTTACGTAAAATAACTTTTGATAAAATATTGTTTAACCTTCATATGTAATCAGTTTGACTTTATTTATCTTGGTTTTCTTTTATGTTCAAAGATATCTCCAGTGACTGAGCATGCTATAAATCGTGGTAGAAGTTGGGATGAAAGATATAGTGTTACTACTTACAACATTAATAATGACTCTGGTGATGAAAGAAGTCTAAGAGATATGATCAAAACATGTAATTCACTTGGTATCAGGTAAATCATTGATCACTTCTTTTTAATATACAGAATGTCCCATGAAGAAACAGATACTGTCAGGACATGTTTTACTGGTGAAAATAATGAAAAACGTTCATATGTCCTAGAAACGCTTGTGTTCGAGTTACGGCTAGCGGAATATTTCACTCCCATTTCAGCTCTTCTAATAAAAAGAAACCCTACTGTAATTTTTGGGACTCAAATTAAGAAGTAAAGTTTGTGGTTTCTTATGTAATGTGAACTGTGAAATAGGATAAAATACGTCCCAGAACTGTAACTCTAGAAGGTTTTAAGATATCCGTCGTATAACACAAAATTCGGTGTCGAAAAACAAGTTTGTTTAAGGTTTGTTAACTGTACAATAGCTTTGTTAAATGACTAATAAATAGATTTAGTAACAAAACTTGAATTTAATTATGAGAAAATTAATCTAAATGCAGCCATTAAAAAGTAAATAAAAAATTTAAAAATCAGTTTTTTATTGAAGCAAAACAGACAAAAAATAGACAGGAAAAATATATTATTCATTCTGTAACTTATAAACATTATTTTTACCATAGAAAAAAAATACATGAATTGATAAATGGTAACAGAATAGCAAACCTCTGTTAACAGTAATTTTCGAAATTTCTCCTTCACAGTGTATGTACACACCACTTTACAAGACGTAAAATATTTCCGGTGGCTTTCCGTATCATTTCAAGATAGTTTCGTATAAATTCAATTCATTTCGTGTTTTAATAAATAACTCTTCTTTAGTCTTAACCTTCTGTTGGTAAACTATTGTTTTCATATCGGCCCAAATGAAGTAATCTTGTGGCGTTAATTCAGGCGATCGTGGTGACCAATCGATTGGTTTACCAGTGCAATCTAGTTTAAGAAATTAGCATTCAAATGATTTCTAGCTACTAAAGAAAAATGTGGTGTTGCAGCATCATGGTGGAAAATCATTTGCAATGTAGTTTGTAAAGGTACAACCTTAAAAAAAACAGCCAAATTAAATTATTTTTTGAGAAATAAACATATGCATCTCCCGTAAGATTTTCATTGAAAACAAATGATCCCAGCATTTTGTCATAAATAACGCCACAGCAAACATTAACATAAAATCTACCTTGGAAAATAGTTTCTACAGTACAATGTGGATTGTCTTCACTCCATTAATCACTATTAATAAAATTGAAGACACAGTTTCTCAAAAAAGTGGCTTCATCATTAAATAAAATTTAATTTACCTTATCAGCGTTGTCTAGAAGCCAATGACACAAGTTTAACAGGTGGGTGTAATCTGGTGTGCTCAAATTTTGAACCTTCTGCAGGCGGAAAGATAAAGATTTTTATTTTGTAGGATGCGCCACATTTTGATTTTTGACAAACCAGTGTGACATGAAATTCGCCTTGTACTAGCACCTGGGTTACACTAAATATGCTGAATAACACGATGGTTTAATTGGTGTTCAACAGAAAACGAACGTGTTGGAAATTACCCTTCATTTGTAAATGCTGAAGAATGTTTAAAAGAATGCATTAAAAACGATGTTTATTAGATACAGATAGAATAATACGATTTTCTGTCTATTTTGGTTCAATAAAAACCAATTTTTAAAAGTTTTTATTTACTTTTTACTAGCTGTATTTTCATTAATTTTCTCAGAATTAAATTCTCACAAGTTTTGTTCTTAAATCTTCCGTATTCATTAGTTATTTAACAAAGCTTTTGTACTACAAATACAAAAAAAAAACTTGCTTTTCGACACCGAATATTGTTTTACGTCGGATATCTTAAAAACTACTGAAGTTACCTGTTTTATCTTCTTTCCCAACCCAACTAAATAAGAAACCATCAACTTTACTCTTTGATTTGGCTCTCAAAAATTACAGTAGGGCTTTTTTTTATTAGAAGAACTGAAATCCGGGTGAAATATTTCGCTAAACATAACTCAAAAACAAAGAGTTTCTAGATCAATGTTTACATGATCGCTTTTCATTAGTTTCACCAGTAGAACATGTTCAGTTTATCCGTTTCTTAGTGGGATGCTCTGTATGTGAAAATAATGTTTGTATGAATTTTGTATTACATATCATATGTACACTTATTGCTCAAATAATAATGAAATCAAATGCAACTATTTATTTTTGACTGATATTTTATTTGAAACAAATACGAATTACTTAGTGTTCATTTTAAGTTTGGCAGAATTAGGAGCTTTAAAACTGCGACAGCTACAAAAACTTTAAGTGGAAAATTTCTCTTACCACTAAAAGTATGTTATTGACATTGTAAATTTATTTTCATTTTCCAATATAAGGCCAACTTTATTTTTAAAAATACCAATCCCTTTTTTTCAGCTCTCAATAAAAGGTATTTAAAATAGTTTTATTTTTGGGTATTTTTCCCTAAATGCAACCATTCAGAAGCTACAGGTTCAATATTGAAAATCATTTTGATGGCAAACATAATTTTTTTTTAAGTACAATTTATATTTTTTATGTAATTTTCTAATAGAAACATCATTTCCTTTTTTATTCTTGGGGATTGTTCCCCAAGTGCGACTGTTTAAGAGCTACCTCTAGTCTTCAGTTGGCTTATGTATGCCAATGTAATTTATGTTAAAAGTGTGTACTAAATGAATACTGTTATATTTCCATCTGTATGTTTCTCATTGGATATTGTGTGATATGAGTGTTTGCAGCATGTAAAAATATTTCAACTAGGAGACTCAAAATTGATAAACGCATAAATTGATGCCAAATAGTGCAATTATTTTTTGTTATACAATATATCAAGTACACATTGTATACTTCAGTGTAAACCCAAACTGGATGGTTAGAATAAAAACTGTTTACATGAAAGGATCCAAATGTGTAGTGGTATGGAATGTGAATATCCTCAGTTTTGCCAAGAAGATAGTTTTAAAATTCTTTAAATAACAGCTGTTTTCAAATGTTACATCTCCATGCGTTTATCCCATGTTATTGGTGTATGATTTGATGGTTTTGTCCACATGTTTATTAATCTGAGTGTGGGGCTACAATGTGATTGTGGCATGTCTAACTGATGTCTTATTTGTTGAAATGAATTATACTTTTGATAAAGGGAAAGTGAAGGGGAAATGTATTTTACCACTTTTGTATTGTTATTATGTGCGGTTGTGTTGTTTCATTAACTGTTAATTTTTATTTGAAGGTTTGATTCGGAATTTAGTTTTCTTTTTAACATATATATGTGAACGTTTTTTAATCACTGTAAACTAACATTGCAAAGTTTCTTTTTAAGTTTTTATTTAGAGTAAGTTAGGCATGATTTTATTTAGTTTTAAAGTTAACTGGCAATTTTTAATTCATTATCCTGGTAATGTAGCGAGTACTGTATTAAGAAAAAAAATCTGGTCCCACTCTTAAGTAAACTTACCTATTGGATTCACTTACTCTGTGCAATTTTGTTTAAGTATCAGTAATACATTCATTATGTATTTGTTATTAAGAAAATCTAAAATTCTACTTATTCCCTTTGTCTGAGAGGCTAAGTTCTTCTGTTACATTGTACATTGGTAAAATAGTTTGTGTATACATTAGGTGTTTTTGTAAATACTGTTGTTGGCAAGTTTTTATAATATGCTCGTTTATATTTTTTTACACATCTACAATTTGTCTCACGAAAGTGTGCCTCAAACTAAAACATAATTGTATGAAGATTCTAATTTAATTTAATTTAGCACAGTCCATGAGAGAAAAAAACATAAAAATGAATTTAAAAAAATGCTTATAAAAACAGGGAGTTTATGGCGGGGTAAGGTTACATTACAGTCTATGAATAAAATTTGAATTCAAATTTTATATTTATATAAATTTAAAAAAATACATGATATAGAATACCTTGATTAACAGTTGTTAATGAGCTGATTATAATTTTTTAGTAAAAATATATATATGCAAAGTATATATATATATATATATATATATATATACTTTGTTATTTGATACAAATTTTCTTTTAATTCCTGCGTTGATTGTTTCTTTCCAATGTTTTATTAACAGCATAAGCCCCCACTAATGCAGCACCTACTCCAAAAGCCAGTTTCCCAAACGTAAATGACGATGGCTCTTGTTGTCTTGAATTGTTTGGGTTTTCTGAATTGGATATTTCTTTCATACCCGTTTTTTGCCTATCGCTAAAAACGTATCCTTTTTCCCGATTCCAGGGAGCTGGTTCTGAAGCAGCACCTACTCCAACAGCCACTTTCCCATACGAAAATGATGATTGCTCTTGTTGACTTGAATTATATGGGTTTTCTGAATTGGATATTTCTTTCATACCCGTTTTTTGCATATCGCTAAAAACGTATCCTTTTTCAACATTTCCTTTTTCCCGATTCCAGGGAGCTGGTTCTGAAGCAGCACCTACTCCAACAGCCACTTCCCATAACGAAAATGATGATTGCTCTTGTTGACTTGAGTTATATGGGTTTTCTGAATTGGATATTTCTTTCATACCCGTTTTTTGCCAATCACAATAAACGTCTCCTTTTTCAACATTTCCTTTTTCCCGTTGCCAGCTAGATGCTTCTGTATTTTTTTCTGGTCCAATTACACGAAAACCTTTCTCTCTAGCTTCTTCTACATTGTTTGGTGGACGGTTTTTATAATTGTCAATTTCATAAACTGGTTGTGAATTTTCATTACCCATTTTTGATACAGACGGTAATTTTTTATTTGAACACTTAATATTATTATTTGTTATACTCGAATCAGTATGTTATATAAAGAATAACTTAAGAATAATTAAATTATTATTTTACCTAAAGAATAATGAAAACTGTACTTTTCTCGTTATTAAATCAACTATTTTGAAAAACTAACTGAATACGTAAATTATTACAATTACTTCTTTATAACCATTAAACACTATTTCCGACGTCAACAGTGTTATACCAACACAACTATATGTTTTCTCAACATTGTAATAATAGGTACTTCTCAATCTATGGTAAATTTTATAATGTCCATATATGTAGTTGCAGCTGTGTCTATATTATTATAAAGAAAATATGAATGTTTAATTGCAAATGTAGATAGAAAATAATAACAAAAAAGATAAAAAAATTGTTTAATCTTGTTATATATACTTTATATTGTTGGTATAATACGAAACCTAAAGGCATAAAGGAAGGGAATTTGTGTTACATTATTATATTTTTATTATTTATTTCTGTGTTGTATCAGAGAAAAAATTGTTCATACTATCCACTAATTCTGATAGGGATAATTTTTGTTAAACAATAGCTGCTGCTTTATTTTTCCTGTTTAGCCTCCGGGATTTACCTTTCAGGTATTACCTTATAGGGTAATATGTACGAGTGTAAATGAAGAATAGTTTGTACAATCCTTGGTCAATTGTTTGTACAATCCCAATGGTCAGTTCGACCAATCCTGAGATGTGTGGTTAATTGAAACCTAACCATAAAAGAAGACCGGTATCCACAATCTACTATTCAAATCCGTGTAAAAGTAGCTGCTCTTACTAGGACATAAAACCTGGAACTCTCGACTTCCAAATCAGCTGATTGGGGTAAACGCGCTCATCACTAGAGCAACCCGGTGGGAAAACAACAGCTGCTAAGATGCATCTGGACAACTTTCTTTGCTATCGGACAGAAGTAAATGGGTACTTACGTATTAACGCCACCGCAGCTACAACTTTATTTAAAAACAAAGTAGTCAATCGGATTTCGGTGGAACTATGAGGAATCCATAATATAAGGTTATAATTTTGACATGTACATTACGTGTATTTGTTTCTGAAACCCAAACATCTTTTTCAATATGATAAATTAGGTGTTATTTGATTTTTCTCTGTCATGCTTGGATTGGAAATCAATCTACATACCACAAAAATTAAATAATATTCAGTAGAAAATAAACTGCACGGTTTCACTGAATGCTTGATTGTGTAGACCGGATACACATTTACCCACAAATAAATGGCACGTATACAGGCATTTAATATAACAGATAAAAATGTTATAATTAACATTAAATATGCATAAATATATACAACTTATTAATAATATATTATAGCACCGAAATCCAATTAATGTTAATCCACCGAAATCTGATTGACTACTTTGTTTTTAAATGAAGCGGTGGCGTTAATACGTAAGAGGTTAGCGAGCGTAGGTTATATTTAGTTATAGGTTATATTAAGTAGTTTATATTACGTCAACATAACCTAGTTGCGGTGGCGTTAATACGTAAGTACCGGTTATTTTGATAGACATACGATTTGTCAGTATACGAAGTCAACATAACCTAAAGCTGTAGCTGCGGTGGCGTTAATACGTAAGTATCTTCAATTCATATAAAGATCTCTGTAAAGCTTCTTCTAAGGGCTGTATTATAAGCTTATCATCTGCAAAGAGTAATGTATGTAAAATGGTTGTTCTTGGACTAAGTGTTATACTATAAAAAATATAAATTTTCCATTGTCTAACAGTACCATTAATATAAATATTAAAAAGTGTAGATGATAAATTACATTCTTGTCTTATACCTCTGTTAGTATCTAACAGTCTACTGTTTAAAAACCTACCCGGTTTGTCTTGTGATTAAACTCATCATCACAAATCAGCTGATTTTGAAGTCGAGAGTTTTAAGGTTCAAATCCTAGTAAAGGCAATTATGTTTATACGGATTTGAGTTCTAGATCGTGGATATTGGTGTTGTTTGGTAGTTGAGTTTCAATTAACCACTCATCTCAGGAATGTTCGGCCTGAGACTAAACTTTATTTACATTGATACGTATCATCCTCACTCATCCTCCGAAATAATACCTGACATTGGTTCTGGAGGCTAAACAGAAAAAAGTAAAGAGTCTACTGTTAAAACCATTATTTATATAATTATTGTTTAAATATACAGATCTTTAATCACTTTTATTAGATGCTGCAGATAACCCCTTTTTATCACAATTTCCAGAGTTCTTCCTTAAAAGATGATCAAAAGGTTTTTCATAGTCAACAAATACAAAGTGTAATTTCAAACCAAACTACTTCTTCTCTTCAGTCACTTTGTTAAATATACAAGTAGTTACATTTTTCAATGTAAGATCTACCTCTACAAAAACCATTTTGTACCTTTCCCAATAAAGCCTCTGAAATCCCTTGATCCATATTTAAGATTTTAGCATACAGTTTAAAACAGAGTTTAATAAGCTTATTCCTCTGTAATTTTCACATTTTGTTCTGTCCCTCTCTTAAAAAGATTATTACCTCTGCAACTTTCCGAGACTCAGGTACTGTGCAGGGCTTCCAGCACATACTGTAAACATGCAACAATCTAAAATGAAGCAGTGGTCCACCACACTTCAACAACTCAACATTTGTACTCTCCATACCAGCTGCCTTTCTATTTCAAGTTTGTTTCAATGCCATTCAAAGTTCCTCTAGTATAAGTTGGATTGTACTGTAAGCATAATCCAACTCATCGATTTCCTCTACTACATCAGCTCTGTACCATTAATCACAATAATGGGCGATCCACTGTTTAATCATAAATACATGTTTCCGAGCAACCTCTTTTTCAGATTTAATGAGATGTTTCATCATCTTATACCCAAAGGTTTGTCTTCCATGCAGATCCCTTTCCACTGCGCTTACAAATCTTTCCCATGACTCTGTGTTCTTTATGATCAGCTGAATTGTTGATTTATTTGTTCCTTGTAAATTTCCTCTGTTTTTCTTCTGTTTTATTTTATAACATCAACATGTCTTTTTCCCTGGATTATTCTATCTAAATCTTCATTCCACATGTGCAAGCCTTGCAGCCCCTTATGATTCATTGTAATACGAATGACTTCATAAGTAATATCTTCAATACAAAATTCCAAATTTCACCATTACTGATTTACATCCTTAACTATTTCGAATGACATTAAACATTCATTCAGCCGCTTCTAGTAAAAGTCACAAATGGAGTCCTCCTGCAAAAGATGCACTTTAAAAACTTTTTATTCTATCCTGTTCAGATCTGTATTAGTTCTCCACCTTGCCCAAAGCCTTAATATTAAGGTGACCATAAAATGATCAGAACCTTTTTTAATTCACGCCTCACTGCAACTTCTTTAACTGCTGATCTCAACTTATCATTGACAATAATGTAATGTATAACTGATCTAAGACCACTAGCTGACCAGGTATATTTATGGATATTCTTTTTCCTGAAAAAGGAGTTTTTACTTTTTTTCTGTTTAGTCACTGGAACCTCTGTAACATATTACTTCAGAGGATGAATGTGAATGAAGTGCAGTCTTGTACAATCTCAAGTCGACCATACCTGAGATGTGTGGTTAATTGAAACCCAACCACCAAAGAACACACTGGTATGCACAATAAAAAGAAGTTACTTATCTTAATTGTATTAAAGCTTGTTAACTGCTTCAGTTCAACCCCATTACTATTCTGACAATACTCTCCAAGAACGACAAAACTTAATTATCACTCCAGTAAATTTATCACATTGTTTGTGCAAAAATTTATAAAATATTTCTGTATCCCCTCTCTGACCTTCCAGAGCATATATTCCTACAGCAGTTAGATGACCTCTACCAATCTGGAGTCTTGCCAACACCAATCTCTCATTAACTCATAATTCTGTAGCTTCTATTTACACTTCCTATTAATTAAATATTGCTACTCCACAGCAAGCTCTTCTACTCTGGGTTATACCACTATTTAATCTCCACATCTTTAGTTCCCTAAAGTTTTTTCTTTGTTTTGGTAACTTCAGTGATACCAACTTCTCATTTTTTTTATATTTCAACTAGCTCATCTTCTTTGATTCCCAAGCTGTGTACATTCCTTTAATTTAACTTTAATTTATCCACTATCCCTAATCTCTTATTTTTACGTATTTGGTTATTGTTATTGCTAATAATCCTGTCCTGAATTTGTGCTTAAAGATTGAGTAAGAAACGTTTCTCTAAAGTGCTACCAATGCTTTGTAGAGTAAAATCAATGGTGGGGCTACCACCTAAGAGCTCCTGGACTTGCTCTGGGTTTTTTTTGGAGACCCACCTCCTGGGCTCTTCCACCCTCTCTGGCGTTGGGAATTTCTTCCTCATCCGCCTTCAAGGTTGTTGATCAGTTCTCTGATTTTTTCTACCATTGGTAATTTATTTCCCCAGTATCCTCCAACCATAGTTGGTGAGCATACCCTATTTCCATATGCAGCTCTCGATAGCAGATCCAGTAACAGCCATGGGCTTATTACTTGTGCATTAAAAAATCAATAATTATACTTTTAATATTTTATAAAATGTTTTTCAAACAGTAAGCATAATATTCTAATATTGATGTTCTTCAAAATTATTATTTTTCAATTAGTGAAAATATTTAACTCAAAAATACAAATTATGTTCTTATTGATGGATTTGTAGTGTTAGTATGAATGTGTATGAGTGTGATTGAGTATTTGTGAATATGTCATACAGTTCTTATTTAATGTACAATGAAAGTTATGTCTTTAAACCAAATTGTAATTTACTACTACAAAAATATAAAAAAAGAGGTTGTATACGTAATTGGGGTCATCAACAGTTTTTGTTTGACACATGCAGCTTTTCTTATTGTTATGATTCTGGAGAGTATAATAAATAGATTAGTCTATTGTGTTGTGAAGGGAAAGGGGGTAAGTCTAGAGTGGTAAGAAGGGAAAATGGGTAAGAAGGTTTTTTGAAATTATTAAAGAAATTATTGATTTTATCAAAAACTCTCATTAGATCTTGTTTAAAGCTTACAAAATTACCACTTTATGATAAAGAAAAGGTTTAAATATTTTTAATTTAGTTTTTTGTTTTTTATTCCCCCTCCATCACTGTTGAAGAGTATTATTTTCTATGCTAATCTTTCATAATTAACTTTATGACAAAGGAACTAAGAAAAACATTTGAAACATGATTTAGTGAAATTACTTTCCTACAATTCGTGTATTCTTTCTGTATTGCACCTACAAAACTGACCAAGATATGAACAGGATTTCAAGAAATCCATCACTTCTTTATTATATTTTCAAGAATTAACTCTGTTGTGGTGAATTTAGTCAAAAATTACTATGTAGCATTATTTTGTAGTTTTTAAGCAAGGATAAGCTTGTTAGTGTTTCAATTTTAAATTTCATAAGATAAAAAATTATTTTTTTGAGAAAAACTGTTTAAATTAATATGTAAAAAATTTGTGTACCTACATATTCTTTTTCTGTGGGAGTCATATTTGTTATTTTTGTAAATTACTACTTAATTTTTTAGGTAAAGGTTAATTTTTTAAACTTATTGTTATTCGATTTTTAAACAATTAATAATTGAATTTTGGAACAGTGGCTATGGCAGCAAGACAGTCTGATGTATCAGAAGTTTTTGGTAAAATATATGCATTACTTTTCAGTATTTTGCAGAGGTTAATTATGATTCAAATAATAAAATAAAACATATTTTGATAGGAAATTTTTTATGTTTTTAATTTTTCTAAAAATAAGACTTTAGAAAATATATTATAAATGTACTGTGTCGATGTAAATTTACGCTATATTTTTTAAAGTGCAAGAATACTAAATTTTTATTAAAATTCAAAACACCTTAATGTCACAAACATTCATTACACATATACAAAAACAAAACTAATGTTCTGGAAATTTTTTTTTCTTAAATTTTATATTAAGTCTTTAAGTTTGTATTAATCAGTATTAATAAGTTTGTATTTAAGTGTTTTAATCATTATTTTTTAAGTCATTACAGAGATTAACTTTTCACAATTTTTGTCATTTCGTATTTTAAAAAATTGTCTTAAATGCATGAATATTAAATTTAGACAGTTTTCCTTAAGAATTCCTTCTGGGTTTGAATGCACAATAAATGTGCATATAGAAATGGCATGAACGTTTTATTTATCATTTAGAAATTAATTTCTTAAAGATTAATAATTAATAAAAATGCCTTTTACAACAATTTTGTTTAAACCATAAATGTAATCATAAAACGTACCATTGAATTTTAAAAAATGAGTGCCTAAAAACCAATCTACATGTTTTAGGTAAATTCTCTTGCATGTTAATACACACAAGATGTCAAAATTATGTCTGTACTAGTTACATTATATTTAATACATTGTGTAACTCAACTGCTTGATACATTGTGAAACATGAGGTACACCCAAGGTCTGCTTTTTAATAAATAATGTTATGCATTAGAGTTATGTAAAATAACTTTTGATAAAATATTATCAAATCCTTCATATGCAGTAATTTTAGCTTTTTTTATCTTATTGTTCTTTTATGTTCAAAGTTATCTCCAGTGACTGAGTGTGCCAAAAATCCTGATCAAAGTTGGGATGAAAGATATAGTTTTACTAGTTACAACATTAATAATGACTCTGGTGATGAAAGAAGTTTAATAGATATGATCGGAAAATGTTGGCATCAGGTTGGTATCAGGTAAATCATTGATCACTTCTTTTTAATATACAGAATGTCCCATGAAGAAACAGAGAAACTGTCAGGACATGTTCTATTGATGAAAATAATGAAAAACATTCATGTAAATATTGGTCTAGAAACGCTTTGTTTTCAACGTACAACTATTGAAAGATTTTGTCTGGATTTCAGCTCTTCTAATAAAAAGAAGCCCCACTGTAATTTTCGGGACCCAAATTAAGAAGTAAAGTTTGTGGTTTCATAGGTAATTTAAGCTGTGGAATAGGATAAAAGAGGTCTCAGGGCTGTAACTCCAGTAGTTTTTAAGATATCTGTTGTAAAACACAAATTTCAGTGTCGAAAAACAAATTTGATTTTGATTTGTAGTGCAATAGCTTTGTTAAACTACTAATAAATATATTTAGTAATAAAACATGAAGAGAATTTAATCTAAATTCAGCCAATAAAATATAAATATAAACATTTAAAAATTGGTTTTTTATTGAACCAAAAAAATAGGCAAGAAAAATATATTATTCTTTCTGCAACTTATAAACATTATTTTTAATATAGAAAAACAAAAAAATAAAATACATGAAATAATGGATGGTTACAGAATAACAAACTACAGTTACAGTAATTTTTTGAAATTCCTCCTTCACAGTGTATGTACCAGCACTCTGCCCGATGAAAAATATTTTCAGTGGCCTTCCGTGTCATCTCAAGATTGAGATCTCAAGTCAGTTTGACTTTATTTATCTTGGTTTTCTTTTATGTTCAAAGATATCTCCAGTGACTGAGCATGCTATAAATCGTGGTAGAAGTTGGGATGAAAGATATAGTGTTACTACTTACAACATTAATAATGACTCTGGTGATGAAAGAAGTCTAAGAGATATGATCAAAACATGTAATTCACTTGGTATCAGGTAAATCATTGATCACATCTTTTTAATATACAGAATGTCCCATGAAGAAACAGTGATACTGTCAGGACATGTTTTACTGGTGAAAATAATGAAAAACGTTCATATAAACATTGTCCTAGAAACGCTTGTGTTCGAGTTACGGCTAGCGGAATATTTCACTCCCATTTCAGCTCTTCTAATAAAAAGAAACCCTACTGTAATTTTTGAGACTCAAATTAAGAAGTAAAGTTTGTGGTTTCTTATGTAATGTGAACTGTGAAATAGGATAAAATACGTCCCAGATCTATAACTCTAGAAGGTTTTAAGATATCCGTCATATAACACAAAATTCAGTGTCAAAAAACAAGTTTGTTTAAGGTTTGTAGTGCAATAGCTTTGTTAAATGACTAATAAATAGATTTAGTAACAAAACTTGAATTTAATTATGAGAAAATTAATCTAAATGCAGCCATTAAAAAGTAAATAAAAACATTTAAAAATCAGTTTTTTATTGAAGCAAAACAGACAAAAAATAGACAGGAAAAATATATTATTCATTCTGTAACTTATAAACATTATTTTTAACATAGAAAAAAAAAATACATGAATTGATAAATGGTAACAGAATAGCAAACCTCTGTTAACAGTAATTTTCGAAATTTCTCCTTCACAGTGTATGTACACACCACTTTACACGACGTAAAATATTTCCGGTGGCTTTCCATATCATTTCAAGATCGTGTCGTATAAATTCAATTCATTTCATGTTTTTAATGAATAATTCTTCTTTAGTATTAACCTTTTGTTGGTATACTATCATTTTCATATCTCCCCAAATGAAGTAATCTTGTGGCATTAAGTCAGGCAATCGTGGTGGCCAATCGATTCGTTCACCAGTCCAATTTAGTTTAAGAAATTAGCATTCAAGTGATTTCTGGCTACTAAAGAAAAACGTGGCATCACAGCAGAGTGCTGGAAAATCATTTGCAATCTAGTTTTTAAAGGTACTTCCCCCAAAAAAGCAGCCAAATTAAATTATTTTTCGAGAAATTAACATAGGCATTTCATTGAAAACAAATGGTCCCAGAATGGTCATAAATGCCACGTAAATTCTACCTTGGAAACTAGTTTCTACAGTAGAATGTGGATTGTGTTCTCTCCATAAATGACTATTTTTAAGATTGAGGAAACCGTTTCTCATAAAAGTGGCTTCATCATTAAATAAAATTTAATTTAACTTATCAGCGTTGTCTAGAAGCCAATGACACGTTTAACCTCTGGGTGCAATATGTTGGCTATAAATTTTGAACCTTCTGCAGGCAGAAGGTTAACAATTTTCATTCCATAGGATGCGCCACATTTTGTTTTTTGACAAACCAGTGTCATATGAATTTTGCGTTGTATACTAGTGCCTGTACTACACTGAATATGCTGAATCACATAGTGTTCATCATTGGCTCAATGATTTAGTTGCTG
This sequence comes from Lycorma delicatula, assembly GCF_047948215.1. NCBI lineage: Eukaryota > Metazoa > Arthropoda > Insecta > Hemiptera > Fulgoridae > Lycorma > Lycorma delicatula. The sequence continues at coordinate 185,761,630 of NC_134457.1, read as the reverse complement.
TTGAACAGAAAACAAATGCATTGGAAATGACCCTTTCATCTATAAATGCTGATGCACCAAAGAATGTTTAAAAATGCATTAAAATGAATGTTTATTAGATACAATAGAATAATATGATTTTCTGTCTATTTTACTTCGTTTTTGCTTCAATAAAAAGCCGATTTTTAAAATTTTTTACTTAATTTTTAGTGGCTGTATTTAAATTAATTATCTCAGAATTAAATTCTCTACAAGTTTTTTTAACAAATATAAAAAAAAAACTTGCTTTTCGGTACCAAATTTTGTTTTACATTGGATCTCTTAAAATCTACTGGAGTTGCAGTTCAAGGACCTGTTTTATCCTATTTCCCAGCCCAAACTAAATAAAAAACCATCAACTGTACTTCTTAATTTGGGCCTCAAAAATTACAGTAGGGCTTCTTTTTAGAAGAGCTGAAATCTGGGCGAAAAGTTTCGCTAGCAGTAACTCGATAACAAAGAGTTTCTAGACCAATGTTTATATGAACGTTTTTCATTATTGTCACCAGTAGAACATGTCCTTAGAGTATCCGTTTCTTTGTGGGATACTCTGTATGTAAAAATAATATTTGGACGAATGTTGAGTTTTTTACATATCATATGTACACTTATTTCTCAAATAATAAAGAAATCAGATGCAACTGTTTATTTTTTACTGATATTTTATTGGAAACAAATATAAATGATACAGTGTTCATTTTAAGTGTAGTAGAATTAGGAGCTCTAAAACTGTGATAGCTACAAAAAACTTTAAATGGAGAATTTCATAGTTTTTCTCTTACCACTAAAAGTAGGGTATTGACACTAAATTTGCTTCCATTTTTCCAATATGATGGCCAACCTTTTTTTTCTTCTAAATACCAATCCCTTTCTTTCCAGCTCTCAATAAAAGACATTTAATCGTTTTATTTTTGGGTATTTTTCCCTAAATGCAACCATTTAGAAGCTACAGGTTCTCAAAATTGAAAATCAGTTTGACGGCAAACATAATTTCTTTTGAAATACACTTTATATTTTTTATGTAATTTTCTAATAGAAAACATCATTTCCCTTTTTATTCTTGGAAATTGTTCCCTAAATGCGACTATTCAAGAGCTATCCCTAGTCTTCATTTGGCTTGTGTATGCCAATGTAATTTACATTAAAAGTCTACAGCTATGTAAATTTACTCATGTGTTATTGTCTTAAAATGATATCTTCTGTTGAGAGCTGGAAAAAAGTAGAGGTTACTATTAAAAAAAATAAAGTGATTTATATATTTAAAAAACGCAAACAAAATTAAAATGTCGATACTATAATTTTAATGCTAATGGAAAAACTATTTAGTTTTCCATTTAGAAATCTGTTATTTTTCCCAGATTTTTTTTCTTGTAATTTGAGGTAATCAATTCATTAGATTATACATTATATAATACATTAAATTATTTCTATTTTTTACTTTGCTTATTTTTTACTTTTTGGTTTATGTCAGTGATAAAAAAAAATCATCTATTTATATAAACTGTCAATCTAGTGTAATAACAGTTTATTATTTTTTTTTATTTTTTATTGATTTTTATGTGATAGACAAGTGCCAAATAGCAATATGAACAACAATAATTATATTTGTATTTTTTTTTTTATGATTGTGAATTGAGTGAGGAAAATGGTACACCCAACCAAGAGAAATCTTCATGTTACAGCTTACCTCTTCAAGACGCTTGAGCTGTATTAAATTATTAGATTGTAATTAAATGCAGTTTATTGTCTAGCTCAAAACCTATGGTGACATGTAAAACCATGTAACATGATTACATGCAATGCGCCTGTTATTTAATTAGATGATTCTTTTTTAATTTTATTATTTTAATTAAAATATATGTTTAAATGTTTAGTGTGTTTTCTGAGGTTGTTCTTAATAATATGTCCAAATCAACTGATAAAACAAAATGTGAAGCTGTGGGAGCTGTGTACATCTGTTATGATCAGATTTCCAAAATAAAGTGCATTGATTGAATTTTTAACAGATGAAAAAGTGAATGCTAGACATTCATTGTCTAAAATTGTTCATAATGATGAAATTGTTGTTCAAAGTAATATAAATAATGGGCAATAAAATTTCATGCATCAAAAACTGCTTAAGTGAATATTGAGAAAGAAACTCACACTAGTCATCCAGTTTCTATGATTGATGAGAAGCATGAAAAGGAAGTGGTTGAATCGGTTCAAAATGATTGTCGCATTATACAACAATGCATTACCACCCAGATAGGCATATCGAAAGAAAGAGTAGGACACAAACAGACTACTGTAAAATCTGTTTGCAGTGGATGCTTTCCACATGAACTCACAGAAAAAACAAACAAACAATGAAAGAAATGTGAACAGGTGCGTTATTAAGACCCTGAAGAAAAACAACAGGCATGGAATACTGTCAATATGGTTTGCCACAGTAAAAGAAAATTAAAAACACAATTCTCTACAACAAATTCTCTTGTCAGTGTTCTGGAAGAAGTATGTTGCTGTAAATGAAGACTACACAAACCCTATTTCAGCCAACTGTTGAAGTTCTAGAACCTCTTCCAGGGAAGAATTTTTAAAAATATTTTTGAAAGTGATGTCTACTAAACTTATTACTATAAATTTAAAATTACTTATTTAAATATAATAAATAAGCTTATTAAAAATGATGAAATTACCTATTTATTTTATTTTATTATGAATTTGTTTATCTTAAAAATCAAACTGCAAGTATTGCTACTCACAAAACCACATTTGCTTAAGTTACTGAATGTTAGCATTCAAAAACTGTTGATTTGCTATATTGTTTTTGTCTTGAATTTGAGAATATAATTTTTTTTGCAATCTGTTCTTTACATTTCAGTCACCATTTATTTCTGTAATATATCAATGGGTTTTAGTTTGAACCTGACTATAAGACTATTTTTTTTTTCTTAACTTATATTCTACGAAAAATATCATGTATATTAGTATTTTTGATGACAAAGTAGTGTACATTATAGAAACACTAACAAGAAGTAAATTTTTGATTATGTTAAATAAAAATTAATTATTAAATGTTTAAATATTTCTTTTAATTATTAGTCATGAATTTAAAAATGATTAATTTACTATATTTTTAGCATTAAAATTTTATTTCATAAGAAACTTTTAAGAAAGTAATTTTTATTTTGTAAGTTGGCAGTGTCATAGGCTGATCAACTATTAAACAAAGGTACGTTTTATGTTTTCAAAATTCATAATCACTGTTGATTTTGTAGTAAGTAGCTAACAGATGCCACAGTAAAAGAAAATTAAAAACACAGTTTTCTACAAAAAATTGTACTTTTTGTTTATGAATTATTCTACTGCCTGTACGGTATTTTTTCTTCTTATTTTATGTAGATTTAGATTGTCACTGGTAATCTTTTTTTAAAGTTATCTGATTGATCTTCCAATTTATATCTGGTCATAATTGTGACTTTTTTTTTTTAATATTACACTAAAATTAAACAATAGTTGAGGTGATGAGACCATATGATATTTCTGATTATAACAAGTTCATGGCAGGTATAGATTTGAATAATGTGCTACTAATTATCCACATGGATTAAAAAATAAAAAATTTTATCTAAGGATTTTTTATCATATTTTGAATGTGACCATTGCAAATGCCTGGATTGTCCAGAAAACAATTTTGAAAAATGAAATAATTTAAAAAAATTAAAATTGATATCTGCCATAGTGTATTTGACATTTGAAAAAATGTAAAGAAGAGAGGTAGACCATCCCACGAGCTTAAATTAGACATCAAGAGAAGAGCCTGTTCTTGTTGTAGTGATGAACTGCGACTTGATAGTGGAGGTGACTCTGCAGAAAAAGACAAAATTTATTAAAATTTTTTATAACTTTAATTTTTTTGGTAAATAATTCTTATTTTAATTTGTAGCCGAGTTAACAAAAAATATTGACAGTTACAAATAACAAAGCAATTTTATCATCCTAGAAATCATATTTTATATTATTGAAATATTTTTAAATCATACATATCTTTCTTTTGTGTATATATCTTTAAATTGATACCATAATTCCAACTTTACTTTGTAATAAAATTAATTTCAAAATAACTTACAATGAATTTAGCAGCAGTAAAAGTACATTGCAATTTTTAAAACCTTCAACTGAATAGTACTTTGTATGCGCAATGGCATGTGTGTGTGTGTGTGTGTACATTAACTTAAGACCCTTTATAAATGACTTAAAAAGAAATAATTTTTTTTTTTCATTTTTATACAACGAATGAAGATGCTAGTAGAATCTTCTAAAAAAAAATTGGGGTTTAAAAAATAAATTGTCCTTAACAAAGTTGATATTCTAGTTTTCAATAATGAAAATGATGGAATGAAAACAAAAGTGCTGGCTGAAATCAGATCCTAAACAAAGATTTTTACTATTACTTGATGGCATGTAATTTTTTGTTGTAAATTAGCCTCCTTTATTACTTATGAAATCTTAATCATTAAATTTTTAAAAAATCATCTTGAAATTACTCTGGGATATTTGAAAAAAAAAACAAAAAAAAAACAGTGCATACAATTTATAAGTTACATCATTTTTCTTAAACTGTTTGTTACAATGATATTGTGGAGAATGATACTAAATTATAGTAAATAATAGTGTTACAATGACATTGTGGAGAATGATACTAAATTATAGTAAATAATAGTTTAATAAATATGATATTTGAAAAATTATGAATCTAATAAGATTTTTTTTTTGTAATTTCTAACCCATCTGTTCGCCCAGATTAATTCTTTAATATCAATTTTAGGTGGCAAATTGTTTAGTCATCAACCATTAATAAACGCCAACAACATGTAATGAGATTGCACCAAGTGTTTAGATTCAGTGATGTATGGAAACCAGTTTAAAATGGTTTTGGCCATTGATATATTTTCCTTTGTTAACATTAATTTCACGAATTCCAAGACATTCTAAGTGTTACAGACTCAAAAGACTATGAGGAATGGGGTTTACCATCATATTGCTTTAACCTTTGTTATTATTGCAGTTATTGTTCTGTTTACAAATTAATAAATTTACAGAATTTATCAATATGTTTCTTTCTATGTGCATAAGTTGAATTTTTATGTTTGTTTTAGAGAAAAATGGTGAATTCCCTCCTACTACAAATTTTATATGAATAATATGTGAATATCAGATAACATACTGTGTAGGAGGTATTAAATTTGTTGCATTTAATAATTTAAAAAAAATTACACCATTTGATAAAGAAGTTGAGGTAAATAAATTTATATAAATATATATATTTTTTCTGTTCTTTGTAAATTGTATTTATTAATTACTTGTTTGTACCAATAAAAAAAAACATTTTTGCTGTAGGTTGCTTTGTTTCTTTACCCCATTATTATTTTTAATTACCCTAATGCAGTGATTCTCAACCTGTTTAGCTTTACGACTCCCAAAAATTAAAAAAAAAATATATATATAATGAATATTTCATGCTCCCCTCAACCACATTCCAATGAAACGTAGTTAAAACTATTTAGCTGCGTTTATAGCAGAGAGTATGATTATGGATGTATGAGGTGTATAAACATCAGAATTTTACAAGTTCCAACTTGATGTTTATGTGCTTCTAGTAATTTGGTCTGCTTGCATAATAGTTGCTGTGAAAGTGTCATGTTCAAACATGTATATAATAATTTTCAACACGTCATGCTCTCAGCAGTATAAAAGAGGCGTAAGGATTGTAGAACATCAATTTAATTTCAAACACGAAGCATGTGTCTGGTGCCTTTATTTAAGTTTTTAAAAGTGTAATTTTGTTGAAAATAATAATTGAGATTTTGAAAATTGTAAACATATTCTTTATAAGCTGAAAAAATGGTTAATTTTATTAAAAGTTACAAAAAAATTTCTTCTTTAGACAGTTTAAAAAGTTTATTCCCGTCTTCATCAACACCTTCACTTTTGTTATTTTGATGCATCGAAATTATACATAAAAAAAATGTGTTAATCTACCTTTCTCCATCCACTTTTCTACAAGGTTTAGTTGATAAGTCTTTTAAATCTAAATTCAAAAACTTTTAATGGAGCTCCTTTATTTACTCAGAAAATTATTCTAAGGGAAATGTTTTTCCGTATTTACAAATATTTTTATTGTAAACACTTTCAAAGTTACACAAATTCTTTTCCTTACTCAAGAATTGTTTTTCTAGGATTTTATTTTAATATTTTTTACTTGTCTTTTAGAATTGTAAGTTCCATGTCAGTATTTAAACATCTTTTCAGAATGTAGCTTTTATACTTTTGTACATTAACAGGATATCTTTTCTAAAGATAAAACAAGGTACCAAGATTCCCAAAAATTTTTTATATTCTTGAAGTACATTTTATTTGTCTTTTGATTCGCATTTAAATTTGCAAATTCCCTATCACAGGAGGTAAGAAGGAATGTTCTGCAACCAAGAAAAACAAAAAAATTGTTTTAAATTACACAGGAACTTCTAGAAGCATCCAGCGTGATAGCATACCAATCATGTTTTATTGTTACAACGAAGAAAATTTAATTTGATCCATTTGGACATTTTTTCTCAGTTTGTAAGAAGAAAACTTATTATCTTTGATCAAAGTGGACTAGAAAATGTTATAATATCACAGATAGTGAAATATATCCATTTTACATAATAATTTGCTTTTGGTTAACACAAGATTTGTCTGGCAGTCATAACTAATAATTAATATCAAATTTTTTATGCACTGTATATTAGAATACATTTACTAAACTTTTATGTCGATAACTCTTGAGAAAAACCAGTATTTTCAATTTAGTTATGCTGTTTATTAATTGTATTTTAAAATTAAGTACAAGCTGAACATTTATCAGTTACAGGGCTTCCAAAGTCAATACTATAATTTTAAAATATTCAGAATCAATTTTAGTATTCAAACAAATATTTATGATACATTCTAGCTATGGGTTTTCAAATCATAATGAAAGCCAGAACTATTAATTGCTTGGATTTATAAAGGGACAAAGTAATAAATTTTACACTTTCAGTGAGATCTTTTTTTTTCATAAAATTAATTTTAATATTCCTGAAAAAGATCATTTTATTTTATAATTTTTGATCTTAATAAAAATAAAAATGAATATCCCTACAGAAAAAATAAATAAAAGTGAAAAGTTAAATCATGAACATACCTTAAAAAACCTGTATGGGAACAAAGTACAAATTGAGAACTTACTCTTTTCTTTATTGGTTAAAAAGTAGACTTCGTTTAAAAGTTTTCTTAACTAAATATTTATAAGTCAGTTTTGTAGAAAAATATTACTACATTGTTTTAAAGAACAAACTTGCTTCCTTATTTATTGTTTTGAGCTTGTTATTTTTATTTTGTGAATACATTTAAAAAAAAAAAATGAAACTTGCAGGAATAAAATAAGTACTCATTGAGCAAATAAATGAACTTAGTGGAATTAAAAATTTCAAACTATTAACAGTAATAAAAAGTAATAAATTAAATTTAAAAAAACTACATAACATGGAAATTTTCTTGTGTTTGCTGTCTTTATTTCTGGCTTATATAATCGTTTCATATAGTAATTTCTTTTTCAGACATGTTTTAAACAGCCAGGTATCTACTATGATGTATTTGGTGGAACTTTAAATGATGTCTGGGAAGCTGATAAAAAATGTTGCACAGGAAAGTATATGTTTATCGATAAAAATAGAAATGGACATTTAAAAATGGGTGGACATGGAGTTGCTGCTATATTCCATATTAACACAGTCATTTTTATACACATATGACATGGGTATGTGTTTTTAATATTAAAGGAGACATTAAGTTATTATATTACATTAAATATATATATATATATATATATATATATATATATATATATATATATGTTAAATATTATATATATATATTATATACTGGAATTATTTGAAAAGTTACCACATTTATAGCTATCAGTCCCATTGTATTTTCATTTGCAGGCATGTACACCATTCTCAGGGGGAACCATTTTAAAATTATTTTCAAAGGGGTGAAACCCACCCGCTTTGCTACACCTACTCACTCCCAACTCAAAAATCTTAATGTTAATGGTCCCAATTATGGGACAGTTAATTACATTAATTGGCAACTCAAAATAAAAAAAATTAATTTTGGTGAAAAGAAAATTAAAATTTGCCTCCCCCAAAGATTTTTGGGGTAAATGTAGCAGAGAGGATGGATTCCACCTCTTTGAAAATAATTTTAAAAAAGTTCCCCCCAAGAATGGTATACATGCCTGCACACAAAGTTATGATAGGACTGATAGCTGTTTAATAGTAAATTTGAAAACTTTTCAAATGATCACCCAGTATATTACTATTAATATATAATATTAAATAATATTATATTATATTAAAACATTATCCATGTTTTCAGACTTATCATTCAAAGAATACAGTTCTTACACTGTGTAAACGTATGTGCAAACAATAAACACAGATCCTTCAGACTAATGAAGCAGGTCTATCACAATATAAACAAACCAAAAGATCATGTTTAGTGTTTCTACTCAAATGCATGTAAATGATCCCAATAATTTTATAAGTTAACAGTTGATTAATCAAAATATTTTATGATGGTACATCCTTGCCCAGTCGTGAAGTATTTAGGCGTGTGGCTGGACAAGCACGGGTCCTGCACTATAAATGTTACACATGTTTTGAAGGTCTATATCAGGTGAACCTGAACCATTTAGTGCCGGCACAGGACCTTCTGGTCAGTTATGCAGCGGAGATGAGTGCGACGTCTGCACTCACCTCCAAACCGTGCGCTTCTCGACTGTGTCCTAATTAGCTGATGTCTGCAGCGATCTGATGCTATACAGGACTCCCTGCCTGTGATGTACAGCTAGGATGGGGCTTTGTAAGGGCGAAGGTGGGAGGGGTGACCTACTACTCCGCATACCTTTTACTTATCCTACCTTTTTATTAGCGTGGAGTGTTATAAAGAGATTTTAACTACTATGGTGAGGGACATGTCTACACGTCAACCTGTGCTAGTGGCAGGCGATTTTAATGCTAGGTCGACCGAGTGGGGATCTGCCAGAACAAATGCAAGAGGTTAGGAGCTTATGGACATGACTGCGGCACTGGATTTAGTAGTGATAAATGTTGGCGATGCATATACATTTCGGAGAGGGCCTTCGGGCTCTATAATCGACGTGACTTTTGCCTCCCCTGAGCTTCTCGCCAAAGCTGCAGATCTACCGGCGCGCCCGTAACTAGTACGTTCATGCCATCAAGGAGCCAAACACAAGTTTTGGCTACACTCTAGCCGCTAGACTAATGCGCGAGTTGCAGCGCAGCCCCTGGCAGCTCGCGAAGTCATGTTACCAGCCAAAGGCATTGCACGTGCTGTCCAGTGTTCGATGCCGGTTTAGTGGTCGATAACACACATTAACATCTGTGGCAACTTACCAGGCATTACTGGATACTCTGTTTCCAGATGCTCCGAAGGGTGAAACAGAAGTCGGCGTTAGGCCGGATTAGACACCATTCCCTGGCGTACGGTCTGTGGAACCCGTGGATATAGACAGAGTGGTTTCTCGAATGGCACGGGGGATTGCCAACTTGAACCGGATATTTTCTATCATTTGCTGCCTGCCATAACAGAGCCGCTTGGCAGAATATTTTCGGGGTGCCTAAGCTGCTTGTTGTAAGGTGGCTTTGGTGAGGGTGTTCTTAAAATCGGGAAATGATCCGAGTGAGGTCAGCAGTTATCGACCCATCAGCCTCTTGCGGTAATCGGCAAGTTGCTTGAAAGGCTGGTTGTGGAATGGCTCTGGGAAAGCATCGATATGAACTCACTTCAAAATCCAGGCCAGTATGGCTTCATGAAAGGGGTTGGCACGGTGGACCGCATCTTAAATACTCTTGCCGAGGTGGAAAGCGCCGACTGTAAATATGTTTTGGGAATTTTTGTTGACATACAGGCAGCATTTCCTTCCTTGTGTTGGAGTTCTGTCCTCTATGGAACGCCGCAATGTTCCCGTAGCCCTGCACGCCGTAGTGCGTGACTATTTGTCTAACCGTACAGTTCTGTTTAGAGATGCACACCTGGCTGTGGAAAAGTCCATCACCAGAGGAAGCCCGCAGGGTTCCGTTCTCGATCCTCTGCTGTGGAACTTGGTATTTGACGAATTTCTCGGACCTACATTCCCAGAAGGGGTCACGGCCCATGCTTTCGCCGATGACTGTTTCCTTTTAGTTCGTGGTAACTCACGACAGGCGCAGGCAGCTTTGTCGACCGTGGAGGGCTGGATGGACCTTCTAAATTTAAAGGTTTCTGTGCCCAAGACGAAGTTTATGCTTCTCAAGTGTGCAGACAAATTATCATACAGTCGTAACCACCACATTAAGTATAAAGGCTGTGTGATCAGCCGAGTTAGAGTTCATAAGTACTAGGTGTTTTGTTTGATGAGAAGTTGATGTTTAGCAACCACATTAGGCAAGTAGCGGCGGACACCGTCTCTGCGATGCACAAGTTTAGGAGGATTGCTCGGAAGGATTAGGGCTGTCGGGTCGTCATTTGTAAATGGTGTACTGAGGTTTCTTCGAAAGTATGGCCTCTTATGCTGCGTCCGTTTGGGCGCATAGGTTGGACAGAAATTGACCACTGATTCAGAATTTAAGGAGTGCCCAGCGCAGAACATTAATAGTATGCACTGGTGTTTTTAAAACTACCACCGTATTGGGAAAGGCTCTCCCAATCGATGTAGTGGTGAAAGTTCGGGCGGCCATGTGGAAGTTGCGAAGAGGCAGGGAGGCTGAGGTATTTGGGATGCGTTTTCGAGCCGGGCTTGTACCGGAGCGGAACGATGATCACAATGCACCGGTTCTAAATTTTTTCAGTTGTCTATCTCCCACCTGAGGAGGAGGCTTTACTGCCTCAAGATGAATGGCAGCAAGAATGGCACACAACTAAGGCAAGTCTTTTTTATAGATTTATACAGGACTTGGGGGGGGGGGATAGACTTGGCCTCTTCTTCGATTTTAAGGGCAACGGGTGCCCAGGTGCTCTCCAACCACGCGTACTAGAACCAATATTTGTTTCGGTTCCGCCTTTTCTTTTTTCTGTTTAGCCTCCGGTAACTACCGTTTTTAGATAATACTTCAGAGGATGAATGAGGATGATATGTATGAGTGTAAATGAAGTGTGGTCTTGTACATTCTCAGTTCGACCAATCCTGAGATGTGTGGTTAATTGAAACCCAACCACCAAAGAACACCGGTATCCACGATCTAGCATTCAAATCCATGTAAAAATAACTGGCTTTACTAGGACTTGAACGCTGGAACTCTCGGCTTCCAAATCAGCTGATTTGGGAAGACGCGTTCACCACTAGACCAACCCGGTGGGTTTTTCGGTTCCGCCTGGCAGCTGATGAGCTGTGCGTCTGTGGGGAGATCCAGTCGAACGAACATATAATGTTCAACTGCTCAGCTTCCAGCTCTTATGGGGGGGGGGGGCAGAACTCAGGCCACCCTGGAAAATTGGCCACACATAAGCGGCGAGTCAATGTGCCCTTAGCAGCATTGTCGGACCATGTGGGTGTTCCTTGATGCCGTTGCTTTTTTCAACCGGCATTAGTGGTTTATTTAAGGGAAAGACTCCTACCTCGCTGCTGTGGGAAGCTACCCGAGAGTTATGGCTGGCCATCAGCCAATTAAAGCTCCAAGCGCATTAATATTGATGGGCAGGTACTTGCTGTCATTCAGCGACCTAGACGAGGCAGCCAATTGCTGTCTTGATTAAGTAAATTTTAATTTATTGAATGTCATATATATTTTAGTAGTTGTCAGGATGCGACTACCCATTTTAGAATATATGACAAGTGAGCGGTGGGACACGAAGCAAGTGGTGTGTGGCGCCATGATTATTTCGCTCATGCAATTAGGTTAGCTTCAGGAGCTAGTTAGGATACTGGTCGCTAAACTGATTCTAAACTCAGTAGCCGTTTATGGCATAGACATTCGGTCTTATACTTTAAGGCGACTGAATGGGGTGGTGGCGGGAGAAATGCCATGCCTCCCCTGAGCTTGCTGCCCGCATTGCAGACTGAAGAGTGTGGGATCAAGCGATCTTGATGATGATCGCTGATCTCCATCGGAGGTGGTGTTTATTGACCACCTATATTCACAGGCTGGAGCCTGGTGTTTTTACCGAACGGCTTGATCTATGTGTAGTACGTCGGGTCCCACGGCGGAGGGGAAGGCCACATGTCTCACCGATTGTCTTGAAGAAACCTGCGAACTCCTCCCACGTAAATACGTCTGCAGGAGTTGTCCGCTTGCATATTGGTGGACTGCTGATATAACCAGCAAGCGAGAAGAATGCCACAGGGCTAGGAGGCGTATGTCAAGGGCGTACTTACATTCGGTAAAATTCGTATACGCTGAGCTGTATAAGGAAAATAGGAGAGAGCTTGCTAAGCGAAAGAGAAACTTTTGGGCTTAATTAATCGAGAAGGTGGAGACGGACCCATGGGGGAGGCCCTATGCAGTTATAATGAAGAAAGCAGTAAGACCCACAGCTACAGTTTTGAGGTATTCACAAGAAGTGCTGAACCTAGTTGACAGACTCTTCCTCTCGGTGGAGGAATACTCCCTAAGGTAAGAGGCACAGCTGGGGGACTATACCGCTGTTTACCAATGCAGAACTGAAGGCGACGTTCATGAGAATACCGTCGGCCAAAGCGCCTGGCTTGGATCTTCTGTCTAATACAATTATCAGGGTGGTGGCTGAGCCAGAAGTGTTTCACCTCTGTCTCTGGTTTCTGTCTTGAAGAGGCAGTTTATCCTGGCAGATGGAAGGGTCAGCGGTTGGTGCTAGTTCTTAAACCGGGGAAGGATTTGGCACTTCCCTCCTTGTACCGGCCACTGGCGATGATCATGATCGATGCGATAGCGAAGTTATTATGCTGGAACTTATGCTTCAGCAAAGGATAGCTGGTGTATTGGAAGAGCAGGGCGATCTCTCTGCGAATCAGTATGTATTTCGCAGAGATAAGTCCGCCCTCGATGCCGTAGCTGCTGTCTGCGACTTGGCCCGAAAAGTCTTGAGGAGAGATGATGGTAGGAGTTGCGACCTAGTCACAGTGGACGTACGAAACGAGTTTAATTGTATCCACCACTCACCAATAATGGGAGCACTGGAAGACCTACGTGTCCCTTCTTACCTGCGACGGATGGGCGAAATTACCTCATCGGACGTCGGATGATCTTTAGACTGCATGATGGGTATGTTGAGAAGAATCTCAATAGAGGGGTGATGCAGGGGTCGGTCCTTGGACCGACCCCTGCGTCACCCCTCTATTGAGATTGGTCCTTGGTGTGTTTCGGGTTGTTCTCACAATCGGTTGCATTATTTGGCTACGCTGAAGATGTAGCATTGCTAGTCGATGCGGAAACAAGGTATGAGGCTGTAGGCAAGATAACTTAGTCGTATACAAGGATTAGTGAGTGAATGGCTGGGGTAAAACTGGAGTTGGCTCCTGAAAAGATGGAGATGGTGGTAATCTCTGCCGCCAGGAGGAGGCCAACTTTACGTCTGATCCTTGATAGCAGAGAAATTGTGTACCAGGTAGCCATAAAATACTTGGGAATCTGGGTTGACTCCAGTCTAAGGTTTAGTTCTCACTCTGGACTTGTGAGAAGGCGGAGGAAACTACTGACCCTTGTTGCTAGCCTACTCCCGAATACAAGAGGTCCCACCAAACAAAGGAGGAAATTGCTTACTGGTGTGGTTTATTCAGCCCTGCTATATGGCGCTGAGTTGTGAGCGGGTGTTGTTAGATTTTACAAGTTCAGGAGTAAATAGAAATCCATCCACAGGAGGTTTGCATCAGAACTGCGGGTGCCTATAGGACGGTGTCCAGGGAAGCGGTTGAGGTGATTGATGGACTCCTGCCTGTAGACTTGATGATAATGTGGCGTAGCAGAACTAGGGAACTGAGGACACTTCTATTAGAGGAACGGAAGCGCTCTGCTGAAGAACTAGAAGAAGAGATTGCACAAACATAACAGGAGTGGTAGAATCGGGTAGGTGGACCCATCGCCTTATTGGGGACATCAGGAGGTGGTGCTGGAGAACCCTGGCAGGTCCCCAGGAACCAGGCAGGAACCCCAGGCTGGCACAATTCCTGGCAGGTCGTGGGGGATTCAGATCTTATTTGTACAGATTCGAACTCGACCTGTCTGAAAATTGCCCGGAGTACGAGGTAGAAGAGACCCTTGAACATGCATTCTTTCTGTGCCCGCGATTCGCCATAGAGCGTAGAGAGATGCTAGACAACCTAAGATGTGAGAACATATTTCGCCCTGAAGGTACCCTACGGATCCTTTTACAAGGTGGCATAGTGGAAGACTGGAAAGATTCGTCAGGACGGTCATGAGGAAGCTGCATTTACATGAGGAGTCTCACAGAGGAGAATAGTGCCGGATGGCGTGGGGGCGGACAGGTTCTCTGCTGAGTGCCTAGGGGTTCACCATAAGTTTGGGAGTCGCCTGGGTGTGATGAGGCCGGTCTTGCATCTGATGGTGGCCACTAGTAAGTGGTGCGACTGTTTGAGATTTCTGTCTTGACTGCTGTGTGGGTGTGTACCGCGTGGGTATTGTGGAAGTTAGAAGCTTTGTCCTGTTTTCTGCATGATTCTTGTGCGGTGTTGTTGTTGGTGTTGGTATTTGGTGTGCTGTATGTGTTGTTTCCAGTGGTGTTTGTGTGGTGTATGACATCCTGTTGGTTTGTTATGACTGTGTGTGCGAGCGATTCCTCCTTCTTCAGATGAAATGCTTTTATAAACAGTATCTGGAAGGGGGGGGGAATCAAGGGTAGAGGTTAATCGGTAGAGCGCAGGTATACATACGCCCTTGGTTATAACTGGCAATAACTTTTTTTCTGTAAGAATGATATTGTATACTACTACCAAGAAGTCTACTGGTGGACAGACAGGATAGCTGCACTCAGGACAGAGGCCATGAGTATTCGTAGGAGACTCCAGCGTACGAGGAGAAGAGTAGGTGCTGAAGATCCACGGCTGGCGTGGGAGATGGTACAGGCGAGGAGGGCCTTACAAACAGAGGTTAAAAAAGAGAAAAGGGATGCTTGAAAGAGACTGTGCGTGGAAGTGAACAGCGACCCTTGGGGGCAGACGTTCCAGATAGTGATTGGGAATTTTGTAAGAAGTCTGCCCACCCTCTCTGAGGAGCAGGTGGTGGAGGAGGTGGGAAAGTTTTTTACAGTGAAGCAGGACGTCTGGGAGGAGATAAGGTCAGAAGAACCCAGAAATTTCACCATTGGTGAGCAGCAGCTGGCGGCTGCGGAGCTTAATAAAAATAAGAATCCGGGACCGGATGAGATGCCGGGAAGGTCGTTAAGACATTAATTGAGTGGCACCCCTTGTCGGTCCTGGATGCGATGATAGATATGCTGCAGCGCGGGGAGTTTCCGGTATGCTGAAAGGCCAGGCTGGTTATCCTTTCGAAGCCGGATGCCGGGTTGGATGTGCCAGGAGGATACCGCCCACTGTCTGCTAAACAAGTGAGCAAGATGTTTGAGAGACTCCTGGCGTACCGGCTGAAGGAGGAGGTAGCTGCAGTGGACGACCTCTCGCCAAACCAATATGGTTTCATTCGCGGGAGGTCGACGGTGGATGCCACCGAGAGGGTGACCTCCTGGGCCAGGCAAAAGGCAGCAGGCACCAGGCGTTGGAGGCGCATTCCAACTGTGATACTACTCAACGTCAGGAATGCCTTTAAGAGCGTCCCTTCGGAGGAAGATGAGGGAGGCCCTGGAACTGAATGGGTCAGTGTTTACATAAGGGCTGTACTCAATAGATATTTGAAGGACAAGAGACTAACAGCCCGGGTGGAGAGTGGAGGCTACGAATTTCACATTCACGGGGGGGGGGGGTGATGGCTTAGGGTTCTGTTTTGTAGCTCCTCCTCTGGAATTTCGTGTTCAACGGGGTGCTGAGGCTGGAGTACCTCGGAGACACGGAGGCCGTGGCCTACGCCGATGAGCTGGCTCTACTGGTTTCTGGGGCCAGCGAGCGGAACGTGGAGGAGGTGAGTAATGCTGCCGTAAGGGTTGCCAGCCGTGGGCTGAATGAGTTGGGGCTAACGCCGGCACCCGAAAAGGTCAAGGTCAAAGTCCTAGTCATGGCGGGCAGGTGACGGTTAAGGGTGATCACCCTACAGGAGGATGGCATCCGGCTGGCGAAGATGGAAAACACCAAATACCTGGGTGTTTGGTTGTATAAAAACAGGAAGTACGACGAGGATGTACAGCATGTTGTCGAGAAAGCGGAGAGGTCTGCGGCGGTGCTGGGCAAGATTATGCTCAGGTCTTGGATCTCCAGAACCTCAACAAGAAGGCTGATCATGTCAGTAACTGCCTCAATTATGTTGTACGCTGCGCTTATGTAGGAAGAGGAGCTGCACGTGGACAGGAATGTAGCGAAGCTAGAAGCCGAGCAACGTGGAGTGGCATTTTGGGTCACGGCGGCGTACAGGACTGTTTTGGAGAAGACGGTCTGAGTACTGGCATGGTTGCCTCCGATAAGGTTACTGGTGAGGAAGAGATCCCAGAGGCGCAGGGATATGACGCCGGGAAAAGACAGGCAGCAACTTGTTGAGGCTTGGCAGAACCTATGAGACATGTCGGGGAAGGGTAGATAGGCCTGGAGGTTTACCGTGGCTATGCAGAAGGCATGGGGAGCTGAACTAACATCTTACTCAGCTCTTCACTGGCCATGGCGATTTCGGATCTTACCTGCACAGGTTCCATCTACGTGAAGATCCTGGGTTTGTCTACTGCGGGAAAGTAGACACTCCCCAGCACAACTTCTTCGGCTGTGGGAGGTGGGTGCCGTTGCGGGGGACCTTTGGGTTCTCCATTGATGCCCGGCAACATGCTGGAGTACATGCTCAGAGGGGAGAGGGAGTGGCGAGTTGTGGCAGAGCTCGCCACTCGTATTATCCGAGAGATGGAGAGTGACCATAAAAAAAAAAAAATATATATATTTATAAACGAAGCGTAGCACGTGTAGCATAGAGAGGCAGCCACATGCCTAGGGCGCCTTGGTTTACCCACATACAAGCGTGGGGAGTCGGGGCTACCCGAGGATGGCATGTGAGACCCTCAAGTGATGACCTGTGATCGCGGGGGCTAGATTTAGGGCCGGGAAGGTTAGCCTTCCCACCGAGGGACATTTCGGCTATCCGGAAGAGGATGTTGGGATGCCCTGATGATATGGGGAGGACCCCGATGTGTAGCGTCCTGTCAAGGACTGCAGATAGGTGCAGGCAACTGCCACGAAGGAATCTCACGGGGCTGTGTAATGCTTAATTGCGGGTCCGGCCCCGGGACAGGAGTTTGTAAGATAGGAGATTTAGTCGGTAGGACGCAGGCACACATACGCACTTAACAACATCTTGCCGAACCTGCAGCAAGCCCGATACTCTTCCCGTAAATGGGATTCTTCCAACTCACCATTAGGGGTGAGATGGGGAGAATTCAATTCTTTCTAGGAACTTTTGAAAGTGAAAATAAAATACGTAAACACATCGATCTTCATCGGTTGGATCTCAGAGAAATGTTAAAGTCTTTAAAATGTTTTGCAAACATAAACGGTTTATTTGCTACAAGATCTTATTTTAAGTGCCACTATGAAGTCTGTGAAGTTAATTCGTTTTAATCAAATTTCCTATCAGATTTTTCAGTTTCGATAGCGTAAAATGTGAAATGAAATGCGAATATGTACTTCAAAGTAATTGTCTGGTCATTATTTAATTTGATTTATAATTCTCAAAGATAATAGCTTAATGTTTTAAATGTAAGGTAAAAATCATTAATATTAAAAAGTAATTTTTGTGTAGAATTTTCCTGTAATTGAGATATTGTAGTTGACAAGTGTTTTACCATTACAAGTAATGAGTTTTATCGTTGTCATAAAGCGTGTTCTTGAATAACTTATAATTCAGAAACAAACACCTGTTGACATAGATCATACACATCAAATAAATCTCTCTCTGTCTTGTAGATCTGTCTTATGACAGGATTCAATTGGATACTTTCCACTTCTCTGTCCTGAGCGTCTCCTGGGATACTGCCACTCGGAGATCCGATTGTGGGCATATTACTCTGAACAATTTCTTCTGAGGAACTGCCATATACAGAGCCTAATCCAATGGGACTAGGGACACCCCAAAGGTATTTAATGGGTTGGTTTCCCCTTACATTCCACATTCTGTGCCGTTGAAACTTTAGATTCATCCGCCTTTAGGAATGGTTTCTTACTCCAATGGCAAGGGGGTGTGTCCTGCCTTCTATCACTCCTGCACCCTCCATAGAGGCTGTTGGCATTCGTAGAAAGGGATCTCCTTATGCTCGGCTCCAGCCTTCGTTAGCCGCTTACATATACTACCATAAGCAGTATGTGTAATCTTTGTCCCCTCTCTCTACCTCGGGGAGATCAAGGTCCCGGAATTTCCTTTCCTCGAAATCGGGACCACAAGGCATTTCCTGATTCCTTCAGTACTTTAGAGAGGTAAGTAAATATAACAGCGATAATAATATTATTTAAAAGTAATATCTAAAAGGTATCAGGTTTTGCAGAAAATACAGTTATTTTTAAATAATAATCTTTTTTTTTTATTGCCGATTTTTCTGGGGGTAGAGGAATTTTATTGGCGGAAGTTCTTCCTGGCACCAATATAATAGAGGGAATGAAATAAGGAAATTTTTGGGCTGAGAAAAATGACACTCTACCGCGTTAAAGACAGAAGTTCTACCACTTTACCACGAAGTCGAATAATACCTTGAAATACTGTGAATTAAAAAAAAAAATTTTTGTTCCCCATTTATGCACAATGTAATTTGCCGCGTAATGAATTAATAAAATAATAATTATTGATTCGACTAAATTATTGTTGAATTAAAATAAACAAACAAGAACGACGTAATGCAGGAGTTAAAATATCTTATGAAAATATTAATATACTCCATGTTCATTTAATTCAGTATTCGAATACACAGTACATGCATGTGGTATTGTGACACGTATGACACACTGAACCGAAATGATCCATTAAAAATGTTACTGTTCTTTCCTTGAAATACATTCCTTAGAAATTATGAGCGTCATATTTTTGAATTTCAGCAATGTTGTCAATAATTAATATTTTTATCGACCGACTTCAAGGAATAATCGTAAACTAATGATACGGCCCTATACCTTCTTATTGCGCACTTCACAAAAATGTTAATTTTCATAGGTAAAAGAATTACGTCTTATGCAAAGATATAATATAATATATATTATATAAATATACGTATTTAAAGTGTAACACGAAGTTCTCCCGGGAATTTCATAACCTTATCTACTCGTAAAAATAATGGAAAAATTTCAAACAAATATAAGTCCTAAAATTAGCCGTTTGCGAGTTATCTAGTGAAAGATTTTGCTTGGATTTCAGCTACCCTGGTGAAATAAAGTAGTACTGAAATTTTTAGGACGTTAAATAAAGAACAGAACTAGTGATTTCTTATGGTTTTTAACCGGAAAATCGAATAAAATAAGTCCCAGAACCGTATCTGCAGCAATTTTTGAGAAATGAAAAGAGGGTTAAAACCAATAAATTGGGGTAATAACACTATTTTTTATGTTTGACGTACAATAAATTTGTTAAATAGATAATAAACATATAAAACTTATTAAATTCTCTATAACAAAAGTTGTCGAGAATTTATACGTTAGAAACATATGCATATTAATCAAACATTTGTTCAAATGTTTCTAACCTTTGATTCAACTAATCCTACATTTGTTCAGAATTCATTTCTCTACAACTTGTTTAAAAGTTTTACGTGTTTATTACCTATTTTACAATGATATTGTACGAAAAACATAAAAAACAGGGATTTTTAAACCAATTTATTGGGTTTCATCCAGATTTCTGAAAAACTACTGCAGATACGGTTGTGGGGCCCAATTATTCTATTATTCATGTTAAAAACCAGAAGAATCACAATTCTTCTTAATTAACGCCCTGATATAAACCTCGGATCTTTGTTGATTAAAAAACCTGTTCTAGATTTTCATTACCTTGCGAATTATTTCTCATTATTCAAGTCTGGACGTTTGTCAGCACTAGTTTCGTTTAGGTCACCTTTGTCAGCTCTAGTTTAGACACTTACCTCCTGATCAACTGAGATGAAATGCACTGACTTTTTTTTGCGATTTTTAGTTCATGAAGTTAGTGATGATAATTATTTTTAAATATAAACTCTCTCTCTTTTTCATGTTTAGCCTCCGGTAACTACCGTTCAGATAATACTTCAGAGGATGATACGTATGAGTGTAAATGAAGTGTAGTCTTGTACATTCTCAGTTCGACCATTCCTGAGATGTGTGGTTAATTGAAACCCAACCACCAAAGAACACCGGTATCCACGATCTAGTATTCAAATCCGTGTAAAAATAACTGGCCTTTGCGACCGTCGCAAATTCTCATTGGAATATCTAATAATAGAAGTTTTCTGGTGATATTTTATATATTTCAATAAATTCTAAATACCTTTTTTTAGTGATAGTTTCCTTCACATATTGTTTTCATTCTACGTGCTGACATGATATATCAATCATATTTGATTGATAAAAAATACCACGACTTAACCATGTACGTATTGAGCCTGGGATCTTCGGTAAATTAAGATAAAATGAATTAATTAAGTTAAAACCTTAATTCACTAATAAACTAAGTTTTAATGCAAAACTAGTAAGTTCACTAGTAAACTAAGATTTTGAGGCGACATTTGATAAAAAGGTTTTAAAACAATTAATATTCATTAGAGTTTTAATAAATAAAACAGCGTATTTCGTTATGGTAATCAGAATCTTTAATTTGGTGCAATAAATTAAGATCACGAAATTCTACAATTACAGTTCCTGCCTTATTATTTTATTTTTATGAATTTCAGTTATAAAATTAAAAAAGAACCTCTGTTGAAAATTTATATTAATGTAACTGATATTATGTACATATTAATAAAATTTGTAATCCTGAACTGTTCTTATTTTTTAAATTTCACTATCAAAACATTTTTATAAGAAGTAAAAAAATACTCATATCTGCTGTCTGCACAGGGCCCTGGCTTCCTCAGCAGCATCTCTTCAAATGTCTGTTCTCCACTTCATATTTGATTTCTCATCCATCTCAACGTTTTCAATCTACTCCCTTTTTCATTTTTTTTCTTCTTCAACACCCTTATTTCAATGAGTCTAAATCTCTCTTGTGACCAGACCTCCTGCCATTCTCT
Organism: Lycorma delicatula; assembly: GCF_047948215.1. Taxonomy (NCBI): domain Eukaryota; kingdom Metazoa; phylum Arthropoda; class Insecta; order Hemiptera; family Fulgoridae; genus Lycorma; species Lycorma delicatula. Next base: position 185,740,225 of record NC_134457.1, on the reverse strand, counting down.
GGAGATTATCGGACCGTCACAATTTTTGTCTTCTAACTTCACCGTATTACAGTATTACCATAATGCTGTTCCACTTCAGTGTTTGTTCTAACTAGTTGTTCTCTATTCTTATTCATTGACCCATAAAGTTGTTCTCCCTTCCTAACAGTATCTATTTTTCAAACCGATGTGTGCTAATTGCCCTTACTACCAAAACACAGATTCTAACTTTGTTAATCTTAAAACATCTTTCGGCTGAAAAAGTATCAGAAAGTATAGTGCATTCGCAGAGTTGCTGTGCATTGAAATTATTAAGTGTAATGTGTCAGTATTTTGAAGAAGAACTAATTTACTATTCAAATGTTTTGCATCTTTAGATAATTTTCGGGGAACTATTGAAAAATTACATTATTGGATTTTATTTAGTAGTACGGTGGTTTGTTTAATTTTATACTTAGGCAGTGATTATTAGTTCGTAGTATTAAAATTAACCGAAAGAAAATTATTAAAATTTATCTGAAAGAATTGTTACAAAAGTGGTTGCGGACATTTATAAAATATGAATTATTCAAAAGCGGTTCCCGATCGCCAGAAAACTACTTTACATCTTTGAAGTTTGTTATTTTCGAGAAAGGTAAAGTCTTCAAAATAAAGCTATTATTACGTCCTTAGAATTTTACCTGATGCTTGTAAAGGTAAAATTTTAAAGCAGAATTTTCAAAGCATTATTTTGAGAAAAAGCCTAATTCACAAAATATAATCCTGTTAAGGGGAAAGTCATTCTTAAATATTAGCCAAAACAATACGTTTCTAAAGTTTGTAAAACTGAATATTTAAAATTTTTAAATTCTGCTGAGAAATGTGATAAAAGATTGATTTATAAAAATATTTTAAATATCGGTTCGGCTGTTTGCTTTGAAATTTAGTGGTGATTAAACATACAACTCACACATATCAAACATTAAATGACACTATCCAGGTGCAACGACGCAAATGAATATCTGTACAGCAGTATATGACAGAGGTATAACGACATTCAAAGCATTTCAAAACGAACAGTAGCGACCATAGTTTAGAAGCTACATACGATTGACACTGTGTTAGTTTTATCCATGGAAACAATTTGTGTCATCCGGGAGTAAACTTTACGTTAGATAGGGTAAGAAACAACAGAAGTAAACGAAAGACGTTAATAGCACTTCAAAATTCTAAGAAAGAAGATGCTTAAAATTGTAGAAAGTAAAAAAAAAAAAAAATAGTAACAAAGAGGAAGATTTAAAAGATCAATCATACGGAGTTGGAGAACTTTTAAATTAATCAAAGGCAAGGCAAATAAAAAATCTTTCAAGTAAAATAGATCTTCAATTTTTCAAAAAATAAAATTTATCTTTTCTTGAAATAATAATACTTCAAAACTTAAATCTTTGAAAAGCTAATCATATTTTTTTCGTTGTGCACCTAATAACTCGTATTTATTACGTTTAGAATGGGTATTAAACACAAGAGGACTGATTTTTAACAAAAGAATTAGTATCTAAGGATCAAGTAACTAAGTAATGGATATTGTAATAAAGCATGTTTTTTCAATTCTTATTTTAAGACTTGGGCTAATCGTAAGAAAATGAAAATCTAATCTGATATCGACTGATATGTCAGATTAAGTTTCTATCCTAAAAAAATATTGATTTTATTGACATAACTAACCCCCTTTAATATATTTACCGTCTGGAGGCAGTAAAGTAGCCAAAAAAACTTTGTTATCAGTTCGAAATACATTGAATATCGCCTGCTGTTTCACAAATATTAGTCATAGAGGCTTTCATACTAATGCAAAGGGTAAATTAAATGAAAAAGTACTCTTGTGTCCTTAATATGAAGTCCTTAGCACTCAATATACATGCCAGTCTATGAGTATATATAAACTCGATACAAGACCCTTTGTCATTAATGTTTTCTTTGACTATCTTGGCTTCCTTTCCAACTTCTCTGTCTAACGGTAAGAATAATTTCTAAATAAATTTTGATCACACTACTATCGCTATATCATGAATATATCCAAGGTATCTATTACATCATCAGTATATACTGATGAAAATTGTTTCAGTTGAGTTATTCACAAAAGTTTTATATACTTTGATCTATCAACTGAATTGTAATGCGGCTTAAAATCTTTCTAAAATTTACAATATTTCTCGTGTATCATACGCAGAAAAAAAATCTGATTTGGAGCTCATCACCAACTTATGACGCCAAACCGATATTTTCCCATATTTTATCTAGAGTATCTATCTCCTAGCAAAAAATTCTTTTTAATTTATGCAACACAAAATATAGATAATTTTGTTCTTCTGAAATTAAAAATAATAAACAAAAAACTATTTATTTACTTTTTCTTATTAAGGTACAAATTAGGTAATTGTTTAATTTATTTTTTGGATATGCATACATATTTTTTTTATTTGTTCTTTTTTTTTTTTTTTTGCTGAAAAAGACTTCTTTCTCATTAATTATTTTATATATAACTATTATTTTGCAACAAATAAATTATTTTATTTGCTTTTGCACGAAATGAATGGTATATAATGAATAATCATTATATGTTTTACATTAATTTTTATCAAATTATTCTTACGTGGTTGTTTTTTAAGTTTCTTGTGGATTGAAAATAACTTTTCTCTTTAATATTCCTTCTGAATATGTATTTGCTTAGCTTTATTTGCCTTTGCATGAATTAAACTATTAAAATTAATTCTAACGCATGACTTAACAGGTATATAATGAGCAATTAACTGGTATCGCAATCCATATTGATCTTTAGCAATTATCTTATTTTTTCAGTTACTTTTAAATATATTAGGTTAATAATGATCTACAGATTAATCTTTGTAACTTATTTATTACATTTTAGTCATGCGACTGGAGGTTTTGATGTATGTTCAGGTATGCTCGACCGTCAGTCCAATCGTTCATACAAGACCTGGTATAAAATGTCAGAATTCTCTGATGTAATTGTTCATTTAGCCGACTGGACGTACGAACAGATAAAAGATGAATGCAAGTTACTTTCAAATCTTGGCTATGGTGCAGTTCAGGTGAGCAGCTTAGCCATTTTACAGTTATACGAGGCATTTTCATAAAGTAAGGGCCGTTTGGTCATTAGAAAAAAAAAACTTAACTCGTGAGAAAAGATTTTTACTTGTAGTTGTAGTTTACTACAATCTACTTCACTTTTCCACATAATCGCCATTCAGTTCTAACGCTGCACCAGTTTCTTTAACCTCTCTGCATAGAAGTTCGCCGCCTGGGAATTGAACCGGTTGACAATCGCAGTCTTGAGTTCCTCGTTGTTTTCAAACCGTTGTCTACCAAGCCACTTTTTCTAATGCAAGATGAGGAAGTAACGAAAATCTTGAATCTTCTTCTCGGTTAAGGTAGCGGTGTGAGGCGTTGTGAAGAAAGATTACGCTGAACGACAGTTATCCGCGTCATTGATTTTGATTCGCACGTCTCAGCATGGTGAGCGTTTTGCAATACACGTCAGTTGAAATTGTTGATCCACGTACCATGAAATCAACCAAATGACGCCCTTTTCATCCCAAAAAACGATAGCCAATATTTTTCGACTCGAGTATGGAGATTACTTAAAACCTTTTCGGTTTTCGGGATGTTAAATGGGGCCATTGACTGTATCGATTCTGCGTTGTGTAGGATATCCACGTCTCGTCGCCCGCAGCAATGTGGGAAAACAAATCTTCTCCATCTTGTCGATAGCGGTCCAAAACGCTAGTCCACTGCATAGTTTTTGCTCTTCGTGTTGGTCGGTGAGCGTTTTCGGTACCTGACCCCCATAGAGGAAGACACCCACCGCCATCCCCTCCGTTCCTAGCACTTATGGAATTTACCGGAGGTCATCTTCGAAACCTCGACTTTTGACATATTCCAGTCCGCCTCTGCCAGAATGTCACCTACGCGAATGCCGCGAGTGACATTCCCATCAGTGTATTACTATTTAATGAACTAAAAAGAAAACACATCTCACAGTCTTAAGCAAGACTGAAAGGACTTAATGAGACAAAGGAACTGAACGACTGCCCGAAGAAGGTAAAACTGAGTTCAACACACAACACGAAACATAAAACCCATACACGGAACAATAGCCACACAGTAACAATGAAACAAAACAAAGGACAAAAACAACAACAAAAACATAATTTATAAACCATAATATCAACAAAAACAGAATACAAGAGAAATTCAAGCAGATCCCTTCAGCAATCCTTTCATTTGACAAGTACACCATAAAACTTTCCACTGTTGCCCATTCGGTCTGGCTCCTCTAGTTTACACGTAGATCTAACGCCGACCCGATAAGAACAAGCCGACAGATGGTCTCCGTGCGTCTTAATTCGTACTTCAAGCACTCATAAAAAACATGGTAGGTGTCATCCAATTCTCCACCCTGAGGACACATCCCAGAATCTGCCAGGCCGAATTTCTGCAGTCTGTCCCTAAAAGGACTACGGCCGGAAAGAGATTGCGTCACATATTTATTAGGATGTACCCAAGAGGAGTACCGCAAACCAGCAACATTTGGAAAGAGATCATGCGTATAATGCCCACCCTCTGTCTAATCCCATCTGGCCTGCCACAAGGCATTGCCATGTTGTTCAATTTCTCAAACTTTATTCGAAGTAAACTCATCAGACTTCTTAGGAACATACCGCTGCTGCTTCTCAGACGCAATCGAATCTATCGGTTTCACGCCTGCAATCACCAAAACTGCCTCTCGTGAAATAGTACGGTAACCACCGTTACCGTTAACAATATTAAGCGTTGAGCCCTTAATAATATGTCTCGCTAACTTTTATATTTTAGTCTATCCGCTCAAACAGACGCCACATATAGCATAATAGCCTCGCACACGCCTTTATACAGGGTTTACGGTACCCACCTCGTATAGAATTTGCGATATCCGAGCTTTTCTGTGACAATCGTGTAGATAGATGTACGTCCAACATGCAAAAATTCATCAACCAGAGCACAAATCGTCAGTCGCCGATTACATCGCAGTTTTCGGTTCATTTGTTCAACGATTTCGTCGGTCTGAATACTGGACCTGCCACTCCGCTCTTCGTCATGCACATTTGTGCGGCCATTTTTAAAGTATCGACACCAATGTCTAACCTTTCCTTCACTCATTACTGTAGGTCCATACACTAGGCACTTCTGCCGATGAATTTCAGTAGGTGAAGATCCTTTTGCACAGAAAAATCGAATAACAGCGCGCACTTCAAAACTAGCTGGAAAAACGATTGCCGCGGACATTGCGATCGGCAGGCAAACGACTAGTACATCAAAACAACAACTGCAGTGGCTTCGTAAATAACCGATAGATGGCTTTGCACGCATGAAACTGTTATCAGATCCGCCAATATTTAAATGTAAGTCAACGACCATTACTTTATGAATATGCCTTGTACTAATTAGAAAACTTATGGAAAATTCTTTTTCATTTTATTTCTAATATTACAAATTTTGCTTTTTACTGTTTTATTAAAAATGTATTGTCTTCACAAAGCAGTATATAAACATCTACCTCAATATTTTGCTTATGTATTTGTTTATTTTTGAATAGTTTAACATGCTTCTGCTATTCTTTAAACTTGCAGAATTATGATTGAATCTTCTTTGGAATCAGTTTTATCGAGAAGGAATATCACCTCATAAGTTAAGATGATGCTTAGGAAAATACTGTACCACATTATCCAACCCTGCATAATATTTTAATTTCTCTTGACAATGTCTTTTCCTAGTAAAATATAAAAATGATGTATATTGTATGTTTTATAAATAAAAGTTCTAGTTTTAAATTTCACACTGGCACACACTGGTACAAAATGATTTTTAATAAAAGTTCACTGATAAACAAAAACAAGATATAAGTAGACTACTATTCAGATGTGGTGATTTCAGAACAGTTTCAGGTTGACTTTATAGCTAGATTAAAGTTCAAAATCACAATGAAAATTTTTCTTTTTGGCTACTGCTTTGTTTTTGAAGTTAGTTCAAAATTTTAAAAAAATTGTCATAATTTTCACTTTCAATTAATAAAATACGGAAAAAGTTTTTTTAAATGTTTTAAGTAAGATTATATTAGTGAATGTGGATTCAGTTTATCTCCAGCCAATTCAATCTATTATCCAGCCTGCAGTATTTTGTGCAACTAATTGTGGTTTAATTAATATATTCCTGGATTGCCGTGTTATCTCAGTTTGCTGTATAATTTTTTAATAGTTCTAAACCATTTCATTAATCTTCTATCTTGATAATTTTAGTAATATTGTATGACTGTTAGTTGATGTATATAGGGTGTCATGGCAGGTGTTAGCTAAACTGAACATTCAGCACATCAGAATAAACAAAATGCTCTTGAAAACAAATATCTTATCTCACTTGATTTTCCCGCAGTCCACTATTCAGTATTACAAAAGAAATTAATTATTAATAACTGTCACTCATTTGAGTAAAAAATACGTTTTTAGCGATTGTTTTTTTGTGTGGTGACGCATTGGCTTCACGCGGCCAGTAACAGTTAAAACATTATGATTGGCCACGTGATACCAATGTGTCACCACAGCACGTTGTTAAATATATTTGCTTTTTTAGTTTATGTTCACCAATTGAGGTAGTAGTGTTTGAGTTACAAGTAGTTCTGTGTTCAAGTCTGTGTTATTCTGCATTTACAATTTTTATATTACATATCGGTTCTGTATTCAATGTTTATTATTCTGTATTTCGGTTTACGTGTTTTATTTATTGAAAAATGAACAGAAGTTATGAATCAATGGAAAAAGAATTACAAAAATTGTGGCAGGATTTGTTGTCTGATGAAGAAAAAGATGATGAAATTTTCGGCAACGTTTACCTATCAGACGAATATCAGCCTTCAACTTCTGAGTCTGAAGAAGAGGAAGATGAACCACCATCTAAAAAGAGAATGTTCATTCAAAAACAGGTAGGCCTAGTCCTAGTATTACTGACAAAATTGATAATAATAGTCATCCTCTTTCGCCGATTCCAAGTACATCATTTGCGGAGATGATAAAGGTCAAAGCTCTGTTGCTACTACAGTAACTATGGCCCTCATGACCGATCTACTGGATAAGGGGCGTACACTCTGCACTGATAACTGGTACACCTCAGTAGCACTAGCCCATGAGCTACTAAAACGAAACACTCACCTGGTTGGTACTTTGAAACGAAACAGAAAGAATAATCCCCAAGTGTAATTAAAAAGAAACTTCAAAAAGGGGAAAATTTTGCTGATGAAAGCAATACAGGTGTAGTTGTGTTAAAATGGCATGACAGAAAAGATCTCCTAATGTTGACAACCAAACACACTGATGATATGATAGAAGTTCAGAGACGAAACAATCCTGTTCAGAAACCGAAGTGTGTCATAGAATACAACAAAGGAAAGGCATTCATCGATACTTCGGACCAAATCAAGAGTTATTGCTCGTCTCTGAAACGTGAAGAGAAGTGGAACAGAAAACTTGCTGTGCAATTGCTTCTTGGAACCAATGTAGTAAATGTGCTATACTTATACAATCAGCTTACAAATGGAAACATGCAAATCATCGCAGTCAAAGAATTGACAGGAATCAACGTTAGTGCTGTTGCTCCTCCTCCGACACCAGTAGACCAACCTCATCTCCTTGTCGATGTTGGCAGACAAGGAAGAAGGCGATGTCATAAATGTTATGAAGAAAAGTCAAAGGCCGAAGGCAGGAAGATTGCCATGCAAAAAACTACTCAAACCAAATATAAATGTGTGGTGTGTGAAAAACACTTTTGTTTGGACTGTTTTTTTGGTGTACATAAATATTTTGTCTGAAAAGTTAATTTTTAAGTTGAAATTTTATTATCTATATTTTATTTTCAAGCCCATTTTCTAGTAGATTTTTTGCAATTGCTTTTGTATAGTTTTTGTCAATAAAAATAACATCATATTGTAATACTGATATTCTGCATTATTTCATTACATTTATCATAAAGCAATAGCCATGTGACACCAGTGTGGACTCACTATCAACAGGCCAATAACAGTTTCATGGTATACTGGCCATGCTCTTTCACTTGCCATGTGTTCTAATAGGAACTGTGAATCCAGAGCAGAGTTACACGGCCATATAACTAAATCTAACATGTGGTGACACATTCGACTCACGCGGCCATTAGATCTGTAACTCTGTGAATCCACATTGGAATCACGTGGCACTTAAAGTGTTGAAGGAGCTATTAATGATACAAAAATTTAATGGCCACCACTTTGGAAGTAATTTTGGTTAAATTTTCCAACTTACTTATTTTGTAGATTTTGGGTATATGTACACCAAATTTCATAAAATATCTCTACACCTTAAGATTAATTTTTATGAATAAATAGAAAATGTAGGACAGAGGGAAAATGAATTGTCAAGATACTGTCCACATTAACTTTTTTGTCTTTTCTCATGTCCTGAATCGGTTCCTTAAGTTTCACCTAAACTCCTTTGATACTGTAGAAGTGTTATACAGTGTAACCCTGCTATAAACGGTTATCAGGGGACTTACATGACATGACACCCACGTCGTAGGCTAACCGCGTTATTTCGAGAAGTAAATTTTAAATCACAAAGGGGATCAATTAAAAAAATAGTAAAAAAATCAAGCAATAATGATTTAATAGAAAATGCCAATACAGTATAATGTGTACTTGCATAGAAGCAAGTTAAATGCGGAAGATACAATATTTAAGTGATGTAAGATATTTGTCCACATTAACTTTTTTGTCTTTTCTGATGTCCTGAATCAGTTCCTTAAGTTTCACCTAAACTCCTGGGATACTGTAGAGGTGTTATTCTTTCTTGCTGTATTTTTATTTTATTTTTGTTAGTGCTCAGTGGGAAGATTAGATGTGTTAAGTGGTTGTTCAGCATGCTAATTTTAGTGAATTTTTCCATACATTTGAAAGTGTGTTTATTTGGATATGATGAGATCAAAGTTAGTTTGTGGTGTTCATATTTCACGGTGAAATGTAAAGTGGGATGATGGATATATGAACATATATTGAATGATGAATATATGAATTGTCATGTTACTTCCTTTATATGGGAGTATGATTCATCAGCTTAGCAGTACCAACATAATCTCTGCCTCATTATTTATATTTCAATCTATATGTTTCTCATTGGATATTGTATAATATGAGAGTGTTTGCAGCATGTAAAAACATTTCAATCGGGAGACCCAAAATTGATAAATCCATTGATGCCAAATAGAATGCAATTATTTTTTGTTATACAATAAATGAAATATATTGTATTGTTACACAATAAATGAAGTACATTGTATACTTCAATGTAACTCCAAAATGGTTAGTATAAAAACTGTTTACATGAAAGGATCTAAATGTGTGGTAGTATGGAATGTGAATATCCTTAGTTTTGCCAAGAAGGTAGTTTTTGTGTTCTTTAAATATTAGCTGTTTTCAAATGTTACATCTCCATGGGTTTATTCCATATTATTAGATATGATTTGATGGTTTTGTCCATATGTTTAATTAATCTGTGTGTGGGACCACAATGTGGTTGTGACATGTCTTAATTGATCTCTTATTTGAGGATTTGAATTATACTTTTATAAAGGGAAACTGAGGGGGAAATGTATTTTATAATTTTTTTTTGTATTGAAATTATTTGCTACTTGTTGTTTTATTATCTTTTAATTTTTATTTGAAGGTTTGATTCAGAATCAGGATTTAGTTTTTTTTTTTTTAATGTATTCTATGGGACTGTTTTTTTAACCACTGTAAACTAATATTGCTGTGATTTCATTTAGTTTGAGTTAATTGGAATTTTTAATTCCTGGTAAGGTAGTGAGCAATATATTACGTAAAATAAAAAATCTGGCCCCACTTTTAATTAAACTTGCCTTTTGGAATTACTTACCTGTACAATTTTTTTTAAGTATCAGTAATACATTCATTATATATTTGTTATTAGGAGAATGTAAATTTTATTTATTCCCTTTGTTCAGAGGCTAAGTTCTTCTGTTATAAATATATGTTCATTTGATTAGATGTACACTGATAAAATGGTTAAGAGTGTTTTTGTGTATTTATAAATATTGTTCTTGGCAAGTTTTTGAAATGCACTTGTTTTATATTTTTTCTTTTTTACATATTTATAATTTGTCTCATGAAAGCATGCAGCAAACCGAAACTGTATGAAGATTCTACTTTAATTTAATTTAGCATAATCCATCTGGGAAAAAATACTTCTCGTTACTTTTAACATAAAAATGAGATTAAAAAAAATGTTCTTAAAAACAGGGAGTTTATGGCAGAGTAAGGTTACCTAACAGTATATGAATAAAATTTGGATCCAAATTTTTTATTTATATAAAACTTTAAAAAATTTATTTATATAAAACTTTGATTCACAATTATTATTGAGCTGATTATAATTTTTTATAAAATATGCAGATATCTTTACGTTGTTGTTCGATACGAATTTTCTTCTTTTAGTTCCTGTGTTGATTGTTTCTTTCAACTGTTTTATTAACAGCATAAGCCGCCACTAATGCAGCACCTACTCCAATAGCCAGTGTCCCATATGGAAATGATGAAAGCTGTTGTTTACTTGAATTGCAAGATTCTTCTGTTGTTCCTTTCGTTTCTCTCTTTGCCAATCAGTAAAAATGTCTCTTTTTTTACATTTCCTATTTTCTGCTAACAGTGAGTTGTTTCAGTATCTTTTTCTGGTCAAATTTCATGAAAACCTTTTTCTCTAGTTTCTTCTACATTGTTTGGTGTACAATTTTTATAATCGACAGTTTCATTCACCTGTCAATTTTCATTACCAGTTTTGATTCAACACTGCCGATATTTTTTCTTATTGAATACATAATATCATTCGTTATCCTCGAATGAGTATGTTAATATAAAGAATACCTTAAAGAATAATGAAAACTGATATTTTCTTGTTATTAAATCAACTATTTTGAAAAATCAATTGAATACATAAATAATTACTAATAGCTCTTTATATCCTCTTTAAGCACTATTTGCGACATCAACTGTGTAATACCAACACATCTATTTTCTGAATACACTGTAATACTAGGGACTTCTCAATCTATGGATTGAGAAATTTCATAATATTCATATATATAGTTGCATCTTTGTGTCTGTATTATCATAAAGATAATGTGAATGTTTGATTACAATTGTAGACTGAAAGTAATTTTTAAAAAATCAACAAAAATATTTAATCTTGTTATATTTACTTTATATTGTGGGCATAATAGGTAACCTAAAGGCATAAAGAATGTGAATTTATATGTTGTAAGAGAGAAGATTGTTCATACTATGTAATAACTATGATAGGGATATTTTTTTGTTAAACTGTACCTGCAAAGATGCATTTAGACAACTTTCTTGATTATCGGATGGACATAATTGTAAATTTTGAATCTTAGTAATTACCATGATAACTTAATTAAAAATACTTTTATTTATTTTTTGAAATGATTTGTATTTTGGTTTGATGTGAAATGAAGACAGCGAGAGTTTATGAAACTGTTTTAATGATGTAGAGAACAAATTAAATTGACTGTGATTAAGTATCACTTTGTGATGAGATTTTAAATGAAATATAATTATCTTGATCTGCAAGAGGTTATTTTTACATATTAGGAATTTTGAAATTTTATTTTATCCTTTTCTTTTTATTTAACATTATTAAATATTCGACAAGTCGCTTTCAAATTAGTGGACTTTTTTTTTACAGAACTAGAGCTAGTAGTCGCTTCGTTTTTTACACATTTTATATCCCTACAAATGATAAACGACGACATTTCGACGGTGTAATCCGATCCTCAAGTGTTAGCGTTGAACTGGTAGACGTATATAGAATTTGATAGAACAGTCTGAATAGTTATCCTATTCTATTGATGTGTACAACCAACCGATAGAAAATGTTTCAACGTATAATTATGTTATTATTTTACTTGGCTAAGTTGCTTACTCAATCCGTAATGCTTTCATAACCACGTAGTGTTTTGTTTACTTATTCGCCGATCGTTGTTTAACTCAATACATGCCAAGTAAGAGACATGCTAAAATATGGAATAAAGAAGTTTGAAATACGTGATAGCAAGACAAGTTATGTTACTGCAGGTTTCTTTGTATAGCGGTAAAGACTTATTGCAACAATGAGAAGGCCTTTTACGCAAAATGTCATGGCTTTGATGACAAAAGCCAATCTATTGGACAAAAATTATCATTTGTTTCTGGATAACTTTTATACTAAGTTACCCGTAAAAGCTGCAAAACTTTTGTTATTGGAACTCTAAATAAGAGCATCAAAGATTTGTCCAAAACAGTGGTGAATGACAAACTTTGTATAGAAAAAAGCACTTATTTCAGAAAGGGACCAATATTGCTTGTAGGCTGCAAGCAGCGAAAAACCTGATTACAACAGGATGTCATGCTCAGGAGAAGATCTGCAGTTAGAGTGAACTTGAGGCTGTCACATCTGAGGTAATTAATATATATCTAATTGATAATCTATCAATGGGTGGTGTTAAATAAATAGTGATAATTCTATTTATCATGTGATTTGCAGCAGACCTACCAAAAAATATTTGAGAAAAATCTTCATCAACTTTTTGGACTTGAATCTACTGAATGTTTACCTGCTGTACGAAAGAAACCCTGACAAGCCATTGAATCACAAGGATTTTGTAGTTAGTATAGTTGGTACATTGGTCGATGACTGTAACAATCCAGCTATTCCCGTTGGAAGGAGAAAATTAGCACAAGATAATATTCAGGCCGTCAAGAGCGATTATGTGCAGTGTGTGGCCATACAAAAAAAATTAATTAATTAATTTCCTTAATTAATAATACATATATTTTTAAAAATTAATATTAAAATAAATTAAAATCCTTATTTAATCTTTGTTTTACTGACATTGATTACTATTGTGAAACAGAAATGTTTTTCAGCTATACATGGAGGAATCAACGGAAAGGCATTAATCCCCACAGTCATGAACTTACCCTAATTGTAACATAAGCTCATCAATATTTGTACAGTAAATGATACTTTATAAGAAGATGCCCGCAGCTGATCTGTAGTTAAGGGTGTTGTCATTATAGTTAGATGGCGCTAGTTAGTGAAAGTAGAAAAAAATTAATTAAAATTATAATCTAACTTTATATAATAAATAATTGTAATTATAAATATAGTTAACCAAACTTAACCTACACTTGCCAATCTTAACTAGCGAACGTAGGTTAAGTTTAGTTCGATTATATTTACATTTTTAGATTTATTTATAATATAAATTTATTTTTATAAGTGCACCTTCAATTTACACGGGTGCTACGTTCCGCAAAATTTCTGCGTAAAATGAAACTGCGTAAATTGAGACTCACATTTAATGCAGAAATTCAGGTTAGGTTCTTGTTAAGTTATACAGTAAATGATATACATAAGAGTAAATTACTGTACTCAAAAAATACTGTACTTTATTTTACTATTTTATATTACCGTATCATTGTATTACTTTAATGATATTGCAGTACAATGTGTGTATTTAAAAATAAAAAAATATGTACCATTTATTTTTCTCCTTTCAGTGGCGCCATCTAACAACTAATTACAGTTCGGCTGTGGGCATCTTCTTGAATTCTTCAGCATATTATTGAGAGAAATATTTCTGTAGGCTTGGATAGTCCATGATTTTTGTAATTTAAAAAAGAAATTCCAATCTTCCATTCTTCAGCCTAAACGTTCAACTTAATTTTTTAATATATTTAAATTTCTTATCAAGTTATTTAGCACATCTTGTGATAAGATGTAGCTCATTGGATTGTAATTCAAAGCCTGAATCATGATTGCCTTCTTCCATAATCAATTCTCCTTCATCACTTTTTTCAGAAAAAAGTTTTCAGGAACCTTGGAATTGGAGTGGATTCACTGTGAGGTACAGGTCTTAAGTGCAGATGGTAATGAATGATAGAATGCAGTGTATTAGACTCCTTAGAAATTCCAGACACATTAGTTAAGCAGAAATAACATTCATTTAAGTTATCTTTTGGTTCACACCAAACCATAGGAACACCAAATGGCAAGAACTTTCGTGTGTCTTTTAGCCAGGTTAAATGGACAGTTACTACACATTACTTGAGCATCTTATGCTTTATCCGGATCACTGATTTTACAGAGTACAATCTTATAAGCTTTTTAATTAAAGGTTTACAATTTTTCTTATTTGATTTTACAGTTAACTCACCACACACATAATAGAAAGTGTTTGAATTATTCACACACATACGAGGCATTACGAGACTTCATTGTTCACTCATTTAATAGTTATCACACTAATAGTCAATAGATAATAGTAATAGTAATACACTAATAGTAATAGATATTAAACTATTAAAAGCAGTAAGCTAACAAACTCAATAAGCTTTGTGTTGTTTTGAATTGTACAGATGTGATGAATCTTGTTCATGTATGTTTCAATAGAGGGATTTTGAATTTTTCAAAAACATAGTTGATGGAAGAATTCTAATTTCAGATTCATTTTCAGCAATAAAAAACAAATTGGTTTCATGGTCAGTTATTAAGAAACAGAAATTGCATGTGGTACTGTAATTAGTTGTCAGCTGATATGGATCTATGTTTTAGCCAATGTGTGTAACATGATGTGTAAAAATGCTGTATGTTTCATACGGGAAATCTGGTGCTTTTATTAAGTGATTCAGTTGTGCTATATTTTCTGTATATTAAAGAGTGTTTGTTATTGTTGTGCTTGGATTTTGTTAACATTTAGAAAGTTGAATACTTTGTAGTGTTCATATGCTACTATGAAGTGTAAATTAGGTGTAGATTGAAAACATGACATTGTCTGTTGTAGTACTATATTGTTTTGCTTTGAAGCACCTTAAAACATTACAAATTTTCTTCAATATTAAATATTTATTATTTTTATTTTATTAAAAAAAAACCTTTTTAAGATTCATATTATTTCTCTGTACTATTAAATTATATTTTAAAATCTGTTAATAAAAACTACCTAGTGATTTATTTGCATTATAATTTTACATCCTGACCCCCTGTAGGAAGAGACACCTTCTAGCCGTGTGACAGACCCAGTCAGCTTATTGCCCCCTCCATTCCAAGCCCTGATTGGCTGTATCAGAGGTCATCCTTTAGACATTCTCTCTATACTTGATAACAAAGCACAGTCATCAGTTTGACCTCTGTCATGCTGCCACTGATGCAAATGCCTTTGCAGACATTTCCATCAATGTATCTGCACAACCTATTATCGCCTTTGTATGGCCTCTTCCAACCATGATCACCATAACATACAACCCTCAATTGTCAAATTAACAGATTTGTGGGGAAGCGCAACCCTGCGCCTTCCTCTAACACCAAAGGTTTCACACCAAAAACTATCCCATATCTAATCCAATTAGACTTTGCATTCAAATTATTATATGATTGAGTCTTTAAACAGGCCAAAAATATTATCCTCATACTAACAAAACAAGTATTGATCGCAACAACAATTGTACAGTAATGTAACATACATCATTTGCATGGTTTATTTAAGTATTTTTAATATTTTTATATAATTAATATACAGTTTAATTAAATGAATTAATCATGACTAAGAATGTGGGATCCTGTGAAAGTACTATCATAATAAAATAAAAGTTAAGATATGTCTTATCTCAATATTTTGTTCTAAATGGTTTATGTTAATAGAATTTAAAATATATATACATTCCTGCCTGAAGTATAGTATTATCTCTTGAGCTCCCTCAAATTTCTAGGATTTTTCAAGATACAAAATTGGACTGTCAGATAATTGGTTGCCATTTTTAATAAATTACTGAATCATTTAAAAAAGCTTAAATCAGTTTCATCATCATCTTCAGTTATGTTTAATCCAAATTTCCTCGGGTTAGATCTACAAAATTTCTGTCTGCCTTGATCAATCTCTCTTCCATTACTCTCACTACTCCCCTCTCATGTGCACTTCCTCCATCACTATATTCTCTATTTCATTCTTGGTCTACCTTTTGGTCTTCTACCGGTTTCCTCCACATGCAGCATCCTTTCTGATTAAACATTAACATGGACTTTAATTGCTTCAATTTTTTTTTTATTATTAATCTTGTGTTCTGATCAAGATTTTACCACAGTTAGTTTCCTTTTATGCATTCAAGCGATGTTGGGACAGTTCCTTTAATTATCAATGGAGTACCATATCTATCCATTCTGAATGTGAAGTGTATTAAGTACTGATCAGATAAAAAAATTTATTTATTGGCTTTATAGCCAGTATATATTATCAACAAAGGGATGGCTTGATTCTCATTGTGCTGCTGCATGTGTGTTATTTTCTATTTAAACAAAATATAAAGCCTAACAGAAACATTTCCAAACTAGCCTTATTACAAAAAAAGGATTTATGTTTTATATATATATATATATATATATATATATATATATTCGAGGTGCGACAATAAAGTAATGAGACTGATGTGAAAAAAAATGTTGCTTACCGTTTTAGTCATGTTTAGTGTTGTCTCCTTCATGGTAGTTCCCCTCTGATTGCACACACTTATTCCAGCGCTTCTGCCATTGATGCTAACATTTCTCGAACTGATCTTCTGTAATATCCTCCAAGACCCTCATCACAGCTTTTTGGACATCTTGTGTTGTTTGAAAATGGTGTCCCTTGACCGCCATTTTGACTCTTGGAAATAGAAAAAAGTCGCACGGAGCGATATCTGGTGAATAAGGTGGTTGTGGTAGTACTGAAATTTTTTTTGAGGTTAAAAATTGCTGTACTGACAGAACAGTATGGGATGGCGCATTATCGTGATGCAGAATCCAATTATCAGCAATGTTGGCACGGACACGAAGAACTCGTTCACGAAGTCTTTCTAAAATTTCTTTGTAGAAATATTGGTTAACTGTTTGTCCAGGAGGCACCCACTCTTTATGAACAATTCCCTTGGAATCGAAGAAGCACACAAGCATGCATTTCACTTTTGACTTTGACATGCAAGCTTTTTTTGGTCTGGGGGATCCCTTTGAGCACCATTGCGAACTTTGGCGTTTTGTCTCTGGATCGTATTGAAAAAACCAACCTTCATCACCAGTGATAACACGGCTCAACAAATCTGGATTGATTTTCGTTTGCTCTAACAGATCGGCTGCCACATTTTTCCATGTTTCTCGCTGTTGTGTGAGATTTTTGGGGACCATTTTTGCACAAATCTTTCTCATACCAAGATCTTCAGTTAATATTAGACGAACCGTTTCTCGATTGATGTTGAGTTTTTCTGCAATCATTTTCACAGATAATCTTCGATCAGATCGTACAATTTCACGCACCCTGGTCAAGTTGACATCTGTCCGTCAGGTTGATGGTCTTCATCTTCAACATTCGTTCTGCCTTTATTAAAAATTTTATGCCACCGAAAAACTTGAGCTCTTGACATAACCTCCTCTCCAAAAGTCTTCTGAAGCTTACCATAAGTTGTCGTCGCGTTTTCACCCAATTTAACACAAAAAGAAATGGCATATCGTTGCGCAATATTTTGCGGTTTCATTTCTGTGACGAGAGACGCAAACACGTGTTCACTAATTACAGCACAACTCAGTGAGTAGTTGCATCAATGTGCCACTTGGACTAGAAGTAGCTTATAGACGAAGGTCAAAGATGGTGTGCCTACGCAAGCTGCAGGGTTGCCACATCTTGCAAAGAAAACTCAGCCTCATTACTTTATTGTCGCACCTCGTATATATATATATATATATATATACATATGTGCATATTAATTTTTTATTGAAATTGCAGCATCATTGAAATTACTATATCGTAAATATACAAAAATAATAATCTATCTGATCTTTTTACATATAAATATAAATTATCACCCTTGAAAGATTTACATAAATATTGACTAATAAATAAAAATAAAATCTGCCATAGTAACAAAATAAATGTTAAAATCAGTTATATCAAACTTCATTATGGGTCATCATACTTTATAAGTAGTAACTTACTCGTATTACTCATTCTTCTTCTTCTTGCTATCCTGGATAGGCATTAAATCTGTACCAACTAAATACCAAGCAGTAATTATAATTCTGTACCAAGCAGAAACTATAATCACCTCTTCATTGATCTCCTGACACTTCTCTTGCCTCTTGGTTTATAATTAATCACTTGCTTAATCTATTCTAGATATATCTTGAAGCCATTTCTCCTTGTAATGTTGTTTATTACAACTCTTGTTTTAATACATACATCTTTAATCACTTTTATTCTATGCAGCGGATAACCCCTTTTTATCATAATTTCCAGTGTTTCTGCCTTGTGTATTCCAAATGCAATGTGTGATTCCAAACCAAACTTCCTCCTCTCTTTAATCACTTTATTAAATATAAGAGTAGTTACATTATCAATGCAATATCTACCTCTACAAAAACAATTTTGTACCTCTTCCAATAAAGCCTCTGAAATCCATTGACAAATTCCTCTGTAATTTTCACATTTTGTTCTGTCATTTTTCTTAAAAAAATATTTATAACCTCTGCAACTTTCCAAGACTCAGGTATTGTGAAGGGCTTCCAGCACATACTGTAAACATGCAACAATCTAAAATGAAGTATCAGTCCACCATACTTCAACAACTCAACATTTATACTTTCCATACCAGCTGTCTTTCTATTTCAAGTTTGTATCAATGCTATACAAAGTTTCTCCAAACTTATATCATTGTAAGCATAATCCAACTCATCAATTTCCTCTACTACATCATCTCTATACCATAAATCATGGTAATGGGCGATCCACTGTTTAATCTTAATTGTATGTGTTCGAGCAACCTCTTTTTCAGATTTATTGAGATGTTTCATCATCTTATAGCCAAAGGTTTGTCTTCCATGCAGATCACTCTTCACCACGCTTACAGATCTATCCTATGGCTCCTTGTGTTCTTTATGATCAGCTGCATTATTGATTTATTTTTTCCTTATAAATTTCCTCGTTTTCTTCTGTTTTATTTTGTAACATCAACTGGTACGCTTGTCTTTTTCCCTGGGTTATTCTATCAATATCTTCATTCCACTTGTGTAAGCCTTGCAACTTTTTGCGCTTCTTTGTAGTGCCAAGGACTTCATAAGTAATACCTTTAATACAATATTCCACATTTCACCACCCCTGATTTATATACTTAACTGTTTCAAACGTCAGTTCGTTCAGCCGCTTCTGGTAAAAGTTACAAATACAGTCCTCCTCCAAAAGATGCACTTTAAAAACTTCTTTTTCTGTCTTGTTCAGATACGTATTAGTTCTTCACTACCTTACTCAAAGCCTTAATATTAAGGTGACCATAAAATGATCAGAACCTATTCTTCTCCACATCTCACTGCAACATCTTCAACTGCTGATTTCAACTTATCATTGACAGTAATATAATATACTACTGATCTAAGACTATGAGGTGATCTGGTATATTTATGGATATACTTTAAAAAAGGAGTTACTTATCTTAAATTTGTTAAAAGTCGGAAACTGCCTCAGTTCAACCCCATTATTATTCTGACAACACTCTCCAAGAACTCCAACAACTTCGATTGGTTGATTTCCGATCCACAAAACTAAATGATCACTCTTATTAAATTTACCACATTGTTTCTGCAAAGATTTATAGAATATTTCTGTAACCTCTCTCCGACCTTCTTCCAGAGCATATATTCCTACAGTAGTTAGATGACCTCTACCAACCTGGAATCTTGCCAACACCAATCTCTCATTAACAAACTCATACTACTCCACAGCAAGGTCTTCTACTCTGAGTTGTACCATTGTATAATCTCCACATTCTTTCATTCCCCAAAATTTGTTCTTTGTTTCAGTAACTACAATGATATCAACTTCTCGTCTTTTCAATATTTTATCTAGCTCACCTTCTTTGATTCCCAAACTACATACATTCCAAGTAATTAACTTTAATTTACCTACTATTCCTAATCTCTTATTTTTACTTTACTGGTTATTGTTATTGCTAATAATCCTGTCCTGATTATGTGCTTGAAGATTGTGAGTAAGAAAAGAGTTCCTATAAAAGTGGTACCAACACTTTGTAGAATAAAATCAGTGGTGAGGCTACACCTAAGTGCTCCTGGACTTTCTCTGGGTTTCATTAAGAGACACTCCTCCTGGGGTCTTCTTCTGCCCTCTCTGCTATTGGGAATTTCTTTCTCATCCACCTTCAAAGTCGTTGACCAGCTCAGTGGTTTTTGTCTACCCTTGGCATTTTATTTCCCCAGTACCCTCCACCCACAGTTGGTAAGCATAGCCTGTTGCCATAGGCAGCTCTCTGTAGCACATCCAGTAACAGCCATGGGTTATTACTTTATTAAAAAACCAATAATTATACTTTGAATAGTTCCTCTAAGAATGTTTGGAAAAAGTAAACGTATTATTCTAATATTGATATTCTTCAAAATTATTATTTTTCAAATGGTGAAAATGTTTAACTCAAAAATACAAATTTTGTTCTTTATTGATGGATTTGTAGTGTTAGTTTGAATATGTGTGAGTGTGACTGAGTATTTGCGAATATATCATACAATTCTTTTTTAATTTGTAATAAAATTTGTCTTTAAACCGAATAGTAATTTACTACTACAATAATATCTCAAAAAGAGGTTGTATACGTAATTGGGGTCATCAATGTTTTTTATTTGACACATGTAGCTTTTCTTATTATTATGATTCTGGAGAGTATAATAAATTAGTCTATGGTGTTGTGAAGGGAAAGGGGCTAAGTCTAGAGTAGTAAGAAGGAAAAATGGGTAAGAAGGTTTTTTGAAAATATTAAAGAAATTATTGATTTTATCAAAAACTGTCATTAGATCTTGTTTAAAGCTTACAAAATTACAACTTTATGATAAAGAAAAGGTTTAAATATTTTTAATTTAGTTTTTTGTTTTTTATTCCCCCTCAATCACTGTTGAAGAGTATTATTTTCTATGCTTATTTTTCATAATTAACTTTATGACAAAGGAACTAAGAAAAACATTTGAAACATGATTTAGTGAAATTACTTAACTACAATTTGCGTATTCTTTCTGTATTGCACCTACAAAACTGACCAAGAACAAAATTTCAAGAAATCCATCACTTCTTTATTATGCTTTTCAAGAATTAACTCTGTTATGGTTAATTTAGTCAAAAATATCTATGTAGCATTATTTTGTAGTTTTTAAGCAAGGATAAGCTTATTAGTGTTTCAATTTTATATTTCATAAGATAAAAAATTATTCAAATATAACATTTTTCAAATATTTAAAAGTTTTTATTATTTCAAGTGCGCAATAATTCAATAATTAAAAATCACCAAAAGAAGCAATATGTGTTTAATATTTGAATAAGCGTAATTATACTCGTATAATGTAGCTCTAGCTTTTTATGTACATGCGAAATGCTGTAAAAGGTATTTTAAATTAATACATAAATAAATTACGTACCCACCATATTTCTTTTTCTGTGGGAATCATATTTTTTATTTTTGTAAATTACTACTTAAGGTTAATTTTAATGTTTTTACTAACTTAATGTTATTCGGTTTTTAAACAATTAATAACCAAATTTTTGGAAGAGTGGTTATGGTAGCAAGACATTCTGATATATGAGAAGTTTTTAGTAAAATACATGCATTACTTTTCAGTATTTTGCTAAGGTTAATTACGATTCAATTAATAAAATAAAACGTAGTTGATAGGAAATTTTTTTATATTTTTAATGGAGAAATTTTCTAAAAACAAAGATTTTAGAAAATACTATTATAAATTTGAAATTTACCCTACACTTTTTTAAGAGCAAGAGTAGTAAATTTTTATGAAAATTCAAAACACCCTGAGTTGTCATGAACATTCATTATATCCTTAACAATTCAGCTATTATTATTCAGCTATCCTTAACAATTCCTTTTGAGTTTTAATGCACAGTAAATGTACAAATAAAAATGGCACAGATTAATAATTAATAGAAATGCCTTTTACACCAATTTTATTTAAACATTAAATGCAGTCATAAAAAAGTACTACTGCATTGTAAAATATGAGTGCCTAAAAACCAATCTACATGTTTTAGGTAA
Organism: Lycorma delicatula; assembly: GCF_047948215.1. Lineage (NCBI taxonomy): Eukaryota > Metazoa > Arthropoda > Insecta > Hemiptera > Fulgoridae > Lycorma > Lycorma delicatula. Next base: position 185,717,997 of record NC_134457.1, on the reverse strand, counting down.
ATTCTCTTGCACATTAATACAAACAAGAAGTCAAAATTATGTCTGTACTAGTTACATAATATTTAATACATTATGTAATTCAGCTGCTTGATACATTGTGAAACATGAGGTTCACCCAAGTTCTGTTTTTTAATAAATATGTTATGCATTAGAGTTACGTAAAATAACTTTTGATAAAATATTGTTTAACCTTCATATGTAATCAGTTTGACTTTATTTATCTTGGTTTTCTTTTATGTTCAAAGATATCTCCAGTGACTGAGCATGTCAAAACTTTTAATCCAAGTTGGGATGAAAGATATAGCGTTACTACTTACAACATTAATAATGACTCTGGTCATGAAAGAAGTCTAATAGATATGATCGAAAAATGTAATTCACTTGGAATCAGGTAAATCATTGATCACTTCTTTTTAATTCATAGAATGTCCCATGAAGGAACGGAGAAACTTTCAGGACATATTTATTCTACTGGTGAAAATAATGAAAAACGTTCATACGAACATTGGTCTTGAAATGCTTTGTTTTCGAGTTACAGCTAGCGAAATATTTCACCTTGATTTCAGCTCTTCTAATAAAAGAAATCCTACTGTAATTTTTGGAACCCAAATTATGAAGTAAAGTTGGTGATTTCTTAAGTAATTTGAGCTGTGAAATAGGATAAAACAGATCTCAGGATTGTAATTCCAGCAGTTTTTAAGATATCCTTCGTAAAACACAAAATTCAGTGTCGAAAAACAAGTTTGTTTTAGGTTTATAGTGTAATAGCTTTGTTAAATGACTAATAAATAGAATAAAGTAAATAAAAACTTTTAAAAATGGTTTTTATTGAAGCAAAACAAACAAAAAATAGACAGGAAAATATATTATTCTTTCTGTAACTCATAAACATTATTTTTAATATAGCAAAACAAAAAAAATAAAATACATGAAATAATGGATGGTAACAGAATAACAAACTGCAGTTACAGTAATTTTTTGAAATTCCTCCTTCACAGTGTATGTACACAGCACTCTGCCCGTCGTAAAATATTTCCAGTTGCTTTTCGTATCATCTCAGGATCATTTCTTATAATTTCTGTGCATTTTGTGTTTTAATGAATAACTCTTCTGTGGTATTAACTTTTTGTTGGTATAGTATCATTCTCATATCTCCCTAAATGAAGTAATCTAGTGGCGTTAAGTCAGGTGATCCTGACGGCTGATCAATTTGACCACCAGTCCAATCTAGTTTAAGAAATTAGCATTCAAATGATTTCTAACTACTAAAGAAAGATGTGGCGTTGCAGCATCGTACTGGAAAATCATTTGCAATCTAGTTTGTAAAGGTACATCTTCCAAAAAAGGAGTCATGTTATTTTTTGAGAAATGAATGTATGCATCTTCTGTAAGATTTTTGTTGAACACAAATAGTTCTAGAATTTTATCATAAATGATGTCATACCAAAAATTAATGTGAAATCTATGTTGGAAACTAGTTTCCAAAGTACAATGTGGATTATCTTTGCTCCATAAATGACTATTTTTAAAATTGAAGACATCGTTTCTCATAAAAGTGGATTCATCATTAAATAAAATTGAATTTACCTATTCAACGTTGTCTAGAAGCCAATGACACAAGTTTAACCGCTGAGGGTAATTTTTTTGCTGCAAATTTTGAATCTTTTGCAGGCGGAAGAATAAAGATTTTCATTCCGTAGGATGTACCACATTTTGATTTTTGACAAACCAGTTTGATATAAAAAATTTGGCTTGTACTAGTGCCTGCGCGCTACACTAAATATGCTGAATCACCCTATTCGAGTGCTCAGTAATACAGAGTAGCTGGACCGAAGGTGCAACCATATAGGAAAGTTATCTGTTGAGATCCAGACTAAGAAATGATTCCTGAAAGAGGGCATTCCAACCACGTAGGGGAAAGACACCGGTCTTTATGACATTACCGGTCGCCACACCAACACTTCTGTTTCAAGTCCTGAGGCGCTTTACCGGAGGTCGTCTTTAGATACTCTAACTGATTACATCTCACAGTCATCAACTAGGCCTCGATCGGGATGCCTCCGATGTAAATGCTTTGGCAGACATTTGCATCAGTAAAATACATATCAAATTTTGCCTTCACGTAGGCCTCAAACGGACATCTTTACATCCAACCTAACATGATTCCCTCAAACTAACTGACCGAAACCACGGATGCGCGAACCCTGCGCCTAGTCCAGATTGACAGCACCGTTCGTGACTGTGAATGCTTCAGAAAACGAACGAGTTTAAAGTTAGATCAGTGCTAGACTCATACCAAGCTGTTGCCCTGAAAGAGGGCAGCAGCTTTTTCAGTAGTTGTTGTGGACGTAGGTCAGGTGGACTAAACGACCATTTTAACATCACTCAATCTTCTGAGTACTGCGCAGCTGAAAGTAATGGAAAACTACAGCTGTTTTTTTCCAAGAAAATTTAGCTCTCTGCATTTCCATGTAACAAAGATGGAGGCGCCTGCCTTGGTAAAATATTCCAGAGGTAAACTAGTCCCCCGTTCCGATCTCTGGGTGGAGATTACTAAGGAAGGAGTCATCAGAAAATTCAAAAATAACATTCTACGAGTCGGAGGGTGGAATATTAGAAGTCTAAAAATGGTTTGTAGATTAGAAAGCTTAAAGAGATAAATGGAGGTTAAATGTAGATGTAGTAGGAATTAGCGAGGTATGGTGGAAAGAAGAAAACTTGTTTTTCGGCACCGAATTTTGTGTTTTACGTCAGATATCGTAAAATCTACTGGAATACATTTTTTCTATTTCTCGACTCAAATTACATGAGAGACCACCAACTTTACTTCTTAATTTGTACCCAAAAATAGGGTTTCTTAGTGTACCCCAAATAGTAGGGTTTCTTTTTATTAAAAGAGCTGAAATCCGGGCGAAATCTTTTGCTAGCCGTAACTCGAAAACAAAGTGTTTCTAGACCAATGTTGAATATGAACGTTTTTCATTATTTTCACCAGTAGAACATGCTTTGAAAGTTTATTTGTTATTTCGTGGGGCACTTTAAATGTAAAAATAATATTTGAATGAATGTTGTATTTTTTATATATCATACGTACACTTATTACTCAAATAACATTGAAATCAGATGCAATTATTAATTTTTACTGACATTTTATTTTAAACAAATACGAATTACATAGTGTTAATTTTAAGTACGGCAGAATTAGGTCTCTAAAACTGACAGCTACAAAAAACTAATTTAAAATTTCATAGTTTTTCTCTTAGCAATAAAAGTAGGGTATTGACATTTTAAATTTGCTTCCATTTTTCCAATATGATGGCCAACTTTATTTTTTTAAACAGCAATCCCGTTTTTCCAGCTTTGAATAAAAGACATTATTTAAAATCATTTGTTTTTTGGGTATTTTTTCTGAAATGCAACCATTCAGAAGCTACAGGTTCTCAAAAGCGAAAATCAGTTTGACGGCAACATCATTTTTTTTTAAATACAATTAAAATTTTTTATATAATTTTCTAATAGAAAACATCATTTTCTTTTTTATTCTTGGGTATTGTTCCCTAAATACGACTGTTCAAGAGCTATCCCTAGTCTTCAGTTGGCTTGCGTACGTCAATGTAATTTACGTTAAAAGTCTACAGCTATGTGAATTTACTCATGTATTATTGTCATAAAATGATATCTTCTATTGAGAGCTGGAAAAAAGTACAGGTTGCTACTAAAAAAATAAAGTGATTTATATATTTAAAAAATGCAAGCAAAATTAAACTGTCGATACCATCATTTTAATGCTAATGGAAAAACTAATTAGTTCTCCATTTAAAGTTTTTTGTGGCTGTTAGAGAGCTCCTAATTGTGGAACACTTAAAATGAATACTGTGTGTCAGTGGCGGCTAGTAACTAAAATTAGTGAGGGTGCTGCTCGAGAAAATTTTTTTCTGAGACTTTTCAAGGCCATGGTTAAAGTTTTCTGTAAAAAATGAATCAGATAGAATAGATGGAAACAGGATAATAATTTACTTCGACGCTTTATCTCATTCAAGAATATGGTACACATTAAGCTCATTGTGCTTAAAAACTGTATTCAGTTTAACCGAATAGATAATAAAATGCCAATACAAATAATATTTTGGGGGTATTTCATTTTAGTTCAACAAATGATCACTGCATCAAAAAAATATTTTTTTATATTTTTAAAAAAACTTTTTCTTGAGTAATAGACTATTTTCTAACTCGCCAACAGGTAAACACAGACATTTTTTGTCACTTTTTCCATGAGCTGTAGCTTTATTATTTTACATTGTACAGAGGATGAAAAAGGGCTTTTTGGAAAGAGTTAAGATGGAACTTCACCGTAGTGAATTCAAAATTAATTTTGTTACATAACCAAATCTTGTAATGTTTACTGAAGTTACGTTTACAAATTGTTTTTTCATATTTTGGGCCCAAAATAAATAATGAAGGGCTTAGAGTAACAGGCCTGTTTACTACCTTTTAACTCTTCAATATTAGTAGTATTTACTACAAAAAATTGGACTGTTACTGAGTGTTCTTCATTAAAAAAAATGGCCACCAAATATTAAGATTTTGAAAATGTTTCATTTTTGGGACCCAAAAACCAGATTTTGGACAGGTTGAAAAATCTAAGATGTTTCCAGCAGTAAGTACTTTTTATATACTGTAAAACCATATAAAATTTATTCTGTTACTCAAAGAAGTTAACGAGTAATGAGGTCAACAAGACCGCTAAAAACACTGTTTCTTCTAACTATAAACGACGTATCCAAAAATACTGATTTGTATTTTTTTCAGATTATAAAAATTACAACTATTCATTAGAAAAAGTAAATTGATAATTAATAAATAGCCAATTACAAAATGATAAATAGTCAATTGCCGAATGATAAATAATAATTACAAAATGATAAACAATTCAAATACATTAACAAGTTGTTCAATTCACTTTTACCTTATTTTACAACTGCTAATGGAATTTATGAATAAATCTTGCACTTTTTGATAACAAATTTAACATAACTTAGTGCTCCTGTCATTTTTTTTACTGAGTAGAACTGATAAGACCACATTCATCTTTGGTGTAATGTTGTATTCTCTTCCAGTAGTTGATAGTAAAAATTCTGAAGGTGTGAAAATCTTTCCAAGGTGTGAAAATATTTTCCAGTTGAACCTGTGTTTGATTATCCCTCAATTATTTCTTGAATTAAGTATCAGGACCCTGCGGATGGAAAAAGTGTATTCGATATTCTTCTTCATTTTTAAGTACTATGACTTTAATGACTTCGTCTAACTATCACTTGCCATCGTATACGCAGCAGACGTAATTTTTACATTTTGACTTTGGTAAACCTATAAAGCAATCAAAAACACTGATGTCCTTGTGTACCGATACTAACGTAAACGTTTCTGATTGAGAGGTCACCGGGATTTTCAAAATACATTTCTGACTTGTTGGAACATAACTGTGAAAGGTTCTTGTTTCTGGAACTGTTGTGATTACCTGATAATGAGAAATGAGGTATTCTTCAGTCTCTTGAACATCTTTATTAGAGCGGAAAATAAATGTTATATTTTTAATATTGTCTTTGAAATAATTGTACATTTCAACAACTTGATTTTTTTAACAATTTGATTGTTGACTGTCCTTTGAAAGCGTGCTTTAGTCACCGTCCTTTTTACAGTTCCACCAATACCATCACATGGTCCTTTTCCACGGCATGAAGCAAAATTTGCCATTCAGCTGCGATTCAAAATCTTGATGGTGGCAGAAATTTATTAATTTTTTAAAATTTTTTATTGGGCTGAGGAGCATCAGAAAATTAAAAAAATGTAACTTGTGGTAACAGTATTTTTACTTTATTTATAACTTGTTTTTGGAAGCAGAAGAACGATGTAGTATTGTGCTTCAAGTACTCACTACTCACACAGTAGCTTTGGCTTTTCAATTTTCCTTCTTTTTTTAAATATATGAGAAATGGATGTACTTTGGCATAAGTTTTTGACCAGTGATATGACTGGACTTCATCTCGTATGACAAAAGGAAAATTTTGAGAGAAGTCTCCCATTACAACACATTCACTCTCCAACAAGTTTCCTTTTCAATGTTGAGGAAATTAACTTGTTTCTTTGCAAAAAAATTATGCCTTTTTAGATTATTTAAATTTTCAGTAAGTTTATCCAAGTACTCTTGAAATGGAAGAATTTGATTAGTTAGTTCACAACGGTCAACAGAAACCACTATTTGAACATAATTTCAGAATTAAAATCATCGCAGCTCACTTGCAGTAATCTGAGCACTTCATTAGTGCCTGGACATTTTTTACACTGTGACAGCATGCACATTTCATTTTCTGTCACATACCATGGTTGAAAGGAGAATTTTATAATCAAATTTCACTGCCTTTGCTATGACTTGAAAGCTGGAACTCTCGACTTCCAAATCAGCTGATTTGGGAAGACGCGTCCACCACTAGACCAACCCGGTGGAAGTGTACATTACCTAACCACAGTATTAATACTAGCAACAATACAACATACCACATTGAAATCAAAACAGTAACTGAGCTTTCTACAATGTTTACAATCAGTCTTGCGCAAACATTCATGTCCCATGCATGTCTATTCACTTTCGTGTTTAAACATGAGTTTGTTTGTTTGAGTCATATTCTAAGTAACAAACTATTTAGAATATAAGCTATCTCTTTCTAGACATATCAATGTATGCTTTATAGTAGGCTTACATTATTATCTGAAAAAATACATGCTGTGAATTTTTTGGATACATTGTTCACGGTTAGAAGGAACAGTGTTTTTAGCGATTTTTTGTTCATTACTCGTCAACCCCTTTGAGTAACAAAATAAATTTTATTATGGTTTTAAAGTACATAAAAGGTACTTACTGCTGGAAATATTTTAGATTTTTACCACCTGCCCTACATGTGGTTTTTGGGCCCCAAAAATGAGACATTTTCAAAATCGTACGATTTGGCGGCCATTTTTTTAATGAAGGACACTCGGTAACAGCCCAATTTTTTTGTAAGTACTATTAGTACCGAAGGGTTAAAAGTAAAAAAACAGGTCTGTTACCTTAAGCCCTTCATTATTTATTTTGAGCCCAAAATTTGAAAAAAAAAAAAAAACAATTTGTAAATGTAACTTCAGTAAACATTACAAGATTTGGTTATGTAACAAAATTAATTTTGAGTACACTAAGGTGAAGTTCTATCTTTACTCTTTCAAAAAGCTCTTTTTCACCCTCTGTACGATATAAGATAAGAATGCCCATGGAAGAAGTGACAAAAATGGCTGTTTTTACATGTTGGCGAGTTAGAAAATAGTCTATTACTCAAGAAAAAGATTTTTTCTAAATATAAAAAAATATTTTTTGGCCACTACAGGGTAGGTAGTTATATACCAAATATTATCAAAATCAAAAATAGTGATGCACTGATTATTTGTTCAATTAAAATGGAATACCCCTTTTTAGTATTATAAGATAATACTAGTCCAATGGTGCTTAGTTTAAATTTCTATGCACACGGAAACAAATACATAATTATTTTTTTAATTACCTTTTCTTTCGCCGTTCCAGCGTGTTTTTGGACAGATTTGGCAGTCAAAGAGCTCTTGCTTTCTACCATCTTCTGATCACTGCTGAAAAAACAATTATCATTTTCATATTCCTTCCACCGACTAAACTAGAAAAGGGAACGAACAAGGAACATTCCAAACACACGCAGAGTTAATGAAAAAACTACCTTCCACCAGCACGCGAGGATCGGCCCTATGGGAGCGAAAGTGCTTTCTCTTCCTCGTAGCCTCATGTGCAGCTTCCTATGTGCGCATGCGCACAACAGGCAAACACTATGCTGCTGGAATTGTGAAGTGCACAGTTCCATACAATGATTTTTGTATCTTTTCCATAAACTGGGGAATGGCTACTGGCATTATGATTAAGGGTTATATATTGTACAATTATAAAGAAAGAATTAAAGAAAAAAGGACACATATTAAATGTTATTGTTGATATGAAGTGGAAATAGGGGGTACTGCCAGTTCCACAGTGCCTATACGGGAGCTGTCACTGCTGTTTATTAAATTAAAAGATAGAGGTTTCTATATGCCCTCTTTTTAAAAATCTGCAATCTTTTTGCAGATTTTCTTCTTCTAATTTAAAGTAATCGATTCATTAAATTATGAATTTATACTTTTTTACTACATATAAATTATGGTAATGATAAAAAAATCATCCATTATATGTAAACTGCCAATCTAGTGTAACAACAGTTTATTAAAAAATTTTGTTTTTATTATTTATTGATTTTAATGCAATAGACAAGTACAAAATAGCAATATGAACAACAATAATTATAATTTGTATGTTAGTGAAATGAGTGAGGAAAAATTGCACACCCAATCAAGAGAAATTTTCATATTACAGCATACCTCTTCAAGATGCTTGAGGTATATTAAATTATTAGATTGTATTCAAATGCACTTTAATGTCTAGCTCAAAAACTATGGTGACATGTAAAACCATGTTACATGGTGACATGATTACATGCAATCTGCCTGTTATTTAACTAGATGATACTTTCCTAATTTTATTATTTTATTTAAAATATCTATATCTAAAATATCTGCTTAAATGTTTAGTGTGTTTGCTGAGGTTGTTCTTAATAATATGGCCAAATCAACTGATAAAACAAAATGTGGAGTACCTTACAGTGACAAGCGATACTCAGAATGTCACAAGGTTCCTTTTTATACTGAAGAAGATTTTCATAAGGGATGTCCAATACAAGAAACCGATTATATTTCAAATGTTGAAAACGTAAGAAATTAATTTTATTTTATAAATAATTTATTCCATCTACTTTTATGTTTGTACAGTATATTTGCACATTATTTTTTGTGGTCAGCTTTTTCTATGTTTTATTTTATATTCATTCAATGAAAGATAATACCTTTTGTTTCTATGTCGACCTTCGTATTCTTCATGAAATATCACTGACAGATATATATTGATAACAAAACAGAATCTTGAAAAAAATATTTGAAAAATAAATTACGAGTTTTTAACACACAAGAAATAAAACCACATATATGAAATAATTGTAATACTTAAAAAATAACTTGCATAGTAAAATTGGATTAATATCTCTCGCATATTACATATTATGTGGCATGTTTTGCAAAACATTATTTAATTATTATACAGCATGGCAAAATGTGGTTTGAATTTTCATGAAATAGTAAATTTAATATGCTTTAGAAAACAGTGAAATAATTTTTCATGCTTCCAGAAAATTCTTTTAAGATCTTATGATTCTGACGACAGTTAACTAAGAAACTTCATCATAAGAAACATAATGGAGGCACAAAATTTCACACATAGTGATGAAATTGTTGTTCCAAGTAATGTGATTAGTGGGGAATAAAATTTCATGCATTAAAAGCTGCTTAAGTGAATATTAAGAAAAAAACTCGCACTGGTCAACCAGGTTCTGTGACTGATGAGAGGCATGAAAAGAAAGTGGATGAATAGATTTAAAATGATTGTCGCATCACACAACAATCCATCACACTCAGATAAGCATATCGAAAGAATGAGTAGGACACAATCAGACTACTGTAAAATCTGTTTGCAGTGGATGCCTACCACATGAACTCACAGTAAAAACAAACAACAATGAAAGAAATCTTGTGAACAGCTTCTGAAATGTTATTGTGACGAGGAAGAGAACTTCCTTTATAATACTTTGAATAGATATGAAAATTTGGTGCGTTATTAAGACCCAGAAGAAAAACAACAGAATATGGAATACTGTCAGTATGGTTTGCCACAGAAAAAGAAAATTAAAAAACACAACTATACAAAAATTCTCTTCACAGTGTTCTGTAAGAAGTGTGTTGCTGTGAAGACTGCGTAGAATAATAAATGTAAGTTTCTATAGCAAATATAATGTACTTTTATGCCATATTTGTTTCGTTTGGGTTTTATGAGTGTCTGTGCATTATATTTCAGCCAACTCTTGTAGTTCTAGAACCTCTTCTAAAAGAATTTTTAAAAATATTTTAGAAAGTAACCTGTACTAAACTTATTAGTATACAATTTAAAATTACTTATTTAAAGATAATAAATAAATCTATTAAAAATTTTTAAATTACCTATTTATTATATTTTTTATGAATTTGTTTGTTATCTTATAAATCAAACTGCAAGTACAGTCAGGCACAAAGCCACATTTGATATAGTTACTGAAAGTTGGCGTTATCAAGCTGCTGAATCGCTATATTGTTTTTATCTGTGAATTTGAGAAAATAATTTTTTTTCAATCTGTTCCTAATATTTCACTCACCATTTATTTCTGTAATTTATCAATGGGTTTTAGCTTGAACTTAACTATAAGACTCTTTTTTTTATTTTTTTAAATTGTCGCCGAATGGCTTCGACGTCACATGGCGCCTTAAAACCTTATGGTAGCCCTGAGAAGGGCTGGTTGAGGTTTCTGGAGTGGTGGCCGTGAAAAGGGCTGCTTTTGCGTTACCTCTGAGAAGAGCGTTGGGTCTAGAAGCTGGTCTCCGGCGAAGTCGACTAGGCTGCAGTCAGGGAGTTACAACTCGTCCATTGAAATCAGACCGGGTTTCCCCTCAGCGACAGTTGGGCAATTTATATGAAAATGTAAATTCAACTTACCTCACCAACCAGAATATAGTTAAAAATGTCAGTATTAATGTAGAGGTTAAATTATAAGTATAATCTAACCAAACTTAACCTACGATCGCTAACCTTCTCTAGCTAGTCAAAGTTAATAAGCTTAAGCTTGTTATACAAGTTAACAAGCTTGTATATTCAGCTATTGGCACAGCTGGATATTTAAGTGTTGTATGTGTATATACATATACTGGGTGACTGAAAAGTAACTTACATCCTCCTCTAACTTTCTTTTTATGTGGCTGCGACATTCTTCCTTGTACTGAAGGGATACTTTAGTGAATATATACATATCACTCTTTTGCTTTTTGGTCGGCACGAGGTGGGAAGCTACTCAAAACTTTTAAATGTGGTCGATGGTCATTTGAAGTATAATTTTAGAGGGTTTGATGAGACAAGAAAAATTATACAATTAAAACCAAATTCTGATTCCCCAATCTAAAATCGCAACTAACAGTGTGTTTGTTTTGGATAGTTACAACTAATAAATGTATAATATAGTATACTAATGTATGCTCTCCTTTAATTTTTTTTATTATAAAAGTTATCCTAATCCTCTCTTGAAAACTCAGTAAGTCCCAATTTAGAGTGTTTGTTCTTAAAGGGGGATGGGCGGTTTAAAAATTTTAAATGGGACATATGGTCATGTGATACATTGGGAAACCAAAATGGTAGCCACAAATGTCATTATGTTAATTAAAAATTGAAAGAAAATAATTATTAAAATTTTTCAAATACTCTTTTAATTAAATTTATAGTCGTGAATTTAAAAATAATTAAACGATAATTAATTTATTAAATTTTTAGCATTAAAATTCTATTTCATAAGAAACTTTTAAGAGAGTAATTTTATTTTACAAGTTGGCAATGTCAAATGCTGATCAACTCTTAATCAAAGGTAAGTTACATTTTTAAAAATTTGTATTTGTCATTGATTTTGTGATAAGTAGCTAACGGATGTTGAAGTTTTGTGTTTTTTTATTAGTAAGATTAAAAAATTTAAATTACAAAGGTCAAAAAATAAAAGAGTATAAAAGATTTTTAAAAAAACTAATATTTAAAATAACAATTTAATCTAGGTTAAAAAAGTTTAACCTGACTTAAAACCTGAGTTTTTTTTTAACGTAGTTAAAAAAATATAATCTATGAAAAAAATACTTTTGGTTAAAAAAAATGTTTTTTCTTCATTTCAAGAGAATAGAAATAGTATTATTACAGTAGTATGCAGTATTTTTATTTGGAGAAATAAAAACATTCAAAGGAAATGCTAATGCATTTAATGTGTGATATCCTGATCATACAGTATCCAGGATCACAGTCACAAATTTAACAGAAAAATTTCAACACAGTGGTAGCATTTTAGATAATAAAATGCCTGGCTGACCCAGAACAGATGAAGTTATTGAAGAAGGAATATTAGCAGAAATTTCTCTTAATAATCAACAATTGGCAAGAGCAACTGCGCAAAATAATTTATCTAGGTGGTCAATGCAAAAAGTATTAAAACGCATAAATAAAAGATCCGTACAAGATTCAAGATTCAGCAGTTTCCTAATTGTTTTCAGCCACCTGGTGTATATATATATATATATACACGTATGTACCAGGTATACAATACTATTATACTTATATATTAATATAATAATGTATTATATATGTATAAAACTACTGTTGTGAGTGATTCATAATCAACGCCCAGCAAAAGCTAATTTATGAAAATTTGTGTAAATATTCTTTTTGTGGTGTGAGTGCATCTGCGCCTGCCTCCGGTTACTTAACTAAAAAATATAAAATAAAAAAAAAGTAATCGGGACGGGAAATGCAAGTAACCATATAGGCATATATATATATAAAATTGGTTAAAGAATTTTTTCCAACTACAAATGATATCATAAGATAAAACTCCATAAAGAAAAGTAGAATGTATGCCAACAATACTAAATAAGGATAGCAACTATACTGTGATGAAAGTTTCTTAAGAATAATACCAAAGTTCAAGATGTGCATACTTGATGGTAGGATGTAAAGCCCCTAGAATGTATTATAAGCAAGACTAGTAATGTACCAGCAGAATAGACTAATCATTGCTTTTATAGATAACGATTATCATATTTTGATAACGGAAAAATGGAAATGATATGGAGGAAGAAGATACTTTTTGAAGCTTGTTGAAAAAGTATGCAGTGCTCACATTTTGAAAGCTTCCACAAATTGGGTGTGTACAATAGTGGTTGTGTTGAGGGTAAACTGCATTAACAAGGTTTTTATGGATTAAAACAGATTACTAATCTTGCAAATTTAAACATGTAAACTTTAGAGAGTAACTAAATGTAATAAACAAATAAACAATTGCATTGTAACTAATACTGTATAAGTAACTTGAAGTGTAATTTTATTTCATAAATACTTAAAAGTTAATGTTTTTGATTTTTAGGTTCGAACTTGCGAGTTAGAAAATCGTCATGATTTGAAACAGGTTATTAACGGACAGCCGAATAGAGAGATTATTAAGTTTTTAGATAGACTTATACACCTGGGAATTGCTGGTTTTAGGTAATTTGCTTTTTTCATTTTCATTTTGTTTTTAATTAACAAAATTAGATAAAATTATTAATGCACAAAAAAGTTGTTATTAGTGGTTTTAAACTTTGTGATGGTGTTTATTATTGAAATGCAGTAGTTCTTTCTAAAAAATTTGTTTTTTGAGTTAGTATATAAGCTATTCATATACTGATTTAAATCTGCAATATTTTACTAGAAAAGTTGATTGATCATGTCATCCAGAAAATTTTGATATTTATTTAAAATGAACCAATTTTTAACAGTGTAATCTTATCATACTGATCAATAGCCATACTTCCATAAGATGTAATTAATTTCATTTCTTTATGGGCAGCATATTTTCATTTAGCTGCTGGAATAAAATTCCTTGACTGTGCAGTATACACAGTGATTTTTAATGATTGCAATTTTATTTCAGTAACAATTTTATTTGACTTGCAAGCAATTTATGTCCAATTTTTTTAGATCACTTTTGATATAATGAACAGATCTCATATGGTTTGATTTATCATTTTTTCATCTTGAATTATGATTCTTGTGTTAAAATCTCTTCAAATTCTCTACAATCTTATATTTATTCTCTGCGCTTTTTTTAATTTTCAGTAGAGTAGTGAGTTATATGACTGAACTTTGAACTGATAATTAGTTCATAAATTTATAAATTTTATATTAAGAAACGTACAGGATTCAATTCGTGCTTTCATCGTGTTTAATACCTTTATCTACATAAAATAATAAATAATAATAAAAACTGTAGATCTATATTTTTTTTAATAATAGAAATACAAAATATATATAAGAATGTAAATTATGCATTTTACAGCATACTTGCGGCTGATCATATGGATCCAAACGATTTATTAAAAATTTATGATTCATTATCTGATGTCACAATGTTAGAAACTGAAGAACATGTACCACCTTTCATCTATCAAGATGTGTATGATTTACAACACAAGACTGACGGTAAATACTGGAAACTTATTAACATATCAATTGCAAATGTTCTTCTAGTATAAAATCTAAAATAGTATTTAGCAGATTCTGTAAACCACTATTATTTATTTAGGTTTTCAACAGGAGACTAACATCCAATTACAGTCATTCTATATCTCTTTTTATGATGTGAATTTTGAAATATAGATACATTTCAAGGCTGAATCGAATTCAAAACTTTCCATATGAATGGCAGAGCTGTTACAATGCACCAGTCCACCAGAGGGAACTGGTGAATTAGTAGCATCTTCTAATAATAATGGAAGTTTAATAAAATGAATTAAACCATCTAATTTTTTGATGCAATGACACCAGTTCACAGATTAGAAATATATTTGTGTAATTGTATTTAAATTTTTTTGCTAATGTCACACATGCTGGCATCACAGACCATTCCCTTATGCTTGTCTGCAGTGATAAAAAGCTTATATATAAAGCAAACTCAGAATGTAACATTCTATATCAATATAGTTTTATTAATATAGGTTTAAACATGAGATCTTAAAATTTATTTAATAAAAAAGACAAAGACAGAGCTTTTGAACTATTTTATGACCTTTTAAAAGTATGCCCTGAAAAAAAGGAAAGAGTTTAAAACAAAAACTAAAAATGTCATTGATATTAAATCCTGGATATCACATAATTTATTAAATAAAATTAAAAGAAAAAATTTATTGTTATGATTACAATATGACTTATCTATGACATAAGGAAGTCTAAATTATTATATTTTAGAATTTGTTTTATTAATAACACCGGAAATACTAGGAAACAGTGGCAAAACTAATTGATCAGGTAAAAAGGATAAAACATATGAAATAGACAGAATTAAAGTCGAAATAAATACCAAGATAATGAGGATCGAAAGGTTTTGGATACTTTTAATAGTTATTTTTTAGTAATCACAAAGAAACTAAAAACACCATTTGAGAATATTACCTTTTAGAATCAATAATCATACGACAATAGTTTTACCTCGACCGAAGTCGGAACCACTATTTTTCTAAAGCCTACACAATATCGTGAGATTGAAAAAATTATAGTCTTTGAAAACCAAAATATTATCTGGTTTTGATGAGATTTCTTTGTATGCATTAAAATTTGTGTGTGAACATACTTCTCATGTTTTTGCTATTTATGCAGTTTAAGTCTGCAGTCGGGTAAGTTTCCAGATAAACTTAAACAAGCTGTGGTAGTTCCTATTTATAGAAAATGATATAGTAAGTATGTCGTAATTTGGCTTTCAGAAAAATTTATGCAATAAAAATGCCTTTCCTAAATTTGTCTCACAATTGATAAACGGCATCAATGAAGATTCTAAAGTTGGCGTCCTCTTTCTGGATATCCAGAAGGCCTCTGATGTCGTTGATCACAATATATTATTAAATAAGATGGAACAAGCAGGTATAAGAGTTTTAGTCTTGAACTGGTTAGAATCCTACTTAAAGGGAAGAATTCAAAAGGTTAAAATTTTAAAAAATACTCTCAGTAACAAGGGAGTATTAGAATTCGGTATCCCTCAGAGTTCAGTTTAGGGCCCAATTCTGTTCTTCATTTACATTAACGACTTCTGCTCTGGCAAATTTCAAGGTTATTTGACCTCATATCTAGATGATACTGCCATTTGTTTTTAGAGAAAAAAGCTTTGGCCGAGTTTTGAAATCTGTTCAAGAGACTTTGTTTAAAATTTGGTTGTGGTTAACCAAAAACGGGATTACGTTAAGTGTATCTAAATCCAAATACATTATCTTCCAGTTAAAGGGTGAGAAAATTAGCAACTCGCATATTAGATATCGTAATCTCAGTTGCACTAGAATAGCTGAGTATAGTTGCGATAGTGTTTATCAAGGCGATAGTATGAAATATCTAGGGGTAAATATTGATTGCAATCTTTCACGGGAAAAACATATTCTTAGTCTAAAGAATGAAATGGTTTGCTATGTAAGAAAGTTTTATTATCATCTGGATTTCTGCCCGATTGGTGTTCTAAAAGTGCTTTACTTGGCTTTGGTTGAATCTCGATTAACATATGGAATTAAGTTTTGGGGTGATGCGTATTTTAATAAAATCTGACCCGCAGTGATACGCCATTAACATCTCACAAGTATAATACGTAGAATACCTGCTAGGACACATTCATTCTCCTTTTTTTTCTTCCCTTTGAGGAATTTATACTTATTTAAGGTACTTAAACTTTTATTCCTTAGGAACACTGAAAACTCTCTTAAATACAGAATAATTGACCGAGATATGTGAAGCAAGGGTAATTTTGTACTTCCTCGATCCCGGAAGGTGCTTTTTTTCTTAGATTTTTCATTTATATTCCACCAAAGATTTATAATTTTTTTTTCAAACTGTGTGAAAGATAGTCAAGGTTTAAATTCGTTGAGAATTTCTCTTGAGTGCTGACTCATTCGGTATGAAAACACCGAGTCCTTTTTTATTGTTGTGACTAAAATTGACAAGTTATCCTACAGAAGCATAAAGCTTATTGTGGCTTTCGTGAATCACCTTTTGACTACGACAAACTGAATGATTTTTGCTTTCTTTAATATTTCTCTAATCTATAGTAATAGTAAAATTTCTACTCAGCCACTGCTGTCCACATTTATATATCTTTAATAATCTTCAATGTTTAAATCATAAATATTAGGAACATTTATGTGTTTTGGATTATAATTATTTCCTTCAAAAATTAATATATTAAATGAATTTTGACTTTTAAAAACAAAAATTATAAATACAACAATTGATCATCAAAACGTAAAAATAATGTCGACGTTGTCCGATTAATAATTATCGTTGTCCGACAATTTCAGTATGAAGCTCTCCTTAGAGAGCTTCATATTGAAATTAAGCTCTTCTTAGAGAGCTTCATACTCATGACGGACAACGTCGACATTATTTTTACGTTTTGACGATCAATTGTTGTATTTATAATTTTTGTTTTTAAAAGTCAAAATTCATTTAATATATTAATTTTTGAAGGAAATAATTATAATCCATAACACACAAATGTTCCTGGTGATGAATTAATATCCGAAAGCGCTCGGACCTAACAATAAAAGTAGTTGGTAAGTGAAAAATATTATATAATTATGTCATAATTAACTAATTTTTTCATCGTGGAGTGGACGCTCGAATATCTTGTGAGGATTCCTCGCCATCCAATAACTTTTTTTTTTTAACCTTCGGGTCCACAGTTAAATATTGCTTCTGAGGATGAGATTGAATGATTTGTAGCGTGTGTGAAAATGCCATGCCTGACCGGGATTCAAACCCGACCTCGGTGAAAGGTTGAGACGCTACCACTCGCGCCACGGAGTCCGGCTACCATCCAATACCTGGTATTCTGCAAATTAACATGGCCGGATAAATGAAACCATGCCTAAAATACAACATCGGGTCTATATGTTCACCAACAGTATTTTCAAAAAGCCAGTTGCAATAATCAGGTCGTTTCTGTTTGTCTGTCTCCTTCAGTTGTTGCACTGTTGTAACACGATATTTTTTCAAATTTAATTCACGAAGAATTTAACAAGATTTGTATTTAACACCAGATTGTTGGGATAAATTGCGTAATGATTTTTTTAGAATGGCAGTAATTTTCCTTTCAATATCGGCAATGACCTGTGGAGTCCTAATGCCAGGTTGCCTATTTCGTTTTGCATTTGAAACCGAAACTGTTGTATGCCATTTTTAAATTAAATCGTTTGTACTACTCTTCGCTGGGATACTGGCATTCAGAAATTTTTCTACGAAAACTTGACGTGATTCTTCAAACAATCCAGAACGAAATAAGGCCTCAACTATAGCTGTCTTCTTCTGGATTGAATAAGGCATTTTATTCAAGCAAAACTGCACTCGCAATACGGCACTACAACAAAACTTGTACTGCACTGACACGTAACCACCTGACAAACGGTAGCAAAAATCAGTAGTAACATATACATCCACTAGTCGCGCTAGTTCTGTGAGTCTTTCATAAATAGTGTTTGATAACGGTTTCATTGTGGGCTCGGTTGTATGTTGCTCACTCTGTATGTACTATATAAACAATAATCCTTCACCACTTAAATTTTCAAGTTTGATAAAAATTCATAAAGAAAATTATCCTAGTAGATCACATATAAATTATATTAATCCACTTTTCTACAAAATTTTTAAATTTTTATCAAATTTCTTAAAAAACAATATGAAAGTTAATTATACTTACAGTATTAAAAATATAATTGAAGCTATTAAAAAACTAAAATAAATAAAGTTATAAACAGAATATGAAACTAAAGTAGCTTTCAAAACCATTAATAAAAAATTAAAAAAAAACTCATTAATAATAATGATAATGATGCCCCGGATAAATCCAACCCCACGTCCGTGCAATAACATCTACGCACACGTCCGGGGCGGGCAACGACATGGTTTTTTGGTCATTTCTCTTATGTCGGCCAACGGGGAAATGGTCTTGCTCAGGAACTCACTGTGGAGTAAGGGATTGGCGGTCCCGAGCTGATTGCGGTTGTGCTTCTCGGTTTCGCTATTAGAAGCGGGGGCGGGAGCGGGAGCATAACCGTGATCTATTTTGCCAACGCTGGGCGGAGTGCGGACGGGGAGTACTCATCCCTCTTCTCGGTTGATGAGCCGGGTTGAGGGTGGGCTGCTATGAGCTTACTCTGCTGAAGTCTTGCGCCATCCAATGCTAGTCAGTCACTTCGGCCCTTGGCAAAGGGCCGAAGTGACTGACTAGTGAACTATCACGAAACTAGCACTTTCATGATAGTTCGAGACAGCACGGAAGCTGTTGGAGGATCAGTTAAAGAGACAAGTAGGACTTTTTGTGGAATTTTCAGTGACGTTCAATCATTGCGATTTTTAAAAACCAAGAAGATTGGAGTCATGGACATTGAGTTATCTCCCCATAGTACATTGAACACCTCAGAGGGCATAGTCGTGTGCAGGGATTTGTTTAACTGTACAGAAGAGGATATTGTAGAGGAACAAGGTATTGTTGCGTACTGTCGCTTAAACACACGAAGCAATGGAGAAGTGTCACACGTATTAACTTCAGTAAACCGAAGTCTCCGGAAAAAATAAAAGCTGGGTTTCACAGGTTGGATGTGCATCCGTTTATCCCAACACCTTTACGTTGCTTTGGGTCTCAGAGATTCAGACACACGGCCGCTTGTTCCACAAGGAAGCAGATATGTGTACGTTGTGAACCATTACATCCAGATGACCAGTGCAGGGATCCTCCTGTCGGTGTCAACTGTCATGGACACCATTCTGCAAGGTCTAGGAATTGTCCTATTTATAAACAGGAAGTAGCCATTTAATAGATCAAGACAATAAGAAAGTCAGCTACTTTGACGCAAGGAAAATTGTGCTTGGCAGAGCGCCAAAGAAGGCTTCATACGCACAAGTTGCAGCCGATCCTACAGCTTCTTTAAAATTACAAGATGTGCTTTCAAAATTGGCACCAGCGTTGGCTAAAAAGGTCGAATGTATCATCGAGGATAAAATGAAAAGTCGACCATCAACAGGAAATAGTCCAAAGCCGTCGCAAAAGAAAGCGGAAGTTTATGTGGAAAAGAGCTTCGTAAAGTCTAAATCTGAGCCTACAATTATTACATATGTTAAGACAAAATAAGCAGTAACTGAGAGAAAGACTGAGCCAACTACATCTAAAGTAAAGGTGCGGGAAGAATAAAATCCTCATCGAGGGATCCGCGAAACCGGAAGTGGTAATATTGGAAAAGGAAGATATTAAACAACCAACAATAGAGCCTCAAAAAGCACGGAGGCCTTTAACCGAGAGAACAAGAACTTCGGCCGCCCCACATGTTTTAGCGGTGAGTGCATCTAGTCTCCATTGTGAAGTACTTCTGACCGCGCCAGCGGAGCCGGTGTCATCCGATGCTAGCAGCAGGAGATCCTCTGACACTTAAGTTGGAGGATCTGAATATTCCATCTCCGTGGCCTCAGATATCTTAGAATTTGACATTGAAGCCTTTAGGAAGATGGAAAAAAGAAGCAAAAAGGATGGCTTAAAGGGAAACCAAGACTATAGAATTGAAGAAGAGATAGATTGTATGTTTCCATGAAGAATTTTGTGATAAAAGATGCATTTTTAATTTTTCATTAACATGTTAGTTTGGATACGTATTATTGATGTTTTATTATAAGTGTTCTGTGTGATGTTTAATGACAAGGGCCCTTTACACTCTTGCCATTCATTATTTATTTAAACGATTTTTCAATGTGTGTTTTTCTTAAATTTTTTCACAGTGAAGTTTTGTTTAACAGTTTTGACCAAATTTCATAAAAAATGATTAGAAAGATTTTAAAATAACAAGGGACTTTTACACCCTTGTTATGTTGTGTTTTCGGGGTTTCAAAAATCATTGACAAGTCTATTTTTAGATTCTCTTTTTGACAACACTAGTCCTTGTCTACGTCACTTGTGCTCTTTTTAGGAGAGGAAAATATATTTTTTATTATTTCCTTGTACGAAGTTAAGGAAGTATTGTGATCGCGAAAAATTTTTTTTTCAGTTTTCAACAGAAATATCCATTTTCACTATTCGTGAATCCATTTTGACTAGTTTCGGTGTAACGTGTGTACGTACGTACATATGTATCTCGCATAACACAAAAACGATTGGCCGTAGGATGTTGAAATTTTGGATTTAGGATTGTTGTAACATTTAGTTGTGCACGTCCCCTTTTGATTGCAGTTGACTGAACCAAAAGTGTCCAAAAAGCTCAAAATCCAGAACATTTGGACTTTTTCTTAACTGCAGTAGTAAGCCCTCACTGAAAGCTTTTCAACGATATATCATAAGTGATACTTATTTTCGTTGGTTCCAGAATTATAGCAAAATAAACGTTTAATAATGAAATATTAATAATATTTGGTTCTTGGATCTTACAAGAGGAAGGTACATCGGTTCAAATACAACTTCATCTCCTTTAAGGTAGATTTCATAAGAAAGCTACCAATTGTAATGGGTACCATGATTCGACTTCCGAGAATTTCGACATATCTTCGCGTTTCACAACTCCCAAACCCCAAAACAGTCAGCCAATAAGTTTATATATATATATATATATATATATATATATATATGTATATTAATTTCTTCAACATGGTACCGCTGATATGTTAAATGCTGATATTAATTAATAGTATTTTCAATTAATAAAATCCACCTTTCCAGCACATTGATGTGAACTCAAGATCTTTCGGCTCACTTGAAAGTCATCATCAGGAGACATAATTATTAGTCAAAAATTTAAAAGGTTACAGTTAAAATATAAAACAATCATGACTGTCCGATCCTACCAGTATACATGTACTCTGGTGGATTAAAATGAAATCAAATAGAATCATGTAATAAAAGAGATAATTATTAGATTAAATTTTTACTTCTTTATATTTATATTTTGTGTGTTTTTAAATAATATATCGTTTTTAAAAAAATTTTTTTCATTAATTAAAATTTTTTTTATTAAAGTATATATGATATTTTTCAAATTAGAAGTATTATAATATTTATAAGAAATATCTAAGATTTTCATGAAATTATTATGATTGTTTTATGACACGTACATCATATCGCAATCCTCACAAACAAGACTGTATACTCCTTGTTTATCAAATTTGGAATCATTATCATATGATTATTTATTAAAATTATTGTTAAAATATTTAATTAATTTGTTATCAGTAGAAAATGCAGGCGTTAAGCCATTATTTTAAATATATATTTTCAGTTTTTTGACTAAAAGGTTCATATTCATTTTTTTATGTACATTTTAATCATTTTATCCGGTATAATTTTGTATTGTTATTCAAATTATATATATATATATATATATATATATATATATATATTTATATAATTTTTTATAAGTTTCTATAACAGTAAAATTTGTTTGTATTTATACATAATATTTTTCTAATACATTTAATTTTATGCCCTCTTTATTAATTTATAATATTTCTAAAGTTGTGTTAATATCAAAAACAGAATGTTTATTCTGCAGTACATTATTACAAAATTATCGTCTGGTCTCTCAGAGGAGTGATATGGTTATCTGATTTGAGCATTTGTGAATTCTTTCTTTGGGGACATCTGAAGGAAAATGTGTTTAAATGTCGCCCTCACACTCTTCCACAGCTAAGGAAGTAGATTATTGAAGAAATTAACGCCATACCCCGTAATATTTGTGAACGAGGTGTACAAACCTTCAAAGATCGTCTCCAACTGCTTAATAGTTAATGGTTCTGCCGGTTCTGCCCCACTCTGTATATATATACTCGTGCATATATATATATATATATATATATATATATATTTTTTTTTTCTATATTTTTTCTTTAAATCAATTTTTTTAATAACCATACTCCTCTGTACCAATACAATTAATTTATATTTAATAGATCAATCAAAGTACAGAGTAACTGAAATAGGATGACTTACCTTATTTCATTTCATAAGCAGAAGCGCTTTCGCAAACTTAATTCGCATCATCAGCTGCATTATATATTTGTATATATATATACAAATTTTGTATATATATTTGTAAAATATATGTATATTTGTACATGTATATTTGTATATGTATATTTGTATATATATACAAAATTTTTAAAAAAATCATAAACTCGAAATACATAATATCATATTACTTACTCATTTATATTTTATATTAACATTTTTTAAACTAATTAAATTTTATTAAAAACTTTTAAATTAAATTTTAATTTAGTTTACCATATTTTAAAAGATTATACAAAAATTTAAAAGACTTTTATTTACATTTAGGATGGATTTACATTAAGGATCTGCATTAAGAAACATTTTAAATTAAAATCAAAGCAAGATGTAAAATATAAAAAATTGTTTAAAAATTATAAATATTAATTAATTAAAATTAAGTTAAAAAGTTAAAAATTAGGTTATTTTTACATAATATTTGAACAATATGACGTCAGTATAAACAAATAAATTAAAATAAAGATAAAAATTAAAACTTTTAAAGCAAAATCAAAAACTTGAATTCAATGATTCGACATTATTATCAAAGCCCGATAGTGGTGCTATCTACTGCAGCCTTTATAATAACGTCATCTTCATACTTTACATATTACAAAGGCTGCAGTAGATAGCACCATTATCGGTTTGGTAATACCGGTTTTGATAATAATGTTGAGTAATTGATCTTCCAATCTGGTTAGTTAAGTAAACTCAGTGAAATTGCTAGCATATAATTTTACTTTACTAAGGTTTAATTTTTATTTATTTTTTTTAATTTTAATTTACGTGTTTATTGACGTTATTCACATATGTTAAAAGTTTTACGTTTTAATTTTTTAACTCAATTTTAATTAATTAATCTTTATAATTTAAAAAAAAAATTATATTTTACATCTTGTTTAGTTTATAATTATTAATTTAATTAAAGTTTTTTAAATATTTTATAAGCTTTTAAAGTATGATAAACTATATTTCATTTAAAATGTTTTAATAAAATTTAATTAGTTTAAAAAGTTTTAACATAAAATATAAATGAATAAGTTATATGATATTATGTATTGCGAGTTTATGATGTTTTCTTGAAAAAAAAAAAATGTATATATAATGCAGCTTATGTTGCGAATGAAGTACCCGAAAGCGCTTCTGCTTATGTAATGAAATAAGTCATCCTATTTCAGTTATTCTGTGCTTGAGTTGATCTATTAAATATATATATATATATATATATAGTGATTTTTAAATATGGAAGCAGCTTTTATACTGCATATATGAGAGGTATTTGGAGGCAAAAAGAAATGGGGTTCTACATAGTTAAAAAAAAATCTGTATTATGGTGGGTTTTTAATTTTTGTCCGCCATATTGAATCTAACAAATTTTTGTTTAAATGGAAAGATGGGCATATGACACATGATTTCGATTTAAAGTTTTACAAGAAAAACAACGGTGAAACCAATTTTTCTGTTAATGCCTTCGTTTTCGAGTTATAAGCATTAGAAGTTTCGATGACGGAAAAATCATGTTAACAATAAAATGAGATAAAACGCACTAAAAATTAACAACACAATAACAAATTAAACGGCTATATCAACTGATATTACTTACTTTAAATATTACTATATTTATTTTAACATTTTAAATAAATGTTCTTGATCATAAATTATTAAGGAAATAAATTTTGAAAGCTTACTATTCACCAATAAATGTTCAAAATGCTTCCCTTTTACAGCTTGACGCTAACCTCAAGTAATAGCCTTTTATAACTTTTTGTATCGTGTCTAGTGGTACACGAGCAGATTTGTCGATTATTCTTATTTTCAATTCGTCAATGTCTGCAGGTTTTGTTTTGTAAACATTATGTTTCAGGTACCCCCAAAAAAAGTAATTGAGAGGAGGGAGGTCTAGGAAACTGGCAGGTTGTTCTATAGCTCCTTTACGACCTATGAAACGATTTGGAAGTTCGTTTAAAATTTGGCATGCCCTTAGATAATAATGACGTAGTGCCCCATCTTGTTGAAACCATACGTTATTATTTAATTCTTGTCCAACATTTTCCTGGATATTTTGTAAAATCCTATTTGCTAACAAGTTCCAGTTAGCATCTCCTGCAAGTTTGTCATCTAAAACAAAAGGCTATATATATTAGTCGTTTCTATCGCACCTGTATATATAATTATCACAGCCATATAACAATGATTTTGGCGTCCTTGGAAAATAATAAATATGACGCTCTTTAATGTCTTTTTTTTAAATAGCTAAATGACAAAAACGTAATTAAAGAAATAATTTTATTATGAAAATTATTTATCGTAATAAAATTAAATTGTTCAAAATTAAGCTTTTTTTTTAAACAATGAAAATGTAAAATATAAATTTACAATAAAACATAACATTTATTCATGGTACTAATTTAAGAATTCATAATTAAAATTTAAATATCGTTAAATAATATTTAACGATATTTAATATCGTTAAGTATCGATATTAAATGATATTGTTAAATTCAAATCGCTCACTAATTGATATTCTATTGACAAAAGGCTTAAATACTTAACAAGGCTTATTACAACACAATACAAAAGGCTTATTACTTTTTGATCTGAAATACGATCTTGATTACTTGTTGATACCTAATAAGTTTTGATTATTCTTAATTGGCTAAAACGTCTTTCGGCCGGGGCTATTGTCGCTAGCATTGTCAGAAATATGTTTGTAGCTTGTAAAATACTTGAATATGATTCTTCTAAAACCCATTCATTGAGTATATTCAAAATATCCTTATGATAAATAGTGCTCTGATTTTATTTTCCAATTAATTTTTTATTTGATATTTAAAACATTTCAGTTCATTTATGAACTTATTTTTGTCTAATTCTGGGTCTGCTGCCGACAATAAATTACCTTTTTCTTCTATTTCTGTTGATTATGAAATTAAGCCTTTGTCGGTTAAAAAATAGAACTCTTCTGCAATCTGTCAATGCAGTGAAAGCGTTCTTTCGATTGTGTTATTATAGCATCTATAACGCTGTAACACGACATTTTAATAAAATCTAAATTCAGCGATTCATCATCGGCAAGTTCATCTTTAATTTTCTTCCTTTTATATTTTCTTTTATCTGGTTTGGCATTAATGCCTAATTTTTCTTAAGATCAGCAACCTTTACGAAAATTTGATTTACGATCTATAAATATCTTGATCTCTTTTTTGAAGTAATATATTGACATTATTTAGTGTATTTATTGTACCAATTCCAAAGATTCAAAAATATATTATTGAACATCTGCTTGTACAGCGATTCAGGAAGCGAATGCGAGTCAGTAAAAGGATCGACGTCTTTCATATTTCTCAAGACTGAAATGATATCCTCAAATCGATCAAAACCGACCTTGACTGTATATGCTTTAGAGCACCATCTCTTATCGGAATGCATTTTGAGGCCAATTTTATATATAGGAGATAAATTTTCCCATTTACTAGTAGAAGACGAAAAGAAATTGCAAAGTTCTTGAATAGTATTAAAAAACTTTGTGACATCAACATTTATCGATGCTGCATAAACACCAACAGGATTTACACTGTGGGAGCAACATGGGATATCTCTTGGGAGCTAGTTATTATTTTTTATTACAGCTTGTACACCTTTATATTTGCCAGAAATATTTCTTCCGTTGTATTTTCGATTAAGCCGCGAATATTTTCGATTAGTAACTCATTTTTGATCAGCGTTTTCTTAATTTCAGTTGCAATTCCTTCTTCAGTTTTCTTTGTCGTGTTTATAAAATCTACGAATCTTTCTTCCATCATATATTTACATCGGAATACTTAACATATCATATAATTTCTATAAATTGATCTTTGTGTGAAATATCTGGGGTGTTATCTAAAATTATACTATAATATTTAGCCTGCTGCATTCTTTAAGTTAAAAGATTTTGTAAATTAATTTTGAATTTTCGGTGATAAATAATGATTAATTTGGGAATCCAGCCCACTGTATAAATAAAATTACATGGTCTTATAAGTTTTTATTTTTTGGAGAGTTACAGGGTTATATGTACAGGTGTGCACAATGAAATGTTAATGTAATTTTATTTATATATATTGTATTTATCTGATCAACCTAAGTACAGAATTAATAAATAAAATAAAGAGGATGACACTTACTTTAAGTGGGCAAGGCTTTTGTTCTCATGAATTTTCCAAACCTGGTCTCTTCATACCGTACAACAGATGATCATTGTGTGTTAGCGGCCGGTATAACAAAAGACGATTGTAAAACTGACCTATTCTTTACAAAAATGTTCTCCCTTTTGTCCCTTTCTGGATTCCTGCAATTATTATACTTTATATTACTTTCATAATAATTGGTAGGAATCCGTTACCCAGGGCTGTTATACCTGACTTGTTACAATATATTTATGTGTAGCATTATAAAAAGATTTCACTGTGCATCCAACTATAGAGTTAGTTAAAATTTAATTTAATATGGATAAGTTTTCAGTTCAGGAAAACCCTATTTTTTCATATATAAAATAATATAAATAATAATCTGTGGTTTACTAACACCATTCTGTTTTCTCCATATGGATTCTGTCAGTCTAGATTTTGGAGCAACGGAATTATATTTGCATCACAAAATTATGCAGTATATATACTGTATGCCAGAGTATACAGCCATGAATATCATTTTACTCACTACAATTTATGGAAAAGAGTCTAACCAGTTTTAAATACTTATTTTGTACAAATACAATAAATCCATTGTACTTTAAATTTTACAATCATTATAATTTAGCATGAAGAGGATGATTCTAATGATGAATATTAAATATTCAGCAAAAGGAAGAATTGTTATATAGTTTTATGTTATTTTATTAAATTGCCTTCCCAATAAATGAAATGAGTATTATATTTCAACTCCCAATAACAATGAAAAATAAATTATGCTGTCATTGAAAGCCAATCTAAGGAAAATGTTAGTATGAAAGCAAGACCAGTATGTGATCTACAGTAATTCATTTCAATTAGAAGAGGATGGGATTATTAAAACCTGTAGCACAGAGCTTGACAAGTTTCTACTGAAAAAATTATCTCAAAAATTATCTGTTAGAGTAGCCAGTGCCCTCCTCAGATGAAATGAATGTGAGTGGGACAGAGAGCAAGCAACATATTTTGATTTTTTTTCTCATAAAACTTTGTGAAAGAGCTTTAGTCTAAATTTCATCAGAAAAATTTAATAAAGTTATATTGGCATTCGGACAAAGCCAGCTTGTAGCTGATAAACTAATAAACTAAGATATACTACAATATTAAACAATACATTTCCTTTCAATCACAGTAAGAGGCTACTTTTTTAACAGCTTTGGAAGTGAGTAAAATAAATTATACTGAATTCTTCTGAAAAATATTTAAAGTACAAAAGAACTGTATTATACTTTAGGTATAGTGTTTCTCTATTGCTATCATTGTACGATCTAATGCAATTTATATCTTTTACTATGATACTGTACAATTGAAGTGATATAAAGTTGCCTATTATATGACAAATCTAAATTGTCGTCTGATGCCCTATGTATGTCTGATATATGTACATACACTAACGATGAATTATTTAGATGTGAAGAAACTATGATCATTGAAATCAAAACTTGTCTGATGAAGTACAAAATATGCTATTCAGTAAAAATTTTTATTTATTTTCCTAATATGTATGTTGCAATCTGTTCTAGTGAATAATAAACAACATCCCCCCCCCCCCCAATGGCCCAATTTCGTTCAGTAAAAACGAACAAGTTTTTTAATTTTGTGTTTTTGTTATTTAAAATTATCATATGGTAACTGCATAAGGACTGTAAATTATAAAGTAAGAAAGTATGAAAATGTAATTCTAAATATTTCTAAATTTTTTTCAAATTTCTTTTGTGTTAAGCACTGGTAAATTACTAAAAAGAGAATACAAAACTATAAAGGATGCCAAATCAAGGTAAAAATCAAAACATTTGAGTATTTACAACTAGCAATTAGATTGTATGCAGTAAATTACTGTTATTTTTAATTTATTTGGTATTTAATATTTTAGTCTTATGGTTTTTAATTTTATGAAAATGTAATTCATAGTGATAAACATATCTAACTTTTTTTTTCCTTAGTTGAGCGTGTTATTAAAGCTGTAGAATATAATAAAAGAACCAGAGTAACAGATTACAAATATGCTGAAGAAATGTCCAGGTCCTTTTTGAAAAGAGAAAATGCACTGCCGTACTTCATAAACTGGGGTAATACTGTATTATTACACTTAATTATTTTTACATATAATTCTTTATTCCATTTTATTACAAAATGTTATAATATTTGAATATCTATCCCCCCTTTTTTCTAAAGAAGATGATGCACCTAATTTTGATTAAAACAGTTTTGAAATTATTTTTCCAACATTTATTTGTTACTTTTGTTAAATGTGTTAATATTTTATTGTTTAAAAATGGTAACCAACATGAGGAATGAAAGTTTCAAGTAACATTTTTTAAAGAAAAAATTTTTTATTTATAAAATCATTGTATATATTGTCAACAACATAGTTTCTAGTTTAAAAATCTGAATTGTTTAAAATTAAAGTTAATGTGCAGTGCTGGGTTAGACCATGAGTAGATGTACTTAGATCCATACATGTGATTTCTCATAGAAGAATATATTGTGTTTTGCCTTACTTTGTTTTATTTAATTATTCTTTGTATGTTTATATAAGTTACTGTTTTTTATTTAAAATCAAACGGAGTGTAGATAAGTCCTAAAACATAAAAAATAAGTACTAACATTTTCTGTATTATATTGCATTTTTTCTAAATTTCAAAATGTTTGCTTTTATAACAATTACCTGTTATTTAACTTAAAAGAAAAACATGTTTTTGAGTAATATTTTGTGTAATGCATTTATAATATCTTTTTTCAACTGTACAAAGATTTAAAAAATTATTTAAATTTATTTTGACACACGGAACATTTCATTAGAAAAAAGTTAAGCTTGATGTAAAAGTCATCAAAAAATGGTAGGTCAGAAGCTTTAACTAGACATAGGGTGTTCTGTTTTTTATTGTCTAGTAAAATTAAATTTTTGGTAATTAGAATCTTTGAAACTTCTACTCCTCAGTTACTGAGATTATAAAGAATTGACCGAAAAGAATTGCTCTAAAGAGTTGAACTCTGTACATTGCTGTAAAGAATTAAAAACTCACACAACAGCTCGTTTGACTATCATAAAAAAGATATTGTTTCAATGTATATAATATAGTTCTCTGGCACACAATTATGATGTTCTCAATATTTCTTTTATTTATTTGAAAGTCTGTTTTTAAAAGATTGTTAATGCTTTCTGGATGCTCTTATTAATATCAAAACTTCTTTCATTTAAACATAATTTTTGGGAACAGAAATTTGTATGCAATAAATTAGTCAAATCTGACATCTAAGAGAGTGGAAGAGAAGACCCTCTTCCACAGAATTTAATGGAACTAACCTAGCAGCATCAAACCTGCACAGACATAACAATTAAACCACGCATGCATCATCTACGCACCACGGCAGTACCACCAACATAAACAAAAATATAACTAAATTGCGGGTAATAATTGATTTACCCTCGTAAATATATATATATATTTTTTTAATCAAAAACCAACTTGAACAATCCAAGTACAGAATTACAAAGTAAATCAAGTGACACTTATTTTTCTTTTCTTTATTCCAGTTGCACTTTTGTGGGATCCCACATCATTAGTTGTATATGAATTATATAAAATTGCATATCAAAACATAACAATGTGTTTTTTTTTTTAGAAAATATTCAAATATTGGATTTTAATCTAAGATTAAAGTATGAGCCTGCCTATGTGTCACCTTTATGTATATAGATAAAGGAAAAAATAAATGATTAAAAATTAAATGATTATTGTTAAATGATTAGAAATTAGTTACACCACAATACCAGAAATAAACTGAATACTCATTTAATTAAGATAACATTTTTACTTAATTTTTTACTCTATTTATAGAAATTTCAACTTATAGACTCTTTTTAATTGTCTTAGGCATTTCATTAAGTGATTTTTGTAGATATATAATTAAAAGATATTTTGCACTATTAAAATAACAGTGAAAATTCATCAGATTTTCTCTATTTTTGAAGTTGTAATTGTAAAATATGAAATGGTCATTTAGTCTCAGTGTCAAAACCATAAACCCGGCTTTTATCACCAATTATGACGTGGATAAGAAGGTACCTCTGCAGCTATTATATAATATTATGTAGACATTGCTACATTTGGTCAAATATCAAGAGTGCAGGGTAAAATTAAGTCATGTGGTATACACAAAATGTTTCCATTACAATTCTCTGTATGACCTGAAGCCATCTTTGATCTGAGTATAGAATATTTTGATGTTGAGACTGACTGCCATCCTGAGTAATTGAGATGGCCAAATGTGTATTGTTGCAGGAAATTTAAACAGCTCTGAACCACACAAGTAAAATGTGCCTAACCTAATTGATTAGTTACCCAGTCTAAATATAGCTAACCTATAATCCAACTTGTAGGACTGCAGTCCTAGCATAGCTGTATACAGACCAACCTATGTGTATTTATTCAATTTAGATGTCTCATATAAAGATGTATTTTTTTAATTTCATCAACTGCAACTCCATTTTCCAGTGTGTGGAGGGGAAACAATATCTAACATTATTCAGGTTGTTGGATGAACGGGAACTGTTACCTAGGGTGATGTAAGAGACTGTGTATATCTTCAGCTGTAGTCATTTTACCTTTACTTCACAATCTTCAGTTTTCTATTATACTAATCTCAACTTGCTTTAAATATTTGGCAGCTTTTTTTATGTTTTTCAAGATTGTCTTACAATTCAATGGTAATTCTCCTTTTTCTATATTATATCCATATTGATTAGACATGCACATAGTGACAGTAATAAGATATAAAGGCCTAGCGGCAAAGGCATTCATGTAAAACATAGGCATCATCTTTGGCACTTAGACACAGAGCAACTAAATGAACTGACTTAATTTTCCAAAAGGATCGTAAAAAATTGTGCTACTACAAAATTCTTAGTCGTGTTGTAATTTTGGAATTAATAAAGTGTAAACAATAAGAAAAAAGGGGTCCGGGGGTGTCTGTGTCTCCCCCGGACCCCTACCCAATGGCCGGGACTCGGTCTTTATATACCCCTTGTACAGGGTGTCCCATATAAAACGCAACCCATCAATCACTCATCCATGAAATTTCAAAAGTCAAGCTTACTCCCTTACTCGCTACTGAAATGGACTCGTCCAACATCTGAACATCGCGGCGACGCAGTAGAACACTACCGATAGTAACAACAATGCAATCATAACGTTCAGTGTATTGCTAGAGACAATATGGTGTTTTCGTTAGATGAACGTGTTTTCATTGACGAGTCGTACTTCAGTACGAAATCAGCGGTTGCAGTGCAAGATTTGTTTCGCCATAAGTACCCAGATAAACCGGCTCCTAACAAAACATCAGTATTAAGGTTAGTCGCAAAATTTAGAGAGACCGGTTCTGTTAATAACAAGGAACACAAAAGATCTGCGTCAGTGTTGAATACAGATACAGTCACTGAAATCAAATACCGATTACTCGCTTCGCCAAATAAATCGATCAGACGTTTGCCTGCTGAAATTAATTTGTCTAAATCAACTGTTCATCGGGCGACCAAACGATTACAATTACTACCTTATCGCATTCAAATGGTTCATCAACTTCTTGAGCCCGACAAAGAAAAACGGCTACAATATTGTCAGGGTTCCGTCGATTTCTGCGTGAGGGAATTAATGTTATGGATTCGTTATTTTTCACAGATGAAGCACAGTTTCATTTGGATGGCTACGTAAACAGCCAAAACAGTAGAATTTGAAGCGCTGAAAATCCCCACGTTTATCACGAAAAACAATTACACCCGCAGAAGTTGGGCGTGTGGTGCGCGATATCGCGGAAGAAAATAATCGGTCCTATTTTTTTCGAGTACACCATTAATGCAGAACGATATCAGGATATTTTATTTCAGTTCATCACACTCTTGGAAGAGTAAGACAGACACTGCTGGCTACAACATGACGGTGCGACATCGCACTACGCAGGTTCAACTTCTGATTTCGTCGAGGAATTCTTTGGTAATCGTGTTATCGGTCGAGGCTTGTGGTCACATCTTCAGATTTGACTGCGGCGGATTTTTTCTACGGTACCTCAAAGAAAAAGCCTACAGCAACAAACCACGAACACTTGAACAATTGAAAGTCAATATTGAACAAGCTGTATTAAATATCCAGCCACAAACTTTGAAAAAAGTTACAAGAAACGCTGTAAAAAGAATTGACACTTGTATTCAAGAAGATGGCGGCCACTTCTAACATTTACTCTGAAAGCTGCCTCATTAGAGATCATCCAAAACGCCGCTACCACACCTAGCAGTAATTTGCGGTGCACTCTCACCAATCTAGTAAATTGCGTTTAACTCTCACATTACCTCCCCATACTGGTGACGCGTAAAGCATTATAAATGTTATCGCCGACATTATTATCCTTTTCTTGGAGGATCTAGGCACCTCGTGCGATGACATCAGCCTACTCAGCACAGTTAAAGTTTTTTCAGCTTTGCTACATACAATCAGCACACGTTCGCTGAATCGGGAGCTTTTGTCTAGCGTGAACCCCAGATATTTAGCTTTATTAACTTCCTTTATTTGGCAATCTCTAATTTTGAGTCTGATAGGTTCGATCCTACGTCTGCCAGTCAATGTGATAAATTGATACTTATCAGGCAACAATTCTAACCCATGCACTCTCATCCACTCCGAAATAAGCGACAGGGAGGGAGTCGTTTCCCTTTTCTATGATTATATCCTCCGTCTTGCGGCTAATCATTCCCGCTAAATTATCGGCATAGGCTATCATGTCGACCTGCTGAGGAAGTTGTAGTCTCAGCTACATTGTCTCACTACATTGAACGCTATAATCCATAACAGGTGCCCTAAAACGGCCCCCTGCGGTACTCCTCCAAACATCTGATGGTTTAATTTATCCTCTGTCGTTTCCACTACCGCCCAGCGATCCTTCAAATACTGACTTACCTGCCTCAACAAGTAATCGCTTATGCATCTGTCTTTCAGCGCAGTGATGACAACGTTCCAAGGAACTGAATCGAAGGCATTCCAGACATCCAGTAACACTAGAGCAGAAGTGCCTCTCATCCTCCAGATGCCCCTTTTGATCTCAGCAGCCCTACCACCACTCTATTCACCGCCTGTATGGCAGATCGACCTTTAACGAATCCATATTGATTGTTATGGATACTCTGTTTTGTGCGGTTCTTCCATAATCCTGTTGATAATTGCCCTTTAGACCGTTTTAGCTATATTATTTAATAAGCACAGAGATCTGTAGACCTTCCCCAGATCTTCAGTTCTGTTTTTAGGTATAAACACCATTCGTGCTTTATTCCAACATGTTGGGAAAACACCTCTCCCAATTTGTTTGTTAATCATCTCCAACATCTCACCAGAAACACTTCATCAATTCTTTTATCACTGGAGCCGGGATACCGTTTGGCCCCGGACTTCTATTATTCCCAAGCGCATTCACAACTGCTACAATTTCTTCTAGAGTGAATCTTCTCCTCTCAAATTCCGCTAGACACTCAACTACCACCTCCCCGACGGGAATAGTCTCACCAGTTCTGTTTTCGCTAAAACTTCGGGAAGCACTGGCAGACACCTACCAAATCGTTTCACCACAATTCGGTAGGCTTGGCCTCATGGATTGCCAGTTCTATAGTTAGATCTAGTTCTTCACATAGTGCTCTCCATCTTAACTTTTTGCATTCTTTATTTCAAAGTTAAGGAGACTTCTAGCAGCCTTATATTCACGCGACGCTTCCTCAAATCCAGGCCTCATATTTCTGGCCACCCGTTGAGCAATCCTTCTTCGGCGATTCATTTCAAGTATCAATTCTCCGATTCTAGAGGATTACCAATAGACATGTTTGTGACCCATACTACATTTCATTGTCCTGGTTATTTTCTCCCTGACAACGTCTCTGAATATCTCCGGCGTTAGCGGCACTCCATATTTGATTCTGTTGGTGACTTTCCGCATGTCAGTTTCCACTTGGTGCTCTGTAAGTCGTCTAGGAATTTCTCTTGTCCTGGTTCTGATGCTTAAATTTTTAATCTCCAATAACACCGCAAAATGGTCACTACCTGTTTCATTCTCAAGCACCCTCTACTTCCAATTATCGTGTCTCCATTTTCCGTCCATTATGCCAAGATCCAATATAGAACTATATTCCCTCACTGGGTATGTTGAAGACTGATCATTCAGACAGTAATAACCTGTCAGCTCCAAAAATCCGTTAGGATCTCTCCTTTTCTATTGGTGACATTACCTCCAGCAGCCACTGTCCTACATTTAAAGTCACCGACTATTATGCCTCTCTTGACCGATTTATTAACCAACCGATGCAGCCTATCAATAAACTCTGCATACCTTGAGATCTCACAATTAGGTGTAATATGCTCAAACAACTACAGTGTCAGCAAGTTCAATTGCAACCAGGCTGTTATCCCTATAGAATAGACTTTATCCATAACTAACACTGACATCCTTGACAGGCACATTACCCGCTGCATCAGCACACCACATATTACTGGCCACAGTATACTTGTTAGGCTCCAAGGTCATAGTATAAAGTCCACCTTATTCTCTCTTGCAATGATGTCAATAAGATCAAGATAAGATGTCAATAAGATGGGAGAGATCACTCCTATTAGCATTAGTAAGCAGTATCTTAAGCATTTTGCGTTTTAGAGGACTCCATGCCTCCAGTGCTATCAGTTATCTTTCTAGACTTTTCAGGGCGGTCTATCTTAAAATGTCCCACCTCACCACAAGCAAAACAGGACCTTCTCCTTTCTGGACAATCACATCTAGACGCCCTATGTGTGACTATTTGTTGCACAACCTCATGCTCTTCCTGAGAATCAGTCTGTGTAGCTATCTCAGTTGCGCTTTTTTCAACAGACCTTTTCTTCAACAATAACTTAAAAGTCCGCAATCTGCCGCACCAAGCCATTTCTCAGCCTGTTTCACCTCCTTCTTAATATTTTTATCTATATTACCGTGTAGTGTAGTAGCAAGCTCTTCTAGTTAGGTAATTAACTCAACTAGTTCTCCTTCAGGTTCTCTATCCTCTGTACTTAGGGGTCTTTGTCGCTTTCTGACTTCATGCCCCCTTCGTTCTTGTCTTCTTTCAGCAGTTTTCACAGACTCTATGCTGGTAGATGGCATCATCAACCCCTGAGATTTTCTCTGGACTCATTATTTCTTATTCTTCTCTTGTGGGCGATCTTTCTAATGCCTTACCTTCATTATATTTAATACCTTTGTAGATTTTTTTATTTGCTTTAATGAAATAATACCATAAATAAACCCCTGTCTGTAGATAACATTAATAAATATTCTAATACTTCAAAACTTAAAAGATAATTATTCAATTTGTGTTTGTGTTTTAGGAACACAATGGAATTTGCAAGAAAGTGATGATTCAGTTGTATTCATTAACAATTATATAACTGATAATTATATTGATAGGGGGTTTTCCTTTCCCAGAAGTAAATGGGGCTTTATAAATACAGATGACGTTGATGGATTTACTGCATATAAGGTAAAATATGTTGATAATTTATATTAGATGTATTTGTTGATTTATATTAGATGTAATCACATTGATAATCGTGCAAGAAGTATGCACGATTTATTTACTTAATCAATTTGATTAATCAGATGTAATTTATGAGTGAACCAGTGTGTCACACTTTGAGATCATAATTCTTATTAAAAAGAAGATGGTCAGGTTCACATAAAGGAGATATTACTAATAAGACCAGCTGGCATTTTTGCAAGCTTACTGTTCCAGAGGTTATTATATTGCTAGCAAGCTGATGGTTGTTATCCAAGAATCCGGCTCTAAATCTCAAATGAATTGAAGTATTCCCTTAAAAACCTTCTCATCATAATAAGCAGAATCAGCATGGCTAATTTAAATAATGAACTTGTCCTTATCTAAGTAACACACATTCACTCATTGGCAGAGAAAACCGTTCAACTTCTTTCCCAATTTTTACTATAAAATTGCAAACTGATAGAAGAAAGTACTTAGAAAAATAACACTACAAAATGTTAACTACTGGCATTTCCTATTTTTCTTCCTCTTCTGAACAAAAATCAATTAAAACTGGTATTAAGAGATTTGATGAGGTTTTAATTTACCATTTACTTATTCTTTCCTTTTTTAATTATTTATTTATAAAGTATAAAAAAACAGAAAGAATAATCATTCAAAACTTTGACTAAGTCTTAACTTTTAGGGATTCCAGTGATGATATAAAATATAGTCAGGAACATTTTTATTCTGACCAAACTTGCACGGCTAAAGCTGTAAAAAATTTTTATTGTGCACGCATGGAGGGTTGACAATATTTACTTGTGGTAATCACATTGATAAACACAATTTTTTTTTGTTTTTCTATTTCTTAACATGTGATGTATGAAACCAATCTTTATTAATGCTGATAATGATTCTGAAATAAATATTTTTCCATCGCTCCATGTTTTTGAAAAATTCCGAAATTTAAATTTTAAAAGTTGTTGATATTATATGATGCATGATTACACACATACGAGGTCTGTTTAAGAAATACGTAGACTGTTTGAATTGCTCGGGTCGGTTGGTTACAGTCAAATCCGCTTGGCGTCGCCATGTTCCTACAGATCAGCTGATTACAACGCACTTTTTGATTGCAAATATCATTATTGGTTGCTTAGCTACGCGGTTGTTTGTGAAGTGTGTTTTTTGTTTGGCAGATTTTAGAACGAGTGACTTGAACGAGCAAAGAGTTGCTGTGATATTTTGTGTTAAACTCAGAAAATCTGCGAGTGAAACTTTAATATGCTCAAGACGGCTTACGGCAACGTTGCTATGAAACATGTGCGACATGTTTTAAGTGACATGGACGTTTTAATGATGGTCGCCCGTCAGTCGATTGAAGACGATGAGCGTCCTGAAGGTCCTTCTACGTTAACTGACGACTCACACGTAGGCAAAATCAACACCCTGGTTCGGGCAAATCGACGTCTGACCATCAGAGAGCTTGCTGAAGAGTGTGGGATATCAGTTGGATCATGTTACGAAGATTTTGGCTGAAAAATTGAAGATGCACCACTGGTTTTTTCATCACGACAACGCTCCAGCCCATTCAGCCCTCAGAACTCGTAAGTTTTTGGCCAAACACTCGATCACTGTTCTTCCCCACGCACACTACTCACCTGAGCTCGTTCCTTCTGACTTCTTGTTCCCCAAACAATGAAGTCAGTTTGAAAGGAAGAAGATTTGAGACGAAGAAGATTATATATATGTATTACAAGAACAAAGATACTAAAAAGTGAATAACGTATTTAGTGAATAAAGTGTAAAAAATAGAAGGTGTTTAACAAATTTGTGTAGGTTGTAGCCGTCACAAAGCATTACTTTCTCTGTCAAATCAGTTATGTCACCCAAACGACTAGCAATAGGTCGATCTACACCTTAAGCACAAAAGAAAAAGGTATTACGAGCTTCACAAACAGACGAGCAACGGGAAGCAAGACTAGAAACAGTTAAGAGTACGGACTGCTCGATCCAGACAAATACCGCACGCTGATTTAAATCTTGGTGCATTCCATTACGATGCAAATTATGATTACAGTCTTCATCCAAGTGTGGTTATTGGAAAAATGGATAAATTATGCGTGTATTGCAGTGCCCTCAATTTTAAGAATAAAACACCAGGAATGTGCTGCGCGGGTGGAAAAGTGCAACTGCCAGAATTACATTCACCATCCGAACCATTATTGACGTTGGTAACAGGTGACACAAGCCCATCGAAACATTTGTGGCAAACATACACAATTACAATTAATGCTTCCAAATGACATCGTTCGGTGCAACAGATAACAAGCGCGAGAATTACATGACAACATTCAAAGTCCAAGAGCAAATTTATCATAGTGCAGGATCACTAATAACACTGCCGAACGCAGATTACAAAAAAACTTTACATAAAAACTTTATTCGATCAACAAAACGAATTAATTCGATTGTTCAAAACTGACTTTGAAAAAATGCTAGCTGATAACTACAAAGTTGTAGTTAGAGCAGCAAAACACCTGTCAGCCAACACGAAAGACAGTACAATGCACCAACAATTGATGACGTGGCGATAGTTATAGTTGGCGAAGAATTTAACTCGCGTGATATAATTTTTCATCGCAGAAATGGTGATGTTAGCGAGTCTTAAAAACTCATCGCTCATACGACGGATTGCAATATCTGATTTTATTTTGGCAAGAAGAAGATGGATATAATTTCAGCATCAAATTGAGAAATCCTCAAACAAATGAGGAAACGAATAAGAAAGTCAGTGCCGTGAATTACTATTCATATCGATTGATGATTCGTGAAAACGCTGAAAATCATATCTTGAAATGACAGTAATTGTTCCATCAATAATACCGAATGACTCCTCTACATTCGATTAAATCAAACCAAAGAGTTCCGAAGAGTACATTCATTTACGTGATGCAGTTGTTAATGATGGCAATGTGAATCCCAATGTATTGGGAAAAATGGTCATACTTCCGGCCACATTTACAGGTAGTCCACGACACATGCATAAATACGCACAAGATGCAATGACGTATATTCGCGCATACGGCTGCCCAGGTTTGTTTATTTCATTTACATGCAATCCTACATGGGATGAAATAAAAAAATTTCTGTTAATTGGACAGTCCTCATCGTATCGTCATGCTATTTCCGCCCGTGTGTTCAAACAAAAATTGAAGACTTTAATGGATTTAATTGTCAAGCATCATGTTTTTGGAGAGACTACATGTTGGATGTATTTCACTGAAAAGCAAAAAAGAGGATTGCCACATGCACACATTTTGCTTTGATTGATCGAAAAAATCACACCAGATCAAATTGATGAAATCATCTCAGCAGAAATACAAGATATCGACAATGATCCAGATTTATTTGAAGTCGTCACCAAAAACATGATTCATGGTCCATGTGGCTTACTCAATAACAATTCACCATGCATGTCTAATGGGAATGCACGAAACGATACCCAAGAGACTTTCTTGCCGAGACTGTCAGTGGCAATGACAGGTATCCACTCTATCGTAGACAATCAACTGAAGATGGCAGTAAATCCATCACTTTAAAAGTACAAAACAATGATGCTGAAGTCGATAATAGTTGTACCGTATTCACCGTTAATCTCGAAAACATACAAAGCACACACCTATGTCGAGTATTGCAATTCGGTGAAATCGATCAAGTACATTTGCAAATATGTCAACAAAGGAACGAATATGGCAATTTTTGGAGTTGGAAATGTAACCGTATATATCGATGAAATCGACCAATATCAACTGGGACGCTGCATTAGTAGCAATGAAGCAATATGGCTCATTTTATCATTTCTAATCCGTAAACGACATCCAACAGTTGTTCAATTGGCATTGCACCTTTAAAATGGACAATGCGTGTACTTCACAACAGAAAATGCACGTGCAAGATCATTGTTACCACCGCCAACAGCGTTAACTACATTTTTCTTATTGTGTGAGGATGATATGTTTGCAAAGACGCTACTTTACTCAGAACTACCAACATACTACACATGGAATACATCAGCGAAAAAGTTTCAACGTCGCAAACAAGGTAAAGCAGTTGAAGGACATCCCAATTTATATTCGACTGTCGCGTTAGGGCGTCTGTTCACTTCACCAAACAATGCATAATGCTTTTACTTGCGATTTCTGTTAATCAACGTACATGGACCGACATCCTTCCAAGAATTGAGAACAGTAAACGATCAAGTATGTGCAACTTATCGTGAAGTTTGCCAAATATTAAATCTTCTTGAAAACGATGTACATTGGGACAATTCAATCGATGATGCATCGAATACAACTCAACCGTAGCAAAGAAGCATATTATTTGCAATCACATTGACAATGTGTTTCCCATCCGATCCAAAATATCTTTAAGAAAAATACAAAAACTACATGAGTGAAAATATCTTACATCGTTTGCGTGCAATGACTCAAAATCCGGACATTCAGTTCACACCAAACATGTACAGTGATGCACTGGTTTCGATTGAGGACATATGTTTAGCAATCGCTAACAAAGTACTGGTACAATTGGAAAAGGCTGCGCCGAATCGATCTGCAAACGACCTTTTCGATCAGGATTTGCAAGAAGAAACACACCTCGATGTCGACGAATGGGTATATTTGTTCAAACGAATCTTCCGAACTTGGTTTCAGAACAACGCATAGCATGACAGAATTATGCATGTAATTACAAGCCAAAGCGGCGGATTGTATTTCCTACATGCGCCCGGAGTCACAGGTAAAACTTTTCTCATTTCACTTATTTTGGCAACCATACGATCACGAAAAAATATTGTACTGGCAATCGCATCATCAGAATTGAGGCAACTCTTTTGTCTGATAATTTTCGACAAACTCTACCAGTTATACCACATTCAGTACCCACTAATAAACTTAATACATGTTTCAAATTATCAGTTTTATGGCGACACGTACAAAAATTGACTTTGAAGACCAATATGCGTGTACAACTACAATATGATGTGTCCGCTGAGTGTTTCGCAAAACAATTATTGGATATTGGGAATTAACCCACAGGGTTGGTCTAGTGGTGAACGCGTCTTCCCAAATCAACTGATTTGGAAGCCGAGAGTTCCAGTGTTCAAGTCCTAGTAAAGCCAATTATTTTTACACGGATTTGAATAATAGATCGTGGATACCGGTGTTCTTTGGTGGTTGGGTTTCAATTAATCACACATCTCAGGAACGGTCGAACTGAGAATGTACAAGACTACACTTCATTTACACTCATTACATATCATCCTCATTCATCCTCTGAAGAATTATCTAAACGGTAGTTACCGGAGGCTAAACAGGAAAAAGAAAGGATATTGGGAATAGGAAAAATGACAATCGATGAATCGACAAAATGCGATACATTGCCAACAAACTTCTGTAAAATCACAGCAACCACAGACGAAATGATTCACAAAGATTTCCAATATATCGCACAGAATTACAAAAATCATCAATGGCTCAGTGCACGTGCTACATTAGCAGCCAAAATTAATGATATTAATGCCATCAATTGCAGCATTTGAAACGAAATACCAGGCGAAGCGGCAACGTATAAGTCTAACGATACTGTAATTAATCAAGATGAAGTTGTCAGTTATCCAACTGAATTCTTGAATTCACCTGATTTGCCAGGCATGCCGCCACACGTTTTATCATTGAAAATTAGCGTGCCTATTATTCTTCTCCGAAATATCAATCCACCACGACTTTGCAACAGTACCAGGCTTTCAATGAAAAAGATATGAACAATATAATCGAAGCTACAATTTTTTATCGAATATTTAAAGATGATGTACTGTTGTCATGCGTGCCACTGATTCCGACAGATATGCCATTCGAATTTAAACGTTTGCAGTTTTCGGTGCGACTCGAATTTGCAATGACCATCAACAAAGCACAGGGACATCACAAGTGTGTAGACTAAATTTGGAAAATCCATGCTTCTCACATGTACAGCTGTATATGGCCTACTTACGCGTCGGAAAACCTGATTTATTCGTGTATGCAGACGGAAAAACAAAAACATTGTGTATCTGAAAGCACTTCAAACAGAATTAAAACACAAACACTTTCTTTGAGTGGCATTGCAACGCATGCCGAATATTAGCTAGTATTCAATAAATTTACTCTTGTACGTAATTAATGTAATTAAATTATTTTGTTAACATAGTGAAATAATTAAAAAATATTTTTCTTTAAAGCTGGCCACTGTATTTATGTTAACACATGGACATGGTATACCGTTGATTACGTCAGGTTTTAAATTTATAAAGCATGAAGAGAGTGTTGACGGTGCTGGTGAAATTACAGTAAAAACAAGTGGAAAAAAATTTAATAACCTACACCGTATACGTGAAATTTACTCTAGTGTGGATTTCCGAAGGCTTGCCTTTTCCAGTAAGTTTAATTTAAAGAACATTTTTAATTATAGTTCTTTTATAACAGATTTTAACAAAATTTAACCAAAATATGTGGGTGCACACAAACAACACACACAAAATTCACAAATATATACACAAGCTATTTGGTTTCAGATGGATTTTTTAATAATAATATTTTTTAAACATTTTTATTCACATATAATTACAAAATTTTGTTATACTGTATTATGTTTTATTAAGAATTTATTAGATTAATAAATTCTTTTATTTTTAAATGGGCTGGCAATGTCTAAAATTGTAACAAACCTACCTAAATTATTAAAAAGTGTTTTTGAAAGATTATGCCGCAATTTTTTCCTGACCATCCTAAACGACAAAAATTAAATGGAAAACTTTTTTAAGAGTTTTAAAAATATATTGATATAAGTATGTTTAAAATCACATCCATTTCTTAATATAATTTTGTAACTTTAAGTTATGCAGTTAACTTTAAACTTTAATTTCTGCATAACCTCATTTTTTATCACCAAATTCTACTTGTCATGGCATTTTCTGGAAAACTATGTGGTTAGAATATTTTTTTACACTTAACTATCACTTATTAAACCCATCTGTTAAGAGATTCGGCTGATCAAATGTTGGTAAAACTCGTTTGCTTTCTAATAAATATTTTCTCCTATCACATTTGAGTTTTACAGTTTTATATATATATATATATATAAGCAGACAGTCAGATTTTCATTTTTAAACATATTTCAGACACCGTTTGAGAAGATTTGACAAGTAAACCAAAAAATGTTCTTTTTGTTCAAACCTGTTTTTAAAAAGTTTTAATCTGATTACAAATGTCCATTGAACTCAGAAAATTCATTCGCACATGACTTTAGATTTTGAAATATTATTTTTCATAATGTTTTATTGCATCAGAAAAATGTAAACACAACCTTTAATGTTTTTTTTATTTGCTTTAATTTTTACAAAGACTCCACATCTCTGAAACTCCTTGTACATATGAACACTCTGTGCTGGAATTCAATGTTATTAATATAATTTATGATGAGACACTTTTTGACGTGACAACGTCTTATAAATCGATGAACGCCGGCAGCACACACGAAAAATTGTCCCGTTCCGCCTGAGCCGAGCCGAACCGTTGTGCAATGGAATATACTATCATATCAAGCAGGTTTTGGCGGGCTTTTCAAAAACAGCAATTTCATGAATTTGATTTATGATTTTAATTTCATCGTTTTAAATTGACACTATCAACATTGATTTGATTAAAGTTTATTTCTATAACAAATTGTTCATAATTATTTTTGAACAAATCATTCGATTTATACTTGCAAAAATTGTTAATATTAATTATTATTATTATTATTATTATTATTATTAAA
This sequence comes from Lycorma delicatula, assembly GCF_047948215.1. Classification (NCBI taxonomy): domain Eukaryota; kingdom Metazoa; phylum Arthropoda; class Insecta; order Hemiptera; family Fulgoridae; genus Lycorma; species Lycorma delicatula. Next base: position 185,673,565 of record NC_134457.1, on the reverse strand, counting down.
TGAAATGAAAAATGGAATATTAACGTGTTTCATTAGCTAATTAAACAATCACTTCAATTCAATTTGTTTGTTTAAACAAGTAATTTTTTAAAACATCCAAATCATGGATGAATTTAATTAATTGGTATTCTCATCTAGCCCAACGCCAGTTTCTCAAAAAACATGTGTTTACTTCTTAAGGATAACAAGTTTTTTTTTGCAACATTACAATCAAAGGTCGACGAATATCGCGGGCGCTTGGCGCCCGCGATTCTTTTTTAATTATTTATTAACTTTCTTTAAAAATTTCACGTGTTATCTGCAATAAGGACAATGGACAATATAAAAAAAATGAGTTTTACTTAAAATTGCATTTAAGTCCTACCCTATTAAAGGGACTTGTATGTGTATCTGTCTGTGTATGCGTTCCTCTTAGCTTTGAACATGCTTTCATTATCGAACATACTGCCCGTCAAAAAATCATGTTTTTTCTTAAATGTTTATAAACAATAAGTAAGAAGAAGCAACACCAGCAAATAAGAGAAAAAAGAAAACATATTTACATGGTTAAACATACTGCCTGTCAAAAAATCATCAAAGTTTTTCTTAAATATTTATAAACAATAAAATAACAACAGTAATAATAATTGCAAAATTAATAAAAATTTATTTACATATGGATATTATAGATCTTAATGAAAATGTTGAGAGTGTGCAATCTTTAAAAGATGACTAAACCGATCTAAACCAAATTTAATTGGAAAGGATTGCTGCTATTTTTCGCTTTTCCTTGATCAATTTTCATCATTCAAAAAAATATTTTACTCAAGAGGTAATAAATTTTGGACACCTAATAATCCCATTCCTAGACGTCGTCCGCCAGGGCGAGTCTGTTAGCGTTAGTTTTAGAAATCTGTCTGTTTTTTTACAATTACCATCTGTTTTTTAAATCATTCTTTTTAATAGTTTAATTTAAAATCTGTCAGCGTTAGTTTTAGAAATAATAATAGCTTTGATTAAAAAACATAATAAATGAACATTTTTTTGTAAATAAAAATGATAAATTTATGATTTCGCTATTGTGTATTTTATCGAACTCCTTAAGTTTGCTATAAGGTTCTGTTTATGTCGAAATTTATTGATAATTGTCTAGTATGCCTTCAGCTCTTTGGGGTCGATTTACATTATCGGTCCTTGCAATGCGTTGTCACGCTCAAATCTCGTGCGAAACGTAGTTCCACACAATCCTTTTTTTTTTTTATTATAACTTTTTTAATTTATTGTTACATAGTGAGTGTAGCTTAGTATGTTGACCTGCACTACTTGGGTCTGCAGTATTTTTGCTATTAAAAGATACTGCAAGGAAAAGGAATTTGGCAAAAATGAAAATGATTAGCGAGTTTAAGAATAAAATTATGCTATTATTTTGTTTCTACGAAATGATTGTATCTGGGAAATCTGTACTGTTGTTTAGTCTTTGGAGAAATGAATAAGTATAAATAATACTTTAACATTTGTCATTATTAGTTAATGCAAATCCTATATCATCATTAAATGTATCGACACATATGTTGACACAGGGACTGAAAGCCTATGCACTAGCATTTTGTATGCATTGGCCTCTGTTACAAGCAAACTAAAACATTGACACTTTCTATGTCTTTGTGGAATGGTAACATATAAAACACAGGTTTCATAAACTTGCTGTAGTGTATGTAATTGTTGAGTTTTATTCTACAATTATATATTGATGTTGTGATCTAGGCTTACTTCCTGTTGTGTAACAACTAATAATATTAGAATCATTCATGAATCATACCTGACTAATGTGCTACTTATGAAATATTGTAAATATAACACGGAATTCTGTGATTTTCATTTGCTTATTTCTAATCTACTCTAATCATTGCGCTGTGAAGAATCATATGTCACACATCGTTTGTAATTTTATGTTCTAGAAATGGTTATTATAGAAACATTTATTGAACTGTATATTTAACTTAATGAAGTGAATATAGCTGTTGGTGTTTTATCTTTTAATATTTTGTTGTGTTGTTTTCATTTAAGGCATTATCATAAATTCAGTCATTTAAAGTTTTAATATTTCATTATAGTTATTTTCTTTTAAAATGTCCAAGGAGGAAACGGTATAGTAGTTCATAGTCAGACGAGGGAAATTGTATTCAATGTTTACAACTTGTTTTTATAAAACAATGCAGGAACCGGAATAGTGAGGAAAACTTTAGTGCTGAATATGGTTGTTCAAGCGACAAAAGTATCAAAAAGAACGATCCAAAGAATTATTGCAGAAGGGAATTCAAATGAAATTGAGCAGCCATCTCTGTTCGTTTCGCCAAGAAAACATGTAAATCATGCCAGTACTGTGTGCAATTTAGATTCATTTGACACTTTGAGACGATTAATGAATAATGGAATTTAGAAGGAAAAAACAGAAGAAAACACAAAATACTGATAGAATGGCATGACATTAAAATGCAAAGAATTAAATTTCTGCTACAAATTTACCTGTTTCACGAAGAAAGAAGACTGATTGTATACACAGATGAAACCTACATTCACAGCAGTCATGTGACACCAAAATTGTGGGTAGACATAACACACCTTCATGACAGACTGAAAGCACCAGTAGCCAAGAGCTCACTATTAATACTTATTCGTGCTAGCTATAATACAGGATTTATTAACAATACTTTACATATGTAAGAGTCAAATAAGAAAGGAGATTATCACAAATCGATGGATTCCGAAAAGTACACGAAATTGTTATGGGAAAAGGGTATAATATTCCCAACTTGTCACCTGGTCGGTCATTGTTCTAGATAACACATTGTATCACAACGTTCTGCTACAAAAGCAGCCCAACTTTAAATCTTTAAAATGCGATATGATAAAATGGTTAGCTGAACAACAAATAACTATTCTCCTGCTATGATGAAGATTGATATGATATCATACTGAAGATATGATATCATAAAATTATGAAAAGAAAAGCAAAAGACATTTCTAATAATGTCATTTTCGAAAATTGTAGTCACACAGTTCTATGGTTTCCACCTTATCACCCTGACTTAAATGCAATTGAAATCATTTGGAGTCAAGTGAAAGTGCAGTAGCTAAAAGAAATACAACCTTTAACATGTCAGACGTTCTTAAGATAGCTGAAGAGGAATTTCATAAAGTCTGAAGCTGAGTGGGGCAATGCCTGCGAGCATGCTGTCAACGTTGAAAAAAATGCATTGAAGATGATATGATGTGCACATTCACAATTTTGTGATAAATGTGAATTCAGAATCGGACATGAGCTCTTTAGAATTTACTGACAGCGACTTTGGAATTTGCGAGCTACAGCAATAAAGTGAGTAGAAGAAAATAATGTTTTAAAATACTTTAAAATAATAATATTAATTGGGATACTAAACTAGTTTTAATAAAATAACATTGTAGGTATTTTTGGTTAACGTATCATTCCAAATGTTTACTCTGAATACTAGTAGTTTTTTATGCCAACTTATGAGCTGATAGTTCTACCATAGCTATTGCCATAGAACAGCTCTTCAGTGCTGTAAAAAAGTAATATTCTTTTGAAACAGTAACAGTTTTGAAACATTAACCTCTTCCAGGGTACTGGCACATATGATGCCGTTAATATGCAGTTGTAACAATGTTTTCTTTCTGTGCTCTTTGGCTTATATGATGCCAATAATATTTTTTGTGTTTCCTAGCCGGTTTACACATGCTTCTTCCGTTTGTAAAATGTTATAAAAGTATGTTTATATAGTAACCTATTGGAGGTCATGATCTCATTTTGTATTTGTTTGATCATATTGTTTTAATACTTTGAGAAGCGCATAGACTTTGCAGTTTTTTTTATTAATTTTTTTAGTTCTTTTAAGTTAATATGAAATAAATATTATCATATAGCAGCCCCTAGTGTTTTGAAAAATTGTTTTTTCAAATGGCCTCACTTGTGTCAAAGGCCGCATGTGAATGTAGTGTGTTTTGTTGACAGTTACTGTAGTTATTGTTTAACTGACTTCGTGTTTTTTGTGGTACTGTACCATAGTGTCAATTGAAATAGAATATAGATATTGTTATTAAGTAATATTTTATTTTAAAATAAGTGAATTTAAAAATTATTATAATAATACTGAAGATAACAGCTAATAGACATCCTAATACATCTTATTTGGATATAATTACAGATGAAGATGAGAATAATTTACATGGAGTAGATGATAATTTTTATGATGGTGTAAGTATTCTTCATAAATAACAGAAGTTTATTCTAATGTGACAGTTACAAATGCGAATGTTCTTGAACAAACACAGTTGAGTGGTAACATTTTTGAAAATTCTGAGGGCAATCAAAGAACAAACAACAGAAGCTGGTCCTAGCCATTAGAGTACAAATAATTTAATTAAATTATCTAAAAAAGAAATATAATTTCGTTTTCTGAAATCTTTCTAATAAAAACCAATATTTGAAGGTACACTGTTTTATAAGTTGTCTGAAGTCATGTTGTCAGACACCATAATAACTGAAACAACAAGCTATGCTGTTCTTCTTAGTGTGGAAGGTACATTTTCTACTTCAAAAAATGAAATGCTTTTGTTTTTAAGTATGAATATACTGATGACAGGTTTTTGTTACTCTAGTTATAGGATGATGGTACTGGTCATCTAATCCTTTGATAAGATTACCATTTATTGCTGATGCACTGCCTATAAAATGGTTTGATAAATTAAAAAGATATATTTATTTTATTGATAATAATTCTATCCAGGCAGACAGTAAAGATATTTTTATAAAAATTCATCCTGCAATGGATAGTTTCAATAATGCATTTCAGTCTATTATGTCCCCCTCAGAACTTATTGCTGTGAATGAAATGTTAAAGGAAGAAGCATAAGTAAATAGTAAAACAAATCCAAACCAAAAAAAAAGGTTTTAACACTAGCCGATGACCAGGGATATGATTTAAAATTTGAATTGTACCAAGAAGCTAGAGCGGAAACAGAGTTAGGTATAATTGGAGATACTGTTGTAAGACTTTGTGTAAACTTTGGTGGGTGTAATAGAAAATTATTTTTAGATAATTTATTCACATCAAATCAACTTATAACATATTTAAAAGATAAAAGAAATTGTGTTTTTGGGACTGTCAAAGCTAACTGTTCGGTGGGAGCTCAAAAAAAGCTTGAGAGATATGAAACCACTAGCAAAAGATGGTAGAGGTTCAACCAGTGTAGCAACATCTAATAAAAATGTTACTGTCACTCAATGGCTGAATAACAAGTTTGTTCATATAATGACATCCTATGCAAGCAAAGAACTGCTTGATAAAGCCTCCTATTATGTCAGAGCAAAGAAAAGAATTGTTGAGGTAATGAGGCCATATGGTATTTCTGATAACAAGTTCATGTTGGGGGGGGGGGGTAGATTTGAATGATTGTATGGTAGCACATTATTCACATGGATTAAAAAATAAAAAATTTTATCTAAGGAATTTTTATCATATTTTGAATGTGACTATTGCAAATGCCTGGATTGTCCAGAAAACAATTTTGGAAAATGAAATTGTCACTTGTCAATTTTAAAATTGATATCTGCCCGACCATAACCAACATTTGCAAAAATGTAAAGAAGAGAGATACCAGGAGCTTGAATTAGATGTCAAGAGAAGAGCCTTTTTTGGTTGTAGTGATTAACTGCGATTTGATAGTGGAGGTACACTATCCAGAAAAAAGAAAGCTTCCAAATGCACCAAGATATTGTGACAAAAAATGTCATCGCAGAACATGATATTTCTGTATAAGATGTGACATACCCATATATCCAGAAACTATGAAGAATTTTCATTCTTGAATTCTATGTTTGTAAATTTAAGTGAAGTAAAGTTTAGTGTGTAAATATTAATTGTGTAATGTTATATAGATATTAGCTAGCACCTGAAGTAACTTGTGTGGGGCAGAATATATATATATTTTTTTTGTGTTTGGAATATAATATTAAATTTATATCTTTTTAATATTTACAGACATTTTAGAAACATTTTTACAGATTTACAAGAATTACAATTTTTGCAGAAATCTTTTTATAACTTTAATATTTTTTGGTAAATTATTAATTTGATTTGTAGCTGAGTGAACAAAAGATAGACTGCTACAAGTAAGAAAGCAAATTTATCATGTTAGAAATCATACCTTATATTATTGAAATATTTTAAAATGATATATAACTTTTTTTTATGTCTATATAAAATCTTAAATATTGATACCATAATTAATATTGATACCATAATTCCAAATTTTGCTTTGTAATAAAATTAATTTCAAAATAGCTTACAATGAATTTAGCATCAGTAAAAGTACATTGCAATTTTTAAAACCTTATCTGAATAGTACTTGGTATGCGCAATGGCATGCATGTGGTACATTAACTTAATCTCCTTTATAAATGACAAAAATTTTTTTGTTTTACTTTTTATGCAACAAATGAAGATGCTAGATTTAAATATGGAGATGCTGGGGATTTAAAGAAATAAATTGACCTGGAAGAGGTTAACAAGGTTGATGTTCAAGTTTAGTTTCAATAATGAAAACGATGGAATGAAAACAAAAGTATTGGTTAAAATCAGATCCTAAACAAAGATTTTTACTCTTACTTGACGACATGTAATTTTTTTGTTGTTGTACATTAACTTCTTTTATTATAAAATCTGTTAATCATTAAATTTAAAAAAAAGAAATCATCTTAAAAATACTTTGTCATATTTGTAAAAAACTGCATACAATTTATAATTTATATTAAATTATTTGTTTCAATGAAGGTGTGAAGAATGATACTAAGCTATTTATTAAGCTATTATTTATTAATAAATAATAGCTTAATAAAAATGATGTTTACAAATTATGAATCTAACAAGATTCTTTTTGTAATTTTTATCCCATTTATTTGCCCAGATAATTTCTTTAATATCAGTTTTAGGTGGCATCAAATTGTTTAGTCATTAACCAATTAATAAATGCCAACAGCATGTAACGAGATTGCATCAAGTGTTGTTTAGATTCACTTAGCAATGGGAACCAGTTTAAAATGGCTTTGGCCTATGATGTTTTATCCTTAGTTAACGTTAATTTCTAGGATTCCAACATATTCCAAGTGTTGCAAATTATTAGACTACAAGGAATGAGGATTTTTCAAACATAATGCTAGAACCTTTGTTATTATTAAGGTAAATTTTCACAATTTATCAATATGTTTCTTTCTATGTGCATCAGTTGAATTTTTATATGTTTGTTTTAGAGAATGATGGTAAATTCCCTTCTATTGAAAAGTTTAAAGAACATAGTGAATATCAGATAACATACTGTGTAGGAGATATTGGGTTTGTTGTGTTTAATAATTTTAAAGACCGAATACCTTTTGTTGCAGAAGTTGAGGTAAATAAATTTATATAAATATATATTTCTTTTTTCCGTATTTTGTAAATTGTGTATATTAATTATTTGTTTGTACCGATAAAAAATATTTTTGTCATACCATGCTTTGTATATTTATCCCGTTTTTACTTTAATGCAGTGATTCTCACTCAACCTTTTTATAGCTTCACGACCCCCAAAAATTAAAAAAAAAAAATATATATTGAATATTTCATGACCCCCCCCAACCACAACCCAATGAAACCTAGTTAAAACTATTTAGTTGCATTGATAGCAATGGGTATAAATATATGCATGTATGAATTGTATAAACATGACCAACAACTTAAACATCCAACTTGATGTTTATGTGCTTCTTGTAATTTGGTCTGCTTGCATAATATTTGCTGTGAAAGTGTCATGTTTGAACGTGGATATGATACGTCATGTCATGTCATGCTCTCAGCAGTATAAAGAGGCATAATGACTGTAGAACATCAACTTAATTTCAAATACGAAGCGTGTATCTAGTGCCTTTATTTAAGCTTTTAAACGTGTAATTTCATTGAAAAAAATAATAATTGAGATTTTGAAAATTGTAAACAAATTCTTCGTAAAGCTGAAAATATGGTTAATTTTATTGAAAGTTGACCATTACAAAATAAGCTGTTTTCTAACATGCAATGAAATGGACGAAAAGAAAAAACTCTTCTTTTACTTACAGAAATCAAATGGTTATTGGAGGGGAAAATGTAAACCGGTTATTGGAATTGTGAGGCGAATTAATAAAATTTTCCAGGATAAAGAAATGCCATAATCAATGTTTTCACAGAGTAATTAGTATATGTTGCTGTTGGCTTACTTAGCTGTGATGTATTTTCGCAGTTAGACGATTGGAATGTGAATTTACAAGGATATGTTTTTATCGTATGATAAGAACTCACTTTCCTTTGAAAACCAGGGCTGAATCTTTATTTTCTTGAGAATATCTATCAAAGTAATGTCTTTATAATGTCTATAAAAAATTTAGATTTAAAAAATTTCTCAATTATACCTTCGAAAAAAGTAGATGGAGAAAGGTAGATTTACACATTTTTTTTAATGTATAATTTCCATGCATCAAAATAATAAAAGTGAAGTTGTTGATGAAGATGGAAATAAACTTTTTAAATTGACTGAAAAGGAAAATTGTGTGAATGAGTTCAATTTCCCATGCTCTTCTTGAAAAATTATGTCTAATCCTTTATTAGGGATGTTATGTACTACAATCTTTTTCTAATTAATACTATTTTAAAACAAAGAATTAAATACATGAAATATCATGTATTAAATGATAGTATGTATCATGAATTAAATATCTGAGATGGCAGTTAATGGAAGTGCCATTTTTGGGATTAACTGATATCTCATGTAGGGTCACCTGTTACCATATGGTTGTCACCTGATTTTTTATATTTGTTAGAATAATTATTTTTTATTCTTATAATTTGCACTTAATGAAGATTTTCAGTAAAGAGTAAATCGTACAATGAAAACGTGAGTTAGTTTTAAAAAATAATATCATATAATGCTGGATAATTTTACTTTTTATTCAAAATTATTTTCAAATTTAAATGAATGTAGACCACATTAAACAGTTTTAAAACTATTAGCAATAAGTTGTTATAAAATGAAAATAAAAACTATTATAAAAAAAATCTTTCAATTTTAAATTTAATTATTAGTTTTAAAATAGTTAGAGAAAAAAAGATTGTAGTACATAATATCCTTAATAAAACCATTCAAGACATAATTCTTTCAAGAAATGCATGGGAATTTGAACTCATTCACACAATATTCTACAGTTTATTTATTAGACAGTTTAAAAGATTTATTCCCATCTTCATCAACACCTTTTAAATCTAAATTCAAAAATGTTTAATGGAACTCCTTTATTTCCTCAGAAAATTTTCCTAAGGGAAACACGTTTACCATTTTTTTTAAATATTTTTATTGCTTCCCCTTTTAGAGATACAAAAATATTTTTCCGTGCTCAAGAATTGTTTTTCTAGACTTTATTTTAATTACATTTACTTGTCTTTTATGAGGGTCATTCAATAAGTCCTTAGAAAATCCAGGAGATGGAGCTCTTAGTATTGAAAATGGTTAGCTTTTAGTAAATGTCATTTGTTGCTAGAGTGCAGTTAAAGTTTCAGCTGTATCCATCATGTGGTTTCATTGTCACAGTCAATTGAAGCAACAACCTACTGTTTATTTAGAAAAATGGAAATAAGTGAGTTTTGAGTGGTGATAAACACTTATATTTAAAAGGCTTAACACTGCAAGAGATCAAAGCTGAGTTGGATGAAGTTCATGAGACGTCTGCTTCTGTGTTTGCAACTGTTTACAATTGGGTAAATGAATTTAAACGTGGCCATACATCCACAAAAGATGAACATCATTCGGGATGTCCAGTCGAAGTGACCACCCCCGAAATGATTGACAAAATTCATGATATGGTTTTGAGTGATTGATGAATCAGAGTGCGTGAAATAGTTGAGGCCACATGCACATCACAAGGTACAATGTTTTCAATTTTGCACGAAAAATTGGGTGTGAAAAAAATTTCTGCAAGATGGGTGAAGTGTTTGTTCTTAGTGGTGAATAAACGCAATTGTGTAGTCTACTCTGCGGCTGTTTTGGCGCTTTTCCGTCGCAATCCTGACAAGATTCTGTGTCGATACATTACTGTGCACAAAACATGGATACATTACTACACTCACGAGACAAAGAAGCAGTCAAAACAGTGGGTTTTTGAAAGCAAACGAGCTCTGAAGACGGTGAAATCAGCCGACAAGGTATGTCCACGGGTTTTTGGGATGCATGCAGTATCATCTAGGTTGATTACTTTGGAAAAAGAACAAACAATAAGTGGAGAGTATTGTGAGTCGTTATTGTATCGGTTAAGCGAAGAAATCAAGAAAAAATATCCTTATGAGAAAAAGATCCCCTTCCATCAAGACAATGCACGGATGCACACCTGCGCAGTTTCAATGACCAAAATGATGGAATTAAAGTTCATATTATTACAACATCCACCGTAATCACTGAATACAGTCATGTATGGCCCACAGTGATTTTTTTTTTATTTCCAAACTTGAAAAAAATAGCTCGGGGGCAATCGTTCAGGTCAAACGAAGAGATTATCGACCAGACAGCTTTTTTTGAGGACCTTCTGAAATCCTACTTTTTGGACGGCTTAAAAAAGTTGAAAAAACACTTGTAAAAGTGTATAGAGTTAAAAGGAGATTATGTTGAAAAATAAAAAAAATCTACACAAAATAATTTGTTTTTCTATCTGTTTCTAAGAACTTATTGAACAACCCTCATAGAACTGTTAGTTCCATGTCATTATTTAAACATCTTTTCAGAATACAGCTTTTGTATATTAACAGGATATCTTAAATATAAAACATTTTTGAGAATTTTGCTACTTTGTTTTATTCTGAAGGTTGAAGTACATTTTATTTGTCTTTTGATTTGCATTTAAATTTACGAATGCCCTATCACAGTTGGCATAAAGGAATGCTCTACAACCAAGATGCCCTATCACAGCTGGCATAAAGGAATGTTCTACAACCAAGAAAAACACAAAAAATTGTTTTAAATTTCACAGGAACTTCTAGAAGTATCCAGCATGATAGCATACCCATCATGTTTTATTGATACAAAGAAGACTCTTTAATTTGATCCATTTTGAAATTTTTTTTCCTCAATCTGTAAGAAAAAATCTTATTATGAATATTTTTGATCAAAGTGGAATAGGAAATGTTATATCACAGATTTTGAAATATATCCATTTTACCTAATAGTGTGCCTTTGGTTAACATAAGATTTTTCTGGCCGTCATAACTAACAATTATATCAAATTTTTTATGCACTGTATAACAGAATACATTTACTAATCTTTTATGTGGATAACTCATGACAAAACCCAGTATTTTCAATTTAGTTGTGTTATTTACTAATTGTGTTTTCAAATTAAGTACAAGTTGAATATTTATCAATAACAGGGATTTCAAAACCAATATTAAAGTTTTAAAATATTCAGAATCAATTTCCAATAAATATGTATGATACATTTACCTACAGGTTTTCAAATCATAATGAACCTGAACTATTAATTGCTTTGATTTATAAATAGACAAAGTATATTACTTTTACACTTTCAGTGAGATCTTTTTTTTTTCATAAAATGAATATTAATTTTCCTTAAGAAGATAATTTTATTTTATAATTTTTGATCTTAATTAAAAAAATACATGAATAGCCCTATAGAAAAGTAAAAAAAACCTAAAAATTTAAATCATGAACATACATTAAAAAACATATATTGGAACAAAGTACAGATTGAGAACTTCCTCTTTTTGGTTAAAAAAGTAGACTTCTTTTAAAAGTTTTTTTAACTAAATATTTATAAGTCAGTTTTGTAGAAGTGCTACATTGTTTTAAAAAACAAACTTGCTCTCTTATTTATTGTTTTGAGTCTCTTCTTTTTATTTTGTGAATACATTTAAGAAAATATGAAACTTACTGGAATAAAATAATTACTCCTTGAGCAAGTAAATAAATTTAGTGGAATTGAAAATTTCACACTATCAACAGTAAAAATAAGTATTAATTTAATTTAAAAAAACTACATAACATGAAACTTTTCTTCTGTTTGTTGTTTTTATTTCTGGCTTATATAACCATTTCATATAGTAATTTCTTTTTCAGACATGTTTTAAACATCCAGGTATCTATTGTGATGTATTTGGTGGAACTTTAAATGATAACTGGGAAGCTGATAAAAAACCTTGCACAGGAAACTCTATACGTGTCGATAAAAACGGCATAGGACTATTAAATATGAAAGCATTTGAAGGAGCTGCTTTATTCCATATCAACTCGGTAATATTTATACACATTATGCATGTTTTCAGACTTATCATTCAAAGAACACAGTGCTCACTGTGTATAAATGTATGTGCAAACAGTTAACACAGATCCTTCAGACTAATGAAGCAGGTCTAACACAATATAAGCAAACCACAAGCTCATGTTTAGTGTTTCTACTCAAATGCATGCAAATGATCCCAATAATTTTAAAAGATACAAAAATGACAAATTACACAAATATATTACATTAACAGTGGATTAATAAAAATATTTTACAATTATACAAATATTTTTCAATTTTTATATATAATTCGATTAATAATTTTTAAAAGTATGATATGTGTGTTTATTTTTTAAAATCTTTTGCTTATTTTAACTAAATAATTTAAAGCTGCAATAAAGAGAAGCGTAATAAAGGTGCAATATAAAAAGGCATTGTTAAGAAAAAAATTGTAGTCACATTGTGACATTGTAGAGACACTGGTGTAAACATGTATTGTTTATAACTTATATTAATAACTTCTTATTGGTATCAAATGATGAGGGTGGGGCAATAAAATAAAACTTTTAAAATAAACATTTAATTTTTCAAATTATAATTAATTTTTCAATTTTCAAATTAAAAAAAATTATTTTATTTAATTATATAACTACGAGGGTTATTTTTCTCAAGGTCCGATAGGTCGCGAGATAAAAACCCGCGCAAAAATCGAATGAACCTTTGTGCATACGTGTTGCGCAGCGTCTCTAGTGTGGCCTTCAATGATCCCGCGTCACTTCGTTTAGTTCTGAACACGTAGCTAGCACGTAAACATGTCTACAACAATAGCATCTCACGTAAACATGTCTACAACAATAGCATCTCCTGCCAAGTGTGAAGTGCCTGCGGTAATTCGATTTCTTCAGGCTGAGCGGGTAATGCAGCTGAAATTCATCGACGAATAAGTAATTTGTATGGTGAAACTTCAATGAGTGATAGCAAAGTTCGACAATGATGCAGGAACTTTAAAGCAGGACGTGCAGATGTTCATGATGCAGGCGGTCAGGGAAGGAAGTGAGTGTCAACCGATGATCTCATTGAGCGAGTGGATGAGGCAATTCGAGAAAATAGTCGGTTCACAATTTCTGTATTGAGTGATTAGTTTCTGAAATTTCAAGGTCAGCTCTCTACACCATTGTGAGTGAGAGACTTCAGTACCGCAAACTGTGTGCGAGGTGGGTTCCCAAGATGTTGTCCGACCATTACAAAACAATGAGAATGGATGCCTCCTTAACGTTTCAACAGCGCTACCACAATGAAGGAGAAGATTTTCTGAACAAAATTGTCACAGGGGACGAGACATGGGTCCATTTCGAAACTGAAGAAACAAAAGAACAATCCAAACAGTGGATGCATTCTCATTCTCCCAGTAAATCAAAGAAGTTCAAGCGAACCTTCTCCAACAGAAAGTGTATGGCTACTGTGTTCTGGGACCAGATGGAGTTCTCTTGGTGGAATTCATGGAACGTGGCACGACCATCACTGCAGCCTCATACTGCATGACTCTTCAACGTCTACGAAGGGCAATTCAGAATAAGCGGAGAGGAATTTTGTCATCAGGCATTGTCTTTCTCCATGACAATGCTCGGCCGCACACTGCAGCGTTTTTGTTGGGAAGTGTGATCACCCACCATAAACCCCGGACTCGGCTCCATCCGATTTTCACCTCTTTGCTCATATTAAATGCTGGCTAGGAGGGCAACATTTTGGCACAGACATCAAGCTGCAGACCAGCGTAGAAACGTGGCGGAAAACACAGGCGGCTCCGTTCTATAACGAGGGTATTGGAAAGATGGTACCACGCTACGACAAATGTCTAAATCGGAGTGGCGACTATGTTGAGAAATAGCGTAAGTACTTATTACAAATAAAAAATTTTTTATTTTCACTGTGGTTTTAATTTCGTGACTGATCGGACCTTGCAAAAAATAACCCTTGTATATATCAATAATATTGTCCTGAATTTCCTGTATAAACAGAAATTTTTACCTTAAAAAATGTTTTTTCACAATAGGCTTTAAATGCTGTGATATGATTTTAAATTTAATTGGCATCTGTTTGCTTGGTGCTCTTGACAAGATCTTAACTGAAATATAATATCTTAAATGTCTTACCAAGTTAAACTAATAATATTCTAATTGTATTGGCTCCTTGATACTGTCTCTTTCAGTCTCCATTCTTTTATTGGATTCTGCAGTAGCGAGCAAATTAATCCGAACACAGGAAATTCTTGTTTATTTCTATGTTATGGCTACAATATTTGACCATAGCCATCAACAGTGTTCTGTGAAAATTTATTTAATTTTTACTACAAAATTATACTTTTGTATTTTTTGTTCTGTTTTGAATATTTAATAAAGACATAACTCCAAGAAAGCACAAAATTGGTTATTTGTGAGAAAAAGTAAACTTGATCTAAAATTATCTGCTGTGGACTTAAGTGCAGGTGCAGACTTCTTGCAGCTAGACAGAAAGCTTGTTGGCTAGATAAAAAGCAGCTTTTGACACCAGTAATGTGCAGAATAAAGCTCTTGTGGACCAAATCACACGCAAACTGGGTCCAAAGAAGACTGGAAAACCAAGTCACATTTTTATGTTCAGGGGCAAAGGGTTTCATACGTTAGAAAAGTGTCAGATTAACATACATCACCGGTCCATATGCAACAGTAGGGGTTACAAATCCCCGGAAAAAATGTTTTGGGGTTGTATCACATTTGAAAGCCCTTTTCATCACTTTCAGTAAATTGTGTATTGAAAAGGAGTGGATATATCAAAATTTTGAAGGAAAGGGTTGACACAAATTCCCACAAGGGAAATGAATGTTCTAACAAGATTTGGTGCCATGCAGTATTGCCAAAAAGTGGAAAAAGTTTTCAAAGAATTAAAGATCTTTGGGCAGTAGCCAAAATATCTCTCAAAAATCAATTTTACCACAATAAATGGCGTCATTAAAGCAGTAATATTGGAATGGTTTCACAATGAAGAAATCAAAAAATATGTAGTACACTTGTGTATGAAGTGAGTAAGAGAAAAGGACATATTGTACAGTGTATCACAAATTTTATAGGTACAATTTTTTTCTAAATAAAGCTACTTTTTATTAAATAACAGCAGTGTTCAGATTAATTTGCACACTACTGGAATAAACATCTCATTTTGGCCTGGTAATCAAAGAGTTTAGCAACCTGCAGGTACACTTTATACATTAACAAAAGATACTGCTGCCTAAAAGTCCCAACTTAAGACTGTAATAAGTCTGTAACAAGATAATTGAATCATCATTCAGAAATTTTAACCTACAGTTAAAAGGTTTTGGTTTTTTATATGCATTACTTTTAAAAAAGTGATGCATGCAAAGTGAAAAAGTGAACACTTATACAAGCCAGTACTGGTTTCTGAACAAGTTTTATTGATCAGTGATCAGAAATATTACAGAAGTTAGTGATGTAATTGCAGATATAATCATCAATTTCAATTGATGATTAATTATACACACCTACTTTCAATTTTGCCTTGTGAATGTTATTATATTTAGAGATCATTGCTATATTTAATTGAAAATGCTATACAAACAATTACTTAACCAGTTTGGCCATGATAGATAGCTGTCTAATATATCATCAATGGGTTGCAAAATTCTTCATTGAGAAAGCATCAGTTTTTTTGTGTTATTTTTAATAGCAGAATAAATTATGCTATATAAAAGTGCAATGTTTGAAATATTAACTATAATGTAACTATATAAGCCATGTAATTAGTAGTTTCTGTTGCTTATATGGTATAATAACTTTCAACTCTTACAAAATGAAATTTCACTTCTCATTAATTGGTTAAAAAGATGTAAATCTTCTCAACCAGGGTGTGTTGACAGAAAATCTGCATTTTTAGCACCCCAAATTTTAAAATAATCATCATCTTGAATTAATAGAGGTTATGAATTAATCTATCTACTTATTAATGGAGGACCGTAGCCACAATCATTAAAAATACTACTTTTGAAGAAATGAAATAAGAAAATTGTTTGGAATATTTGTAGCAGTATATAAGCTGTTTTACTTGTTCAAACCAAATAGCAAGTCAAAGGAAAATTGAGGCAAAAAGAGTCATAAGGACTGGCCAAATGTGATTCAGTTATTCTAGACAAAAAACAAATCTTCCTATTGTTAAACCTGAAAACTGTTACCATCCTACATTACACAACTTAAAAATTATAATAGCAGTTAAAGTGTAAAAACACCAAAACTTCTTACCATTCTAAATTCATTTGTACAAAGCTTTGAATGTATCATCTTACCTTTCATATTTTTTATTAGCTTTTACTTAAGTATGTTTGTGCTGTCAACAACAGAGAAGTCAGTGATTTGAAGCATATTGTACTAACTTAATTAACATTAAAACATTGTAATCATACTGACCTTTATTTATTTGCTGAAGATCAAGGAAGAAAAGAGGGCTAAATATCAAAACTTGACATTAGATGTTAATTCCACATGGAATTTTATTAATATTGTAATATCACCTGTGGGAATATTGTAATATTGTGGGAATAATTCCTGTCTTACACTAAGTAATTTTTTAATACAAAAAAAGATTGTAAATAAAAGAAATAGCAATAAAAAATGTCAAAACAAAAATTTTATTTAAATTACCACTTTCTAAGCAGTAGTTTAAATAAACGGAAATAATATTTATTTTATTTTCCTTGTTACAGATGAAAATGATCGATCAATGATGAATTTCAAAATAAAATCATTGAATAACTTGCATTGTGTTACCATTATTATTATTTTATTGTTTTGGTTACCATAATACTTTGTTTTTGGTTTTATATGTAATAAATACTAGTTTAGTCATAAATACATTGCTTTATTGTTTAATGTGGGTAATTAAGTGTATGAGTAATCTTTAAATAATTAACTTGTATTGTGTGTTACACCATTATCATTTATTGTTTTTGGTTTGATATAATAAATACTAGTTTAATTATAAATATATTGTTTTATTGTTTAATGTGGAAATTAAGTGTATGAGTACGTATGTATTCATTCTCTATCTTTTCTGTCTATTAGTAATTATTTTATTAATTTGTCTGATAGGTTTTGTTTGACATGAGTAAAAATTGCATTTCAAACATTTTGTGAATATTAGCCGTTTGAATTTATGCTTTAGCACAAGAGGCATCATACTTCTCTTAGTTAAACCCCTATTAAATCATATATTCTAATCAGAATACCTGCTCTACATAAAGTATTCATTTTTTCCAATTAAATTTTAGTCATTTAAATCAATCAAAGAATTTAAACTCCCAGGCAACACTATTTGTTTCAAACACATTGAGAATACTAATTTCAAAACTTTCAAACAGTTTTAATTCACTGTTTATAATTAAATGAATGCCAACAAAAAGTGAATGTTTTAAGTTGTTTATACACAGCTGGTGGTGAGTGTACCATCATTCCATTTTAATGCATTAATATCATTAACGAATACTTTTTTGTTTGTTCCATTAGCCATATACATTACTCTAAAATAAATTCTAACAAGATATGAAAGAACTTGATTTCTAAAACGCCATAATTATTTTATCAAATGATACAATCTTTTAGAAATTTTACTTTAAAGCCGTAGAATTTTTAGTAATTATATTGTTTGACAGCATTTTTGTGCAGATGTTTGATTTCATATTCAGTTTATATAATTTCATTCATGAAATTTGATTGATCTTTATTTACTTTCCACACCTTTTACCAATAAATAGAAGGTGGTGTTATACAATAAGATGGGTTATACAATTACATGGGTTGATAAAATGCCATCTCCCTATTTTCCAGTTCAGAGCTGTATATGTTGGTGCAATATTTTGGCCACATTGATTGAATTGTATCATTTATTAAATTGTTAGATGCTATTGTCTATTGTAAACAGCCAGTATACAATTACTGGTTCTCAAGTGAACTTATTTTTAAGTAACATATTGCATCAGCATATATACCTCTGAACTGAAGATACTTGGAAGATTCCATACTGTACTTTCAGCATGCTGTTTTATCTGTGCTTGAAAACACAAGGTACAGTAGTGTTTTATTATGACCATCTGATTTTCACAGATGTCAGTGGAACATAACAGACCTGCATTATAGATGTTGCTATGTTGCTATAAGCAACATAGCAATTTAAGTAAGAAATATTGTGAAAGTTGGTAATTACAGATTTGATAGACCAAGTTAAGTAAATCTGGTTCCAGAAAGAGGTTCCAAGGAACTGAATTACACATTCACACCCATTTACAAATGTTTGACGTTCACATTCATTCCTTTTGATGTGAAAAGCTGTCCTTTTGGACACCTGTAGATTAATAATTATTAATACCTCAACATAATTAACAGTTCTTTCGTATGCCTAGTTCCCATCCAATAGAGATACAGTAGTATAGTTTCAAGCCTTGTCACAATGTCTGGCTGAAGCACTAAAAATTGGTGGTAAGCATTGCAATAATTAGTGATGCGATCTAAAAATAATTATGTACAGCACGATTTACAACCTTTTTGTGCTTACTAGGAAGGTCGCTGTTAAAATAAAAATATTAAAGATGTGAAAAATATACATTTTCATTCAAATTTTGTAATATTTTTACAATAATTAAAAAGCAATAATTACAACCAAACAATTTATATTGTATATATAAACTGCACTGAAAAACTACTTTAAAACTATTTGTACATATAAACCTGACGATTTTTGAGGGATAATAATTAAACTGTGTTTCGTACTATTAAACTGTGTTTCGTACTATTAAAACATTTAATATATCAAATTGAAGATCAATTTTTGCAATTTATAGTGAATTATTTAATTTTTTTTTTTTTATTTGATTATGTCGTCCAAATGTTTTCCGCTACTAACTCACACACTCAATCTCATTCTAAAATTTGACATTGCTCGCTCAATCATCACTTGTGGAACTGCTTCAATTTCTCGTTGAATGGCCTCCTTTAGTTCTGCAATTGACTGTGGTCGACTACTTAAGACTTTATGTTTGACACAGAAAAAAACCACAAACAGCCAAGGAATGCCGCCAAATTGGGAAATCAAACGTCCAGGAAAAGTTTCTAGCATAACATAAATTGCGATTCTCGCGCCGTATGGGCGGTGGCACCATCCTGTTGAAACCAAATTTCATGTCCTTGAAAATCATTCAGTTTCGGTCGCAGAAATTCATTCAACATGTTTACGTATCGATGAGATGTTACTGTTACTCTGCGATTTACTCCTCAAAAAAAAATATGGGCCAATTATGCCGAACTTTAAAACCCCACACCACACTGTAACATACCGACTGTGAAGTGGTTTTTTAAGAATTTGCCGTGGATTATGCGAAGCCTAATAACGGTAATTTTGTTTATTCACAAATCCTGACAGATGAAAATGTGCCTGTCACTTAAAAGAATAATGGCATCCTGGTGGACATTTTCGAGGATGACCTCGCAAGCTACTTTGCGAGACGCCCAATCATTTTCATTAAGTTGCTGCACTAACATCATCTTATACGGATGGAATTTCAGGTCGGCATGAATTCGTCGTACACTTCGATCAGAAATGGCTAGCGCAGCAGCATGTCTCGCTGCTGAACGTCGTGGAGACCGCATAACAGCTACCCTTACAGCGTTAATGTTTTCGGGCGTTCTCACAGTCCGTTTTCGTCCTGTTGGTTTCACTTTTAAAGCAGACGATGTGTTCCTAAAATTCTTCACCCACAACAATACCGTATTCCTACTAGGAACAGACGCGTGTCGATTTAAATTGAAATGTCTGCGAAATAAACGCTGTGTTACATAACCCAGTCATTATTTTTAAAATAGGCTTCAATCACAAACGCTCGTTTTTCACCCGATCACGATATACTGGCTACTGAAATAGTATGAATAGACCTGTCGATGAACAACACTCCCACCTTCTCATTGACAGTGGTGCCAATATAATTACTACAAAATCGTCAGATTTATATGCCGGACCTGTATAAACAAACTGCATAACCTTCACATCAGTTTTTTCCTGGAATGTCCAACTTCATTTTCCAGGTCATATTACATTGAAACAAAACCAGTAAAGTTTGGTTTAGCAAGCAATGCAAGGGTCTAATTAAATAGATTGTTACACCATATATATAATTTTTTTAAGTTTGCTGCACCCCTCTGGTAGTCAAGATGAAAAACTAATCACCTGAATCCTTCAATTATTTAGATATAGCTTTTACATAACATCTTTCATTAAAAAATTGTTTTGATTGGCACACTTCTATTTCCTCTTTTCTTTAACATTTCTAATTTTTTTTTTAATGGTTTTATTTAAAGTCGCATCAACAATTACAGTCATTTCTAAGTTACCTCAACAAATGTTTCTTCTAAGCATCATAATTTTGATGAACACCTTTATTTTATAACTAGGCAACTACCAAGTAAAATTACCAACCATTTTTTATCTACCTACTATTTATAATTTTTACAATTTTATTTACCCTATTACCACCAAATTACCTTTTTTCTTTTCCTGTTTAGCTTCTGGTAACTACTGGTCAGTTCAGATAATACTTGGTCAGAGGATGATATGTATGAGTGTAAATGAAATGTAGTCTTGTACAGTCTCGGTTTGACCATTTCTGAGATGTGTGGTTAATTGAAACCCAACCACCAAAGAACACCGGTATCCACAATCTAGTATTCAAGTCCGTGTAAAAATAACTGGCTTTACTAGGACTTGAACACTGGAACTCTCAACTTCCAAATCAGCTGATTTGGGAAGACTCATTCACCACTAGACCAACCTGGTGGCTCACCACCAAATTAACTACCTCTCTCTCCTTCCTTATTTAGCCTCCGAGAATTACCATTCAGGTATTACTTCAGAGGATGATATATATGAGCGTAAATAAAATGTCACCTACAGTCTTAGTTCAACCATTCCCGAGATGTGTGATTAATAGAATCCTAACCACCAGAGGACACCAGTATCCACAATCTTTTATTCAAATCCGTATAAAGTAATTGCCTTTGACTCAAGTCCATTTACTTATATTACAAGTAAATGGAACTCAGACCAAATTACTAATTTTTCTTTTTTAACCTCCAGGACTACTTTTAGGTATTACTTCAGAGAATGAAATGAGCACTACAAAAATTTCATTTATTTCATCCTCTGTGAAAATGCCATGCCTGACGGATTCAAACCTGGGACCTTAAACACACCAGGGGTGCAGAAAATGATTTAGCACAACAAATTACAAAAGACACTTTTTTCACTAAACATTTACCCAATGACACTTTACAATATTATTCGCATTCATATAGCTAATATAACTTCCTTTTCAATATGTACTTAAGTAGCCTCTATGTCAGAAATTGATTTGAAAGAAAAAAAACTGGTATTTGAATAAATTCTAGCTTTGCTTATGTTGTGTTTGTATGCGTTTTATTACTTATCTTGATGTAACCTGTCAACCATATTTAATATGGTTTATTAATATTTAGTTAACCATATTAATCATATTTAATATTACTGTTACAAATATTCCAAGTAATCAAATTGTAGAGTTTTGCTTTTTAATGTTTTCAGCTGTTTTACAATAAGATTTTTCATGATTTCAGGTACATCTCTATTTTTATTGAATTCCAAGTAATCAAATTGTAGAGTTTTGCTTTTTAATGTTTTCAACTGTTTTACAATAAGATTTTTCATGATTTCAGGTACATCTATTTTTATTAGAATTTGAATTTGAATTTATCTTCAGTTAACATTTGTTTCTTCACCTTCAACATCTTTTTATAAGCTAACTAATTAAAAATAGACCAAATGACGCTGAGCTAAACGTCACTAGTCAAACTAAATTCAGGATTTGAAAGTTGCTTTAAATTACTTGAATATTCTTTTGCTTGATGTTATTCCCATTTTTTATACTACTTTTCTTTTGAGGGTCCATAAAAAAGACCCTTTCAAAGGTCTTGTACACTTAATTCACTTTGGATAAATTTAGTTTGCTCAAATAATTTTGCGTTCATGAATCCAATGCCTAATTTTTCAGCTATGTTTATTAGTTTGTCAAACCCAATCCTCAATTATAACTTCAATCTTAATACCTGTACCTGACAGCTCAGCCAATTACATCTTTTATTACACTCCAATCTAAATCAATATTAACTCCAATCAAGATTAAGATCTAAACAAGATTAAATCAGTGGTTTGATGTAGTCTCCCAGGTCAAAATTACTGGCCGTCAAATGTCATGCCATTCAGTTGCTATCAGTGCTATAAGGGAAAATAATAATGCAAGTCACTGCAAACATACAAAATGTTTTACATATAGGGTAACTTAAGCACTCAAAAAATCATATGAATATTTTGTAGATAGGTATATTTTGTTTGCACTATTTGAAAAATTATCTAATGATTTAGTTTTCCAGCATCTGCTTCATTTAAACTATGTTCTTTCAAAATACTTACCCCCTTGCATTCTTTTATAACATACACAATCCTTCCGACAGTCCAATTTTTTCATGATCTTTCTTTATTTCTAACATTCTTTGCTCATACAATTTATAGAATCATTTGTGGGCATCAGAATTTAAATGGTCAATTTAAATGCTTTTAAATTCCTAAATTGTACTCTGCATAATGTGATATTCATTTGGCAGTGTGAATATCCCAAACTTTTGATATCTCAAGATAATATCCCAAGACTAACATTTTTGTAGTTTGATGTTTGTAGTTTGATGTACATGGCATATGTAATACTGGTTTCATTAAGATATTTACTTACCTTAAGTTTTATTTTAGTTTGAAACTTAAGTGAAGTTAATTGTGAAGATAATTTTCCTGTTTAATTACAAGGAGTACATCAAGCATCTTTTGACTTGTAGCTGATACTATGCAAGATAAGTGCCATTCATAATTGCTTTCACTTTTAAAAAAGCCACATCAGAGGATTTTGAGCAAGGTTTTGATAAGTTCTGTAAGATGGTTGTTCATAAACCTTATTTTTTTTCTTTTAGATTGCTCATCTTCAGATTGCTCAGGACCTGTTGGTTCATTACAAATGTTTCCTTGGTCATTTGTTCTGGGTTTTTCAACAGGATGTTTCATGACCATGTGACCTTCAGGTCATGTCTTTGGCATCTTCCTCGCCAGTAATGATGATAAATTGATAAATTCTTAGTATTTACCTGTAATTCAGTGTAATTAACCTCAGTGTAATACTATAAAATATAGTTACCTTTCAAAAGAAATAGGCTATATTTTATAGTATTACAGTACAGGTTAATTACATTGAATTACAAGTAAATACTAACACACTGTAAGTGAAAATTGAAAATATAGTAGGTAGGTAGGTAATTAATACAACTATTACTTAAGTAGTAAATACAAAGTTAAATGTAATGTTAATTAGTTTTGGTTCCAATTAACTACTAGTTACTGATTGTAATATTACAAAAAATGATTGTTAGTGTGAGTGTTGTTCCCATGTGTGAGCGAGTGATAGTGTTGTTCCCATTTGTTTTTTTTTGTTCCCATTCATTTTTCTGCCAATTTGAGGCTGGGATAAACATTCCTAGTAGACAAACATTTTAATTTAACTTATGAAAGTTTGTGGATTTTTACACTGGCCAAAATTTCCTCAACCTCATTTGCACATATTCTGCAACATACCAGAATTTTGTTTAATTATTGAAACTAATATTGACATTACATTTTAAACACTATCATGATATATAAAAAAAAGACTTCAACAACTTACAAAATAAGATGCTATCAGATAAATAAAGGCACACATTCGAGGATAAAACACTAAATATATTTTTCCTCAAAAATAACAGTGTAATTTTTCCCTGAATTTTATTTTTTATTTTTCTTTCTCTGTGGTTTTTTTTTTAGAAAGCAAGCATGCTCTGTGATATAAAAATTGTATCAATGTACGGGTTGGACGCCCCATTTTTATTCCTTTTCTATAATATGGTTCAATTTCTTCTTCAGTTTGACTGATTAATCCGGTTCCAAAATTATCAAAATGTATAAATGGAATAGCTTCTGGGCAACAGCATGTATTATCCAATGGGAGAAATTCCTGTAAAACATTCAAAAATTTTATTTAAACATTTTAGTTATGTACATATAATTAATATAGTTCTTTGAAGTTATAGGGACAGCAACTTCTTCGGTAATTAGCCCCCCTTCTATGTAAAAAAGTATAGTTTTGTACCCCCTTCCATGTACTAGTTTTTAAAGATTAAGATATATAAGGTTATTAAAACCCCAAAAGAAACAAATTGACAAGGGTGTTAAGACCCTAGGTCTCTTAAGACTATCTCTGATGAAAATACAGTTTATAGAATTATCCACATTATTATTTCCCATCATCTAGGTTTACCCTTAGGCCATTAACCTTTTTTCCACCTTCCTGTAACCCAAAATGTCAAATTCCAAAGTATGAGGACTCAGATGGAATCTTCTGATCCTCCGCCATAAATTACTGATGTCTTGCTGCCAGTATCTGATACCAGCTCCTGATGGTGGGGGTTACCAATGCCCTGCTGCTAATGTCAACACCCCGTTCTGCTAATGCTTGTGGGGTGGCTGAAATGTTCACTCTCATTTAAAAGTTAAGTTTTAATCTCTGGCTTCACAGATGCCAAAATACTTTTTTTGTATTGTCTTCATCTCTTGTACAGCTACTTCTTGTTTGCAAGTAGGACAAACAGTTCCTAGATAAGAGTGGTACTCTGGCAGTTAACAAGACAGGAGGATCCCTGCATTAGTCATCAGGATGTAATTGTTTTACCACAATCACAATTTGCTTCATTGTACAAAGTGCTGCTGAATGTCACTAACATCCAAGGAGTCAGAAAACATCCAACCACCTTGCTAACAGTAAACATGCATGACACAGATTGTAGAATTTCTCAGTTGCACTTCTGAGCAAGCACACAGCAGCCCACCTACAGCATCGGCAAAACATTTCATGGTAGTGTGTCATCTCCACTGTAATCAGCAAAGCCGAAAAGCACAACCAGCTTGACAGCTTAAAACCATGAATCTCATACTCTAAAGGGAGGCTCCTGAACAAACATTGCTCCATTGGCCAACAAGTGAAGGTACTAAAGTACCATTCATCTGACCCCAGACATGTACATAGATGTTTGATGGATGGAGTTTTTTATAATTTTATTTACATTCTAATATGAATTATCAATGAAACAATACTTTTCTACCAGAATCCAGAAATTCTTTTAACTATTCTGTACCATATTTTGATCTGTATTAAGTTCAATAACTGGAAAAAATGGATACATAATCAAAATTTTATTTTGATTATTGGACTCCTTGCAGCCCCTCTTGGCAATGGAAATGAGAGCATCAATTCCTCTTATTTTATATACATCTTATCTCCATTTAAACAAATTGAAAGTTTTTAAAGTATGAAAAAAAATTCTTTGCACATTATGTGGAGACAAAGGCATAATGTGAGATACAAATAAATACATTAAAAAAGAACTGGCCTTAGAGAGAAGCTCTCATTCTGGTCAGAAATAATACATTTATAATCTAAAGAATTTTTATCTTTCACTATAACTTTGAAAAAGTCAATGTAATCAATGCAATGGATCATAATGGCCAAGGTAAGAGCATGTTCCAGAAATTACAGATATGATAAGCTAATGAAGGACTCAGACAGGAGTCTAACCTTGGAATTGTTAAATTATGGAAACATGTTACCAGGGGAAAAGAGCCAAAATATGCTTGCTGATTTTTACTGTAGACTATTATACAAGAGAAAATAAAACTTGGATACATGAGAAAACGAAATAAAGGCTGTTATAAATTACTTTAAAATTTATTATTATTTTAAAGGGGGCTTTTAAAATCTTAAAATAAAAGCCCTCCCTCCATTCACTTTTGGTTTGCAGATTTGAAATTATGTATGCATGTAACAGAAAAACGTTTTTGTATTATGTTTTCTATTATAGATGTGGTAAAATATTTTAGATTAAAATAAAAATGTTAAATCACTATAATTGTAGCTTAACTACCAACACAATATTACTTAGGCTGTTGCATAAGGGGTAGAGTAATTCACATTTAAAATGTTAGTCTAGTACTGAACTGATTTTCAAAGTAATTTTCAGTGATGAAATCAGAAATCAGCTTCCAATAAATAAGCATAGACATTTCAGAATGTTTTCTGAAAATTAGACTAGTCTAGGTAAAGAGCATGGACGGCGGCCTGTCCATGCTCTTTACTTATGCTCTCTACTTGCATGTTCACTGGCCTAGTGAACATGCAAGTAGAACATTATTATGCTTAAGAGCACATGATTATTGGAAATAATAGTATTATTGGAGTAATAAGAAGGCCTTATAAAATTTATTTGATATTTGAATTTTATATATTTCTTGATATGCTCAATTGAAAGTTTTTCATTTATTTTTAATACTCAGCTTATTTCAACTGTTTTTTTAAACAATCTAATTTATAAAATAATGTGCTGCTTATAAAGTGGATGAATCATGAGAAATGGATTAGGTTAAGAAGAAACCTCTTACCTATATGTTGCTGTTGACCAAGACTAAATGACAATATTTTCTTTTATTTTCTACAGAAACCATATTTAATGAGATTTTGCAACAGCTGATTTTTGCAGTCAAAGGTTCTGAGGTTTCAAATCCTAGTGAAAGTTGGTACAATAGATATCTATGTACTTTGTGATTCTGATGTACTAGTGATTAGGATTTAATATCCACACATCTCAGGAATGTCAGCCTGCGCCTATTACAAGACTACACTTTATTTACATACATAATCTCATTGTACAATGATGAGGGGGTTGCTAATTGTTCACTAGTTTAATGGGAAACACTACACATTAAGAAATGTGTACTTACATGTCAAATCATACCTAAAGTTACTGCAAAAGGAAATATGCATCCTTCTGGAAAATGTTAGTTTAACAACTTTGAGAACAATTAACATAATTACTACCTGAAGAGAAATCAAATTTCATTTCATTTCATTTCACTATAAATGCTATTTAAATTATGCATCCACATTTTTTTTTTTTAATGAGGGTTACTTTTCATTGCATAAGCAATGTTTACACAGTAAATAAAATTATATTTGACTCATATACTTACTTGTAAAAATGTTGCTGCTTGACAACAATCACCACCATATTTATTTGAAGCATTATCTATATCACACCCTCTGTGAGCTGAATATAAAATAAGCAAAATTATTCTATTATTTCCTAATACTATTATGTTATTTTCTAATATTTACTACATTATTAAACTATTAAAAATACTACTATTATTGCCTACTCAAAAAGTAAAACTCAGTTTCACTTTCTTTTTTTGTCATGCATACTCCTCAGTACGCATGACAAAATTCAGTGCAAGAAACCAAGCATTGAAACACAGGTTCACTATCTAAACTGCATAACTCATAACAGCCATTTCATGCCAGCCCTCCTGGAGAAAGTGAGAAGTACAGTCTGCCTCATTCACAGAGCTTAATATTTTGTCATCAAAAAGAAATTTACTGATACAAAAGAATAGCATCCCTCTGACATTCACCAGTAACATAATTTTTGTCAAATTTACTATGTAATTTTCAAATTTTTTAATTTACCATGCATGACTTTTTCATGCTCTACAAAATTTCTATTTCATATTCCAGTGCAAAATCTTGAAGCTTATATGGTGAATCAATCAACCAAAAAATGATTAAATTTATTATATTGTGCTCTTTTGCCCACTCATGACAAAATAAAACTTGCATCAAATGTGTAACAGTGATCAAATATACTTGAATGTACAGTTTGTCATGTATGTAGTAATGTCACTGAAGTTTATGCCTTTAAAAAAATAAATTAAAAAATGTATGGCCTACACAGGCAATGCACAGCCTAAAACAAGCAGCTTTCTGCTACTTAATGCATATTTACTTAATGTATATTTTCTTAATACATGCAGTATTACATGCGCTACACAACAGAATAGTCTTGTAACAGAATCTGAGCACACAAACTTTGAACTTTGAACTTTGAACATTTTGTACAAAAGAAATGTTATGAAGTACACATACCTCAATCAGTGTGAATTTTATTAATGATTTCCTTTCCTAGACTATTTTTACTTTCTCCCCTTCACCATCGATTCATAAACATTCGTCTGTCAGAATATTTCAGGAAAATTGAGTAATTGAAATATTCACAACATTAACAAATTTTACCATTAAACTTCATTTTTAATTTTGTAGGGCATATATTGCACAAATTTCTTTGTAGGAAGAGTGGATTTACCAACTATTTCCAGTATATTTCTTTTTAGGTTACGCCATAAAGTTTGTGTATTGATGCAGGCCTGCAACCATGGTTTTGTCAGAGCTATACTCAATACAACGCATTAAGTAAATTCACAGCTGTTTTTTTTATATTCTGTCAGTACCTTATGAGAGATATAATGTATCTATAAGTCAACTATATAGCATAAAAGCCACCTGTGTTTTACAGTTTCAAGAAATGTTAGCACTAATTTCATCAAATGCATTAACAGTTTCTTTAGTTGAGTTCGTTTTCTATTTCTGGCTTTTCCTGAATTTCCAATTCTTTAGTCTTCATTAACTGTAGAAAGAAGAAACGTGTTTTTATTTGGTTTTACTTTGGATAACACAGTTTTCTTGATATAAAACACTGAAGTAAACTTTTCCTAATCTTTGTAACATTTCTAGAGGTATCTTTTTTTTTGTCAGTGTCCCAAGAATTTTTATTTTGATTTTTTAACATGTCTGTTGCCAGTGAAATGGATGTAAAACAATTGTGCTTTGACTTAAAATTACTTCCATGTATATAGGCTTTGTGAGCTCTGTCACAAAATAAGCTAGGCCTAACAGTTAATTTGTTATTGTAAATTTTCCTTAAGTAGTGGCATTTACCCATATACTTTGTTGCAACATCAAAACGATAATTTTTAAGCAGTATTTACTTGGTTTAGATGGCATAATATTTTTTAAATGGACAGCATTCTCTGAACCCTAGTAATTGTTTTCTGAATCCACTAATGTTTGAGAACCTGGCTTGCAATTTTCATGACAACTAAAATTTTTCCCGTATCTCACATATAGGAGCAAAAATGTCTCTTCATTCTTCTCCTGTTGATAGGCTATCAGAATGAAGAAAGTTCAGCAAAACATCAAAACATTCTCTGCTAATCACACACACAGCGTGTACCACAAAGTTTTCAAACGCTATTATCATGCAAGACAGCTGATAAAGTTAATATCCCTATTAAAGCACTAATTTCTTGAAAGCTTATGGCAGAAGCAGTAGCTGTTTGGTTTTATATTTGTTTTACTTCTATTGTGTAAATGACCATTTACAGCCAGTGTTACAAATAATGAAAAGGATTTCAGAGGAGTACGCACCAGTTTAGCTTAATTTTTTGTTCCAAATACCATGTTTTGAGAATGAGTACTCCTGAATTACTGGATTGAGCATCTAGTAGGAGAAGGGATAGAGGAAAGTGGTTGAAAATCTGATGCAGTTGAAGTACTGGGATGTATATATTTGGTGAGACTCAGCAATGATTAGCTGATGTATAGTAGAATTTTTTTTTTAGTAGGAGCATATGATCTTATTTCTTTTCTTTGTTCATTCATAAGAATCTTCACTACATATAGATTCATTGTCAGATATTGTTGATCACAGTGATTCTCATCTTCTGTTTCTGAGGTCGAATCAAAAGAACTATCAAGAGCACCATTCATACAATTCTTTAAGCACACAGATTTATCTCAGTAGGGTAAGACTTGACATGTTTTTATATTTTGTGTAAAATTTTATTTAAACTTAAAAAATACTAAAATTAAAAAAACAAACTTCATATAAAAAAACCTGCTGGCACATAAAAAATGCAGAATTAACTACTCACCATAACATAACAGATGACGGAAGATTTTATACACTATTCATAAACTTTTATCTTCATCAATGACAGCACTGAAGGAATGATGAAATCTGAGCAGTAGGGGAAGAAACCACCATTACAAATGTCACCTAATATGAAATACTGGTTTTTCAAGGTCTCTCCAACAAATTTTTATGAATCCAGGGTTAAATAAGTATTTTTTTAAATTTGTACTGCAAATCACATTAAATAAATAAATATCCTACTTAATCTACCTCATGAAATGGCATATGAGTAATTTTGACACTATGAAATCCAGGTAGCAACAAAATTTTTTGTACACCACTATCATATTTTTAAGTGTATAACACTGTCTTAAAAATACATACATGGTTTTGGGTCCTGTTTATAGCTTGAGTTTTTTCATTCTTTACCATTTAGGAAATTTCATAAAGCTTTTATTTGCAGTTACACAACAGGTTTTCAGATTATCAACTAATTAACCCTACTGGTATTTATAGAGAAATGGGGTAAGTCTACTAGCTCATTTTCTCTCAGTTTTCTAAACAGGAGACCAATAAGAGTATAATTAGTTTATCAAACAGTAAATACTGTTGGAAAAATTTTTTAAGTAAATATTTTGTCATCAAGACATTTTAACTGGCTGTTAACATTGAACATTCATGATAATGACAATTTATTTGGTGGTAAGAATTTCATTTGCCAAAACCTAAATTTTTTTTAAGCTATTTTAATACTATTTGTTACTTTTATATAGTATTTACAGGCAAATGTCCAGCTCAGGATATTTTTTAATAACTGGCTGGCTTAACAGAGAAACATTTATCAGTAAACAAATATCAGTAACATTTTAGTACCACAACTATTTTTCTCAAAATAGAATATTACCTGTATTTAATCTTCCAAAATATCGCCATAGAGGCATTCGCCAAACTCTGTCTCCAGATTCAAGTCCAGCTCTTGCCAATTCGCCCCAGAGTGAACTTGTATTAGTGAACACACCAGACGCTGCTGTTCCCATTATGTCAGACATAGATTGTGTGAATGAACCAACATTAATTACCATACTAGGAGAATAATAGTCAGTGAAAGTGATAATGTCTGACAACACAACTCTGCAGTCGTTATCAGGATCTGTGATACGTATGTGTACTCCATGTTTATCCCTAACTAGATCACCTGGTTTTAAACCCATTGGAGAAGGCAAATTTTCATAGAGAAGCACTGCACCTGCAATTTATCAAAAGAAAAAAATAAATATTAAGCTTGAGAATTTAAGTGAAAATGTAGAAGTAAATCTTTCCCCTTATTATATTTAATATTTTTACTAATAATATTTGAGCTATATTTACATATATTAATTACACTGGTCAAAATAAAATTTAAAACTGAAAAAGAATATGAGTATTATATAGTATTTTATATGCTGAATCTGAATGTGTATTCCGAAACAACCCATCACGTAACAAATTACAACCCCTTTATTTTTCATCAGGTTCAGTTTTATGCTAAAATGCGAAAATCGTCTTTTGGCGAAATTTCGTCAAGTGTCAAAATTACGCTTGTTCTGATCACATGCTTGGTTGTCATGGCAGTCTGCTTGATGGAAGTTACACATTTGTTATTGCTTAAAGTTGCACGAGACCGCAATTAATATTCTATTGGTAAACGATAATTATTTTATTATTAAAACTGTTTTTGTTTTAATACGTAAATGTCGTTCGTTTGTTGTTTTGAGTTTGCTGTGAAATCATAATTCGTTCCGAGTGAAAATTCTTTGTTAGAAAATTTTATTTAGTTTACTGTATTGGTGTGTTGCATAGTACACAGATGAGCCGAGAATGTGCGTTTATTTTAGTTTGTGACGTTCAGGTTGTTATTTACTTTTTCATCTTTTTTTTCTTCCGGCAGTATTTATTACGAGCTGATTTAACGTGCAAATGAGCTGTGTATTTCGAACATAGAATGATATTGATCGGGAATTTGACCAAGATTTACCAATTCCTTGCCAAAAATCATGAAATGATTTTAATGCAGGTTAAACACAACAGGGCTACAATTGTAAAAATCATGATTCCTGTAGTAAAATTGTTTCTTGATTTAGTTATTTTGTTTTATTTCTTTTTTTGGGTTTGTAGAAAAATTTTCGAATAAGGTTTGACTACGAAAACATTTTTAGGTGTTAATGCATTGGTTTTTCCTAAGATTTAAAAAATGCAAAAAAAATATTTGTAATAAATTTTTTAGCACAAGCTTACAAATAGTCACCCGATATTATAGATTTTTTTTACCAATCTAAGCAAGCATGCGATTCTTTTTTAACAATCTCCAAAATAAGTCTGGTCCTCAAAGTGTATAATGAACACATGACAAACCATTGCTGACCTGTAAGTGATAAGGGCTTTTTAGTCTCTAGTGGCTTTACAAATTATGTGTTTTTTGTGTTTGTGGATAGTTTGGCTACAGATAAGCACTACACAGTTGTTTTTTACGACCTCTACACAAAACTAGGCTTGATTTTTGTTAAAACATTAGATGATTGAGATTTAGCTGAGGTTTTTTCATAATTAAGTAAAGCCAAATTAAAAGAATATTCATTGAGCTACGAATAAGAAAATTAATTCATGAAAAATATATTTGACAGCAACTGAATCCTAAAGTAGCAACAGCATGGAAGTCATTCAAAAATTCATTACTGGTTTTCTTAGAAAACAAATTAGTTACATTTTTTACATTCATTTCGACTTTTCCCTTAGAACTTGTGTGAGTGATGAACAAGGAGAAAGGTTCCACCTAGATACATTGTTGATGGAACTATGTTATAGGCAGTTACTTCTATACTGATTTGAATAGTGTTCTTTGGTGGTTGAGTTTCAATTAACCACACATCTCTGTCAACCTGAAACTGATGAAAAACTGATTTCATTATTCACCTTATAACATTCTAATTTGCAACTTTTTATCTGTTCCAGTTCATTTGAAGTTTAACAATCCAATAAGAAAATTAACATTAATTAGGTGACCGTTTCCTATGTAAAAATATCTCTCCATTAAAAGAATAATTCAGAAAATTTCCTTTCCTAATAGACAATTTAATGTAGTTAGTAAGGTCAGTGTATAGTTTGTGCTACTAAACTATAAATTTAATATGTTCTTTTAGGCATTAGTCTTTTGCTAAATGTTCTGTATTTATGCATTATAATTATGATTATAATAGTTATACTATTCACGAATAAAATATTTTGTCTATGAATACGTAATATAAAATTAAATGAGTAAATTATTTTGTTTAGATTATTATAATAAAAGTTCTAAGTATGATTTTGAGTAATAACTTACTGCGAACATTAATAGGTAATCGTTTGCGTGCAATGGCCATAAATGTACCTGCAATTGCAGCTGCTCCTACCATATCAGCTCTAAATTCATTCAAACCTTTGAAAGGCTTCAAGAACAAACCACCAGAATCAAATGAATTCCCTTTACCTTTGAATAATAAAATACAAGTATTAAAAAGATGTGTACTTTACCTGCTCACACAAAAATATAATAAGCTTAATGTTATACTAGCCAGTTCATAATTATTCTGTTTAATCCATGGATTTGATATCAGTTTAAAACACTGCAATGTCAGTTAATGCATAATGATAGTTCAAATGATAGTTTAAATAGTAAGCTACAGTTGTTTATTAAAAGTTTTGTTAATAGTATTACTCTATTTAAAATATTTTTAAAATGTTTTTTATCCTATTCTTGTACTGTCCAACCTGGGCAACTGGCAGCCAAGAATGCTTTTCGTCATTACTGTACTAATAATGTAATAACAGTTATTTTTTTACTATTACTGTAGTTTATCTTGTAATATGTTTATGTGATCATACCTAATAGTGCCACTATCTAAATTTGTATTTTCTTTATCATTGAATTGATTTCAATGAAATCAATTTTCATTGATGTTTGAAAGTGTCATTGTCCAGTTCTGATACAAAAAGCTTACAAATACAGAGTTATGAATCAACAATATGCATTTATTTTTTGTGTTGATGGTTCATTTCTTATTGATGGCAGCATTGCAGTGCACTGATTATCTAAAAATTCATTTAATTGTCATTTTCATCAATGTTTACATCCACAAAATGTAGTGATTTATATTATTCTATACAATAATTATCAATACAGCAGTGCCAGCAACAAATGCAATGTGCTTGCTAGACCACTTTATTAGAGAATCTTAATATTCTTTGATTCTGTAGTTATTTTTTCTCATTGTGACTACTAAAATTCAGAATGAATGTCATTCTGAGCTAAAAATAAAATTAACTCAACTTATTTCAACTTGAGCTGTTAACTGTTACTTAATAAGCTGTTACTTATTAAGTAACAGCTTATTTTAAATATTCTAATGATATTTATCATTCTACAAGCTGTTACTAACCTACAAGTACAATAGGTTTTACTCCCGGATCATCCCCACAGTAGCCAATTTCAACTAATAATGGAGGGCTGCAACTTGATCCTTTAACTAAAGATATTGTAGCATTCATTTTACGTAGGGTCATCCAGTCTTTATTTCGTATATCAACACGTACATCAAATTTGCAAAGTTTATCCATCAATTCCTGTTAAAAGAAAGATTATTCATTTAACACCAGACTATTATTAACTAACAAAAAAATTTTTGCTTGTATAATGTAAATCAACTTGATCCACCAAAGTACAACTTATTTTTTTGTTTTTCTACAAGAAAAACTTTTGCAGGATTCCACATCAGTTGAATGTAAAAAAACCGTTTTGTATAATTACATAACAGAAAATATTAAACATTGAAATTAAAATATTAAAAATTAATACATTAAAACTACAAACACTACAAATACATATGGAGTCAATTGGGTAACATTGATGTGGCCCGCCAAATACAATACTCATTTTATTTTGGCTATTTATTTTTATGGTTATTTTTAATATTTTTACTTCCTTGTACTAAGTAAAGTAAGTATTGTAATTATAACGGAAATATCTATTTTGACTAGTTTTGGCGTGACACTATCTCGGCATTATCTCAAGAACGATTAGTCGTAGGATGTGAAATTTTAGATGCACCTTCCCTTTCGATTGCAATCGACTGCACTAAAAAATAAGAAAGATTTGGATTTTAGACTTTTACATTAATAATCGCTCATTGAGAGCTTTTCAATAAGTGGTACTTATATTCACTGCTTCCAGAGTAATAGCCAAATAAATTTTAATGCAATATTTGGATCTTATAAGGAGAAGGCATATATATGTTCGAGAATTTTAATTTAAATATGATTTTTTTATTAATTTGTAAAGAAATTTTTACAGTAAATAATTCAATAATAAAAATGTGAGAAAAACCAGAAGTTATTAATGAAATAAAATTATGTTCTTTCTCATTTGAAAAAAATGAGTATGTAATTTAATACATGTACAAGGAAGTACATAGCAGCACTACATACGAGACTAGCACTGCATCAAACCAGTCAAATGACTGAAGACAAAAAAAAAAGGAAGTCATGTGTCCAAGTCAGATTTTTTATGTTTACATATAATTTTGTCAGTTATAAAATAACTGATGATGCGGGATCTGCAAAAGTTAGAAAAACAGAAGATATTTCTTAATTCTGTGCTTGGGGGGAGATCATAGACCAGAAAAACAATGCTATGTAATACACACACAAACATGCATGCGTGCACACACACACACACACACTAACACACACACACACACTAACACACACACACACACTAACACACACACACACACTAACACACACACACTAACACACACACACACAAGCATATATTTTACACATTTATCTTACCTGAGCAAATAATTCTGGTTTTTTTAAATTTGGTGGAGCGTGACTTAAAAATCTCGCCCAATTTTGCGCATCAGCATTTATTTCTCCACTGGCCCAAGAATTTCTGAAAAAAGTGAATTTTTAATGTGGAAATTGAAATTCTGAGCTTTGCTTAAATTGATTAATTTCCTAAGACACTGATAAACAGAGACCAGACACTTTACAGACCTTTGATTTAGTTCAAGATGTGACTTAATTGTCAGGAATATAAGACTAAGTATCTGAAAAGTACAGCAAACAACTTTGCAAAACTAATTTTTCTCGATAATGAACATCTTTACGCTGAGCTAAAGCCACGCATCTACAAGTCCGTAAGAGGCGAATATGACAGCAAGTAAAAATACAACATGCTATTATGCAGGTTGTGGGCACTACAGATAACTTTAAAATTACATCTATTTACCTGACAGGCTAAAAATGCAACAGTTATCACGAACATGAGTAGAGAAGAAGTTAATAGAGCAAAGACTACGAATAGGATTGGTATACTGCCGAGTTCAGAGTGAAGAAAGATGGTTCTGATGCTGGGGCGCCACAAGACTGAAAAACATGTGGCCCCAAATTATCTCCAAGATCAATACGGGAAGAAAAAATAATTAGCGCAATACCTCTTTGGGTTTAGAGAGCGTATTGATATTGTCAGAACCGAATATGTCTTATGACCTCAGGACCTGCGTGGCTAGTAGACCGCTCCTTAGCGTTAGGTTTTCCATTGCCTATGGGCTGATTTGGGCTTCGTGGTAAGTCTTTTCGTGTTATCACTCACCCCAATTCTGATGTTTACAAACTTCCTGGATGAACTTGCTAAGGAAATTACACAGGGAACATAATTGCTGGGGACTTCAGTTCTTGAGAGGTAAACAGCATACCAGGCCAACACCTTAGTGACGTGGTGAATGTGCTAGGGTAGGTATATATTAATCGTGATGGGACGACCTTTCAGAGAGGCCCTTCCATTCTGTGATTGATCTAGCATTTGTACCTGTGGAGAGAGTCAATGAATATGTGAACTGGGTAATTCTAGAGAGGGCCTTTCAGACCATTTATATACATTGTCTGATGGAATAAATGTTGTCTGTCCTACCTTATCAAGGATAATGGTATCCAAAAAGGGATGCATTCAATTTAGCGAAAGAATACAGGCTAGACTGGCCGGGATGATATTCCCAACAGAGTTGGGGATCTGGTATATTAGTCCATAAATGGTCAAATAAACATGCATATTAGTGGATGGAGGAGACAAATCCTTAAACAAGTATGGAAAACTTGAAGGGCATCTACGATTTACAAAGAGACCCTCGATAGGGATGCTGTTCAGCTCAACTATATTACGGCTAGAACAACGTATAAAGCAGTTATTAAAAATTCTAAAAAGACATGTTGGAAGAATTTATGCGAGAGACCCATGCGGAAGAGGATTTCGACTGGTCACCGGAAAACTTGGGACCTCCGGCACTGACAGTGCCAGGTGGGGGCGGCGACGGCCTTGTATTTTCCGCAATGTGATCTCTAGAGAGAAGAGTGGCGGATGACAGTTGACAATATGTAACTGATAGAGGCAGGCAAAAAGATAAGGAAAAGCCCAGGACCAGGACACATACCGCCCAAGATTATACGAATACTAGTTGAAAAGGTTCCAGAGGGGATACTTAGGGTCATGAATGGGCTGCTGCTTGAATATATACCCACATCCTGGAAAGAAGCAAGAGTGGTATTTATTAAAATAACCTGGTGCTGAGAACCAGGTTATTTTAGATTGGATATTGACTGATATCCAGGTGGATATGTACTGATCAGTCTCAAATAATATTTGCAAGCTCCTTGAATGGATGCTGAAGGCCAGGCTTAGAATGGGCATAGAGAATAAAGGAGGTTTGAGCAAGCATCAATACGGCTTCCAACAAGTTAAGATCCTGGACGCTAGATTCACTGCCACATGCAGAGTGCCCCAGGATTCTGTCCTGGGCCCCCTTCTTTCGTGCCAGGTTTACAATGGAATGTTAAGGCTAGACTACCCTATTGGGATTGCTCCCCCATTGCTTTCACTGATGACCTTGCCCTCGTGGTGTCTGAGATGCGAAGAGAATGTAGCTGTGAGGGTGAACATCGCTATTGATATTAACAGCTGGATAAAGGACAAGGTGTTGAGACGTTATCTGATGAAAAACACTTTATTCCAATGATGAAGACATTCATAGAGATTCCAATACATGTTGAAGGTCATCCTGTGCGATCAGAGACTAAAATCAATTGGGAATTTGGTTAGATCAAAGAACTGATTAAAGCACAAAGGCAGAATTGATTATGAACCTCTGTAAACTCCTAGCAAATGCATCAGGTCTTCGATCATCAAAGAGAAGACTATAAATTCAATCCTGTTGTATGCTGTACCAGTCTGGGGAGTAATTTTGACAGGCACAGGTGAGCCCTTGGAGTCCAAAGACGGATGGGCTCTGAGGGTTGCGGTGGCTTATTTGTTGGTTTCAAATGGTATTTTCATTATAGTGGGAGTCCCACTATAATGCAGCAATTAGCTAGTATGATAATCAGCAAGAGTGAAAGCAAGGATGTGGGGATGTGGCTTTGAGATTGGCAGAACAAGTAATTCAACAAAAGGACGCTGGATGTGTATAGTTTGATAGAAATTGAACCATAGGTTAGGGGATTTGGTGAAAACTACTGGTTCACCCAGTTCCTGACTGGCCATGATCTTACCTTCATGCAAGAAGAGCTGATGAAAGCTGTTCCTATTGCAGACATTAAATACCCCTGAAGCACATGCTTTTTTTCATACCCAAGATGGTTGGGGGCAAAGGTGTGCCTTTTAGAATTATATTTCTTTATTGAATACTGCCATTTGTCATGGATATTATAAGCACAACAATAATGTTATATAGACTCATCAAGAAATACTTGATTGGATAACAAAATTCTCACATCAATGAAAGTCATACAAAAACTTTGATAGTCCATATTAAGAAATAATATACTTTGGTTGTAATGATGCAAACATGAATAAAATACTTTTGGAAACAATTTGCAAATGTTTGAGTACAAATTTAATTATCCATATGAAAGTTAGGGATATAAAATATTCTTTTTTACTTAAAAATTAATCACAAGAGTAATATAAATATTGTTTTTGAAAAATAAAAATTTAAATGAATTAAATGGTCAGGTTAGATAAATTTATTGAAAATGCCAGTGGAAGCACTAAAAAAATAAAACACTAATTTTGAGTTTGCTTTCAAGATTGTATGGAAAATGTTGTTTCACTACTTTTAATTTGATTATACAATAAATTAAAGCAAATCGTTTAAGAAAATATTTAATTTAAAAAAAACTATGTTTTAATGAAGAATGGTTTAATGATATAATGTAGGTGTGTAAAGTTTCTAACCAATAAACTACACACTGTAGTCTGCAACAGATTTAAAAAACTTGGTTGTCTGAGTTTATAAAGCACTTTTTTTTAAATGTAACTTACTTTTTTTAAACTTACTAAATCTACAAGATTCATGTTCACACACACATCTAAGCAAGATTTTCTTTTTGTACCTACCCATTATTTATATCCAGTGATGTCATTATGTACCACAACACATAATTACATATAATTTACAATTACAAGAGAAAATAAATTCCGAATACAAGAAGAGAATATTAGTTAATTCAATTTATACTTTTAAAAAATAAATACTTGAAAGAAAGTAATAAACTTAACAGTAATATAAGTTACATAAATTATATAGCATAAATATTATATTGTTAAATTTAACAATCTTCTAGTTGATTAGTAAGTAATGAAAGAAGCTGAATCTATTTACGTGTCAGGATGGTCATAAAGCTCCACCAAAGGACCACTCTTGTCTCCTGTTGAAATATTTGCCTTGTACTGGTATGTCCCTAACATTGAACCCTCAGCAGCAGATTCTGGTATTGTTGCTCCATCAACTAATATTCGATTAGCTCCTCTATCCTGTACTCCTCTTGCTCCAACTGCCATTGCAATTCTGATATTCTCCTTCTCTTCATTTAATTGTTCTACCAAATTTAATTTATTTGGCTGTTTTGGACCAAGACCAGTTATTGCAAGATGCTGAAAACCTTGTATTCCAAGACCTGTAAAAACTTCTGCCTTACCCAGAGGAATTGGTGATCTGTTAAAAACAAAAAAAAAATTAGTTTACAGTTTATTCAATGAATTTTTATTTCCAATCAATACAAGAAGCTAGTTTATGTTTTATTTTACGATGAGTTTTTAATTATAAGCTGAAAGACAAACTATTCTTACTAAATATAAACTTTTAGTATTTATAAAGATTAACAAAATTATATGGTTGAAAATTCTTAGTTTAATAAGGAACAATGTCTATTTTTATGATATGACCTACACATTTGTTCTGAGGTCTTTGCATCCAGATTCTCAATATATGTTAATGTGATGTATATATTGTTTTATTTTTATTTAATTTGTCAATAGGGTACAGAGGAGGTACCTTTGACAAATTGCTCAACAGACAAACTATGCCCAATTCAGTCCACAGAGTCTGGTGATATCAAGCAAAAGAAAGGTTAACATAATATACATGCATACATCAGGAATTTTTCAATGCTAAAATGTTTTTCGGTTAGAGGTCAAGATTTGCTAAACTTGCATATGAAATTTGACTCAATTAGCATACTTTCACATATAGTATACCATCTAGTTTTCATAAAATACACTAACATCTGAATATTAGGAGATTTAAATGAAAATTTAACCCTGCTGTTCTGTTTTTTCTTTTCTGCTGAAAATTTTACTTTTTAAGGACTTCATTACATTTATTTTGAAGGATTTAGCCACCATTATTAATTTTTTTTATTGCTCTATTTTTTTAGTTTTGTTCTGATATACTGTTCAGATCAATTATGACTGCATATTTTATATATTACATAGTTTTACCCACTGTGGAAGAGGTGGGTTGGGGATATATGGTTGTGTGTATGCAGTATAATGAGTTGCAGTATGCAACAGCTTGACTGTCAAATGAAGCAAATGACTAATAAAAAAAACCATGAGTATAAATTTTTTCATGACAATTATGAAAGTCTCAACATGGATTTTTGTCATGTCTCGACATGTCTCTTGCACAAATAACAGGCATGGTACTACTCTAAATGTAGCTGTAAACAATTCAGTTTAAATTTGTTTTCATTGTTTTATAAATACAATATGGAGTATGGCATATCAAATGGAACAGAGCCAAAATTCAAACACTTAAGACAGTGAAAACCATATAAAAATGCGGAGAGTGATACTCTGATGAGGGTAATGGAGCAAGGCAAAGAAATTCTACACCAAGCACAAATATACTTTCTAAGGATGGAAAGATCAAGAGAAGGTGGAGCCTCCATAAATACATGAATGACAAGCTGTCCAAAACAAAAAATGCTCCTGATGTCACAAGATGCATATCTTGTGAGTATTCTTTATCCTATACTCTGTCTTGAGCCATTACATGCAACATCTAGCAGTCCAACACCATTTCACCCTCACTCTTTGCTGTGGTTCTAACATTTCATAATTCAAGATAGATTGATAGATGCAGGGCTGTCAGACCCTTGACACAACGGGCAGTGTGAATTTGTTTCATATCTTTTCTTTTCAGTTCTATTGAAATTGAAGTGATAAAAATGACTATTACTGAGGGGTCTCAAGTTTATGGAGAAAATTTTAAACATCTCATTTCAGGCATATTGTAGAATCTCATAAGGAATCAACAAATGGCTTGTGGGATCCAGATACTGGTCGTCCCACATTCCAAGAAAGTCATCCCTTGGAATGTTTGTTCAATATCTCAAGTTTTATGTTTTGGTAATAGAATGAATGTATACAGATAAATTATGTTCCTATGCATGAAGTCTGGGAAAAGTGGGTAGAAGTTCTACCAAAATTACAAATTGAACTATTAATTGGTTTTCAAGGCTGTTGACATGAAAAACAATATATTCATAGCAAACCTGTTAAAAGTATGGTACAAAGATATGGACATTATGTGATAAGAGAAAATAACCAGGTGTCCAGCCAGAGAATCGGGGAACTTTTTATGTATAAAATATCTATATGCTTGGTGTTGTAAAAAAATAGGAAAGGATTGCTGGTGGAAATTGTAAGGACATTCATAGCTCAACTTTCTTTTTTTACTAATAACAGTAGTGAACTATGTTACAAAAAGAACAAAATTTTTTGTTTACTAGTATTTTACATACTGGGGTAGAAGAAACAAGCACAAGAATTTACAAAAAACCCACAAACATTTTAGATTTTGGTTGATCATATCTTTTCATTAACGCATATATATAATTGCAAAGTCAAACTAATTTGTGGCCAATATTAATTTTTTACAATATGCTTGAAATGTATACATACAGTTCATATTTTCCTTGAACATCAGTTAATCCATACTGGAATAAAAATTTACTCATTACAAGAATTGAGAAAAATCACAAAAAATTAATATGGCTAATGAAAGATGACCAATCAAATGCACTCTACTTATGATGTTCTATATGATGCACCGGTCGAAATAGGGCGCAGAGAGAAATCAGTAACTTCTGAAACTTAACTAGGGATATATTCATGTTGTATTTATTTTTGTGCACAGCATGCCATCGCAGAAAGTAAAATGTTTGGTGTCAAACCAATTACTGTTCCCAGGCCGAGTACATCTGTATCTAAATGTAATTGCAATATTGAGATATTCATTATGGTCTATACAGACCATTTGATGTCATTCTGAGGTCCCTTCAGAGAAAAACAGCTGGTCAACTAGCTTACAATATATTTACTACAATTTGAGCCTCCATGATCTGCAAAATGGACAATCACCACAAGTTCAATAAAGTAATCTAAGAGTTATGTGCAATGTGGGGTGAAATCAAAGCTCAGTGGAAAGAGCCAATCTTGATATTGAAGCAATATTTTCAAGCTGGATGGAAGAAAATAAGTCAAATTGCTAAGTCATTCGAATATAAAGTGATCTCACCATACACTGCTAGTATGAATGTGATTCTAAAGTATTATCTTGTATCCTACCCGAGGAAGTGTTTAAAAATTTTAAATATTGAAGATCTGTACAAAATTATTGAATCACTGAATGGTCAGTCAACAGGATGACTCCAGCAAAGCAGAACAAAATCTTACTGAAAATGAAAGTCTATGGAAATAAAATTTCATCATCATACCAGTCTTAGTAGTAGATTGTTGTCAGACTGAAAATTTACTGATGTTTTTTGAATGTTATTGATAATGAATTTTATCAAATAGACTGAAGTCCAAACTCAAACATTTTACCTGTTTTTTAAAGCAAATAATTTTTATGCAACTACATGTTATGTTGCATAAAAATTAAATGAAATGTTAATTTTTTATCATTCATGAGTCCGTTTAAAAATTAAC
Organism: Lycorma delicatula; assembly: GCF_047948215.1. Classification (NCBI taxonomy): domain Eukaryota; kingdom Metazoa; phylum Arthropoda; class Insecta; order Hemiptera; family Fulgoridae; genus Lycorma; species Lycorma delicatula. Next base: position 185,629,887 of record NC_134457.1, on the reverse strand, counting down.
TACAAAATGAATTTCCATTATAAAAATAAATTCTAATAGGTTTTAATTTGTCTCAACTGTTAATACAAACACTTGTTTACAATTGAATCAAATTATATTAGTTTTACATTTATATAATATATATTAATACATGTTTATATGCATTCTTCAGAATCTCACAAGAATAAATTAATTTTCATGAAAGACATGGCCTGCATGATTTTAGGAAATGTCATTACCTAGGCAATGCTATTGCCTGATTTCAGTCACTGACTACTACAGTATTTTCTTTCATTTTGTTTTCTTTTTTGTTTTAAATGGCCATTTCTTGACTATTTAAAATATTCAGTAAAAGGTCTATTAGCTAAATTAAAATATACGCTACAGTAATTTATAAAAGTAATTTAAAATAAATATTGATAAAAATCCACAAACTTTTTTAATAATTCTCTGATAAATCCATTAGTGTGTTCATTAAGCCTTTCTCCTGCTTCTGTTAATTCCTGTTGGCCATCAGGTGTTTGTGCATCGTAAACTCCAATAACTAATCCCGTCTGGAAAAGCAAAAGGTTTAATAAATTTTCATATTTTATATGTTTAAACCTCAACAATTAACCATTAAAATGTAAAAATTAAATTGTTCAATTTGATATTTTTGTAAAATAACTAAAATAATCTGTATTATTGAATACTGTCCAAAGTTTTAGGAAATTTTATACCTTTTTTTTACATACCTTCTGAATGAGGTTTTTAACTCATGGAAATGGAAGTGGATCTTCCATAACCATTGATTATATTTCAGTGATCAAGATTAAAATTTTTATTGAAATTAGTACTGCCAATTTTACTTGTAATAAACAAAATTTTTAAAAACTGGCAGTATCATACAAGTTGCAAGGAATATGTACATAAGAATTTGAATCTTCTGAAATATTAATTCTTAAGATATGTATCAGATTTCTATTAAAGGAGGGTCACAAAAGAGACCGCAGTCTTTGAATGTTTTCTCACTTCCAAAAAGCTTTGAAAAGAGCAATTAAATCACCACAATCTTTCAATTTTGATTGATTGAAGATTATAATAGGGGGTTTTAAAAATGTTTAATAATTTTGAAAAAAAATTTTAAGAGCCCTCAAAGTGAGGGTTATGTAACTTAACAGGTATGTAATCTTTTCCATTTATTGATTTCTGTTATCATTGTTAATGATATAATCATTACTGAAATATTAATTTCATTGTTTAAATATAGATTCTAACTGCAACAATGTTGGATTCCAATTAATACATTTTTTATATAAAATAGTTATATTTAATGATTAATAAGTTAATGATAATATAATATCAAAAGCTGTACTACAATAATGAACAAGTCTAATATTTTAAACATTGTGTAGCTTTTTTGTGATTTTTGTTGCAAGAGTTATTTTCATAAATTTTTAAATGAGGACCTTAGAAACAAAGAGATGCACATGATATTTTTATACTTTCGGAGTTTTAAATCTCTAAAGAGATATCTACTAAAGCTCTAGTTAAGAGAAAATTAGTTAAGTCAATATGCAAATGTTACTTTTATCCATTGACTAACAGACTAATAGCCTACTGTGTAGTGTATTGCTGTAAGAGAAAGAAAAACATTGCTCGCAACACATAAAAAACCAAATCGAAAATATGAAAAAGCTACACAGGATAGAACAAAAGAATGGAAAAACTAATGTGACAATTGTCACCATAATAATTGTCACTGTGTGGCCAAGGTGTTATTTGTACTTCAGCCACACCAAACTAACTATGCACCCATTTTAAAAGCTCTTGCCTGTGATATTTATTGATCTTGGCCTGATGTCAGTTTTCAGTTTGATCAGCACAAACTATTTGGGAATAGATTTTTCAAGCCGTCACTCCCAGACTAACAAGGTCCAGCTTGAGTTTGCCCACTGAATTATATACATATTTTTCTCTTGATACCCCTATGAACTCATCACACTGTGCATGACCCCCACTAATAGTATCATGGCACTTGATGTGACTTCCACAAGTTTGAAAACTTACTGAATAACATTCACTGCAGTGTTGGTAGCAGGGCAACCAGACCTTCACCAGATGTAAGTGAAGAATGTTCAACTCAGATGTTCTGATACCAGTTTGAAGGGTCTTAAGTTTATTGTTCATGGTGGCATCCCTTTCAGTACATTGTAATGAATTCCATCTTTGCAAAGCTACAAAAATAAGAAAGTTGAAGAAGCTAAGCAAAACCAGTCTAAAGTTGCTTGTTTTGACCTTCAAAAAACTCAATTTGTAAAAAGGCTTATTGCTATCAGCTCTGGACTTACCTTTATATTCATAATCTGGTCAATGACCAAGCTCACATGTTCAGAGCACAAAGGCCAGGGATTGAGAGGATAAAACACTGTCTTGCCTCCTGGAATTTGTATATAATTTGCACTGTATATTAGAAGCAAATCACTTTATAGCAACAACTGTACAGGGTAAAATATGAGCCACACTAAACATAACTGTGGCATTACATAACCCTCAACATTCATTCACATTTAACCCACAAGTCCACATGATGTTTGTCACTCCATGTAATGTAACCAAGAATTTAGAGTAATAGAGAAGGCGAAGAAAAACATTTTTGTACCTCATTTGTGGTTAACCTTTGATCTCGCTTTAAAAAAAAAAGCAAAATCTGTTAAGGGATGAGTAAATTGCAATGGCTGCATTTTGAAAAGCAAAATGGCTTCACTATATACTTTATACAATCCTTCGCCTTAGATGGCTGCCTTTCCATTTCAAACTAACCCTTAAAACACAATCAAAAAATCAGTTATGACCTACATTCTCTTCTCCCATATATTGCACCTTACCTTCCACACTTTTTTTCAAACTCCCCTTTGTTACAACATTACTAGATTTGTAATGGGAACAACATTACAAGCAATGGGGAAAAAATTCAAGAAGAACCTAACTGTATTAGACTATGAATAGTCTTCTAATTTAAAAGTTTGAACTCTTATCCATGAAAGAGTCTAAATGATCATGACTTCCTGTAATTTTATCCTCAAAATATTTTTGGTCTGAATGGTTACTAAGAGATTTAAATATTTCATTCTTGAAAAACACTTTACAGCATTGTCCTGAATAATAGTTCTTTATTATGTAATGAACAACCGTAGAATAGAAATGAATGTACATTTATGATTTATGGGTCATACTTTAAATAGTAGTAGGGTAGAAATGTAATATTTTTCAAAATTACATTTAAGAGGCCAGGCAAGACTGTAATTACAAAGAGAAATTAGGTTTAGTAACAAAATTATCTTTCAGCTATTTGCACAGGATATTTCTCACTTGCTCAACAAATAAAATTTATTTTGTGTAGCTAATGGACAAAAAGAGCTGCAAACAACCCTGTCTATTATTTTTACCATTTTTTTTTATGCCGAGTAAAAAATAATTTACTTTTAATTGCCATAATAAGGCAAATTAGTAACAAAAGGATTGAAATGCTTGAAAATTACCAGTCTATTATGTAATTATGAATATTATTTTTCCTATTTGTTCAAAGTGATCCTTAACATTTAAATGCCGTTATTTCTTAATTTTGTTGATTATCATAATTTGCATATCTTAAAAACAAAATTTAAAAATACATAAATACATAAATATAGATTTTCTTAAAATTGTATGTACAACATACCACAGTTTGAGGACATGTGGGATAACTCCTGTAAAATGTTTTCAATAAAGTACACTTACTAAATTTAACTGATTTTAAGAAAAACATTTTTTTACAAAATAATTTTTTTCATTAAATATTATTAAATACAATTAGTGATTTTAACTCAATTAAATTTAAAGTATCTCTACTTGTGTTCCCATAGTAACTATAGTCAAAACAATTAAATCATATGAAGTTCAAAGAAAATAAAAGAAGAAATTATACAGATTGTAGCAGTAATACCATTACACAAAAATTAATTATGAAAGCATTTTATGTTCAAAGATATTTTTATTAAAAACATTGAGATTTTAAATCATTAGTATCATATTTATTAATTCTTTTATTCAGATGAACTGTAATTTATTTTATCACACAATGTATTGTGTAAATTTTTACAATATACCATCTTTTCTTTTTCTTCTGCTTCTGTTAAAATAAAAAAAAATTACCAGCTTAACTAATAAAGATTCCCAGTAACTTTGAAATCACTGAACAGAACTCCCTTTTTGCCTAAAAATACTTTTAAGTAACAAATTCTTCTAACCTGATTTTTAAAAGATTGATATATAAATATTTGATGGTACTTTTTTAAATTCATACTTTTGAATGGGAATAATATTTGATGGAGCTTTTGGATTTTAGAGAAAATTGGTTTCTTTTAACATATATGTAATAACACAATATATAATTTTTTTTTCTTGAGACAAGTTAATATTAAATTCTTCTCCTTTAGGTCTGAGTATTTAAGTATTTATACTTATTTTGTTATTTGTACACCACAAAATGTTATTAAAATTAGTAGTATGTGTCAATGTATTAATTTTAATTTAATAAACATGCTCATTATGAGAATATTCTTTGGTACTGAACCTTCTATGGTACCAAAAAGAACTTCAATTTCTGAAAAGAGTTAGTGTTTAGTAAATGTACTTTATTATGAGTATGTAGAATATTCTGATCTAGAGCTACTTTTATATTTTTTCTAGTTATCTTTCTAGTACAATGTACTGTAATAACTATAAATTTATCGTTATTATTGAATTTAATACAATAATAAAATTAATATTAAATTATATTCTGAATTTGAATTACTGTTTTTATACTTTCTGCAAAAAAGAGAACATTTATAACTGAATTAAATTCTAACTGTAAACAATCATCAGTAGATTTGAAGAGATTAATAAAACAATATATATATAAATTGAAAAAACAAAAAATGAAAAGCAGAATGGTAAAAAAATGCTTTATTTAGACCATTCTATACATTCAATTAACTCTATTTAAAAGCATTCTTTATTTAGACATGTATTTAGATGTTATAGCTATATTCTTAGTTAAAATTTCTCTTTTAGCAATCAAAATGTGCATTTAGTTATCATAACACTTTATTAATACGTATCACATTTGTATTGTACATTGAATACTTAACTGTGTTTAATTTAATGCACATAATTTCCAAATTATTAACATTATTATTGCAATGTGGTTCTCCCAGAGAAATTTGTCATAGAGCAGTGGTGGTTAGTCACCATTACATTCACTTTAATCAACAATTACCAAGTTAAGAATTAAGCAAAATTCATCATATTGGCCAAGAAACTTATACTTATATAACATAGAATATGCTAAGAATTATTACTTTCCGGATAGATCATTGATATAAACTCAGATTAGTAGTTCTTTTAATGTGTGATTATATATTTGGGGATAATGCAAATTGATGGGCACTATAATCACAGTACATACTTAATGGTGGTCCACTCTCTTCATAGAATGAATTTCTCTATTGATTTGTACTTCTGCTGTTTGTCATTGTCAAGCATCATAGATGTGTCATCAAGGTATGTTGCAGATACACTTTTTTCTACCAGTACATATCAAATTGTATTATTTATTTCAAGACTGATTGATAAAGACTACAGTTAATATAATATGTATCGCAAAAATCCATATGCAGATTGTGCTGTCCTCACTAGATCTTGTAATTGTCGTTTTCAAGGACAGTAGGCTAGTAATAGTATGGAGTACAGATTGTTGTATTAGGAGATAGGCTTTATAGCTTTTCAATGAACAATCTTTGCTGATGTGTTATTATGCTTAGTAGTATATTCAGTTCTGGCAAAAATTTTACCACCAGATTTGTTGTTTTTGGCACCTAAGTACTCTTTGTCAGATTCAGTCCATCTTGAACAGCATTATTAATTTTCATATTAGCCATAATATACATATAAGATATTCATTGCATAATCAGTTGAAATAACTGGCTTTTGCCCACATTCAGCTGTGTACTGCGGTAATTTTTCTTTTGCAATCCATATACATTTTTTTCCTTTTATACCGTTTCCTATAAAAGATATCACAGGTTGAAATGCAAGGCAACGGGGACTGTAAGTGGTATCAACTATGCAAATAACTTATTGTAGGAGCTGTCTATTTTACTCCAAAATTAGGCCCTAAGTTATTAATCTGCAAATTGTGGAATATTTGGATGTCTTACTTATGGGTCTGTTTACTTTTTCTAGGCTTCTGGGTAAGACTTTGGATTACTTTTAGATGTTTTATCATTTTCAGTTAATATGTATTTTTATTTTTTTTATTTTTTTTATTTGGGTTTTGTTAGAGTCCCAAGGAAGTCTATTAAAATTCTCTAGATCTGTATTATAGCAAACGATACAAAAAATAAATAAAAAGTAAAGCTACAAAAGTTTTTGTGAAGTTCTTGTTAAATTTTTCTAACGATTAACATTCTCAACAATTGACTTTTAGCCTGTTTCTGATTCTGCCAGATAATGTTCTGGTCGATATCAAGATATTCCTATGGTATTTATCCTTAATGGTTCATTGAGGATAGTTAGCATTTTCAATGACTCACTGAAAGTGATTTGTATGTTTGTTTCACAAACTACTTTACCTCTTTCCATAGGCACTGTTCTCCATTTGTCTACATCAAATGTTAATATACTTATTGTCATGTTAATATGCTCACTTGTAGATTCAGTCCCATGGGTGAAGTGATCCAACTCAGGCAGTAGCTCTGTACACTTTTTTAAGTCATCCATACAGAAAATATGATTTAATGTATGTAGATCCTACATGTCTTGTTTTTAAGCCATATTGTCTCAGTAAGGGTCTTAAAAGAGGGTTTATAGCCTAGCAAAACCAAAGAAGCCTTAGAAAAATATCCCTGCAATAATCAACATTTAGAAATTTTACAGTCAGCAAGGCAGTCATTGTTCTCTACTTAGTTATTGCCAAGAGTTGAAAATTGATAAGACTAGGGTGTATTTTTATACCCTGGCCTTTATCTGAGTATCAGATGTAACTGTGAGAGACGTTATTGAAGGTTTTAGAAAAAAATCACTGATGGAGCCTCCAGATAAACAAAAAAATAGTGATAATATAGATATAATCCCCATCCGAGTTGCAGACCATCTAACCAGAATTATTAGAAATATTTAAATCAGTAAATGGAGAAAATGAAATACTAAATTGAATGCAAACAAAATTACTCCATATAAATGGAAGAGCGATGCAAAATTGACTTGCTGGGAACAAGTGCATTAACAAGACTCAAGATCAGACATACACAAGTAATAAGTTTATATATTCTTGCTGGCAAAGAATGACCAACGTGTAGTGTATGTGACAAACTGCTCAATGTTAAGCATCTATTTTAAAACTGTACAGTGTATGTAACCTAAGAAAGAGGTACGGATTAAGAAATTTTATTGTTGCCATTTAAAAAAATGGTAAAGAAGAAACAACAGTTGCCTACTTTCATGCCAGCAGATAACTAACCTGTCTGTAGTAAGTCTTTGGCAAAATAAAGATTTGTGTTATGTTTGACTTGAAGGGCCTTCCCTGTGAGCACAGAGCACTTTACGTATGAGCACAGGATTTCTTGGCTCATTTGGTATTTTCTAGCAATTTGTGTATTTTATTCAAAGTTTTTAATTTTAAGTTATTTTTGTGTTTTATTTAAATGTAAGGGTCCTACATACTCTTACATCTGACGATTCTGATGTTGATTTTTCCTCAGTTTTAAATAATGTAACAAGGGGTAATGACCTTAGAAGACGATGTCCATACATCTCCAGAAGAAAATACAATAATGACCTGAGGTTGATAATCCTCATGTCCAGAACATACCATATATGTTCCTTGTTCAGAGCAGTCACAGCTGTACATCAGCACAATACAAAGCTGGCTAACAAGGCTTCTAGTACCTCCTTGGAAATGTGATAATTCTTTTCTTTAATAATCCTGACCTGATTTCAATTTTCAGGTCAGTGCTTGGACTGGACTTTTCCAGTTTTTACCAGCAAGTCATGTATAATGAGAATGATTTTAGAAATGGACTTACAATATCTTTAGAGCTGGCGATGTGGCAGCCAGGGTCGATGTAATAGGAAGAATAACACTCTTCCTTGTTCATGTGCCCCCTTGTTCAGTTACCCATGTGTCAGTGCATGGTAGCACTGAAAGCTTGAATGAGTAGGGACCTGGAATCAATGCAGAGATAGTGCATCTGCTCTCTGCCGTGACATACACTGGTATTGCTGGAGTATGGGGATCAAAACCTTTTTGATCACGTACTCCAAAGTCGAATATAATGTATATATATGTGTGTGTGTGTGCATGCACACGTGTACGTGTGATTTAATTAAGAATCAAATTATTTATTTTAAATAATACATACAATTTAAAATTAAATTACAAATTTACATTTTGAATTAAAATTTAACATGAGTAATGTGATTGTATTTGTTTAGTAATGTCGGAAAAATCTGATTTGATGCCCTCTGTTAATACAGTTTAAAGATTTGGTTCTAACTCTTAATTTATTTCTATATTTGGTTTTCTTTGTTGTCACTGCACTGTAGAACCAAATGCTAAGATTGCTTTCATTGTGCCTACTATATCTGGATATTCAGTTTTCAATCCCATCCATCAATTATAAAGAGATTTTCCTTTAAATTCAGGCTGTAAGTTCATGACCCATTGAAATTCTATTTTAATACTAGCAAGATCAGTAAATAGGTTACAAAATTATGTATCCAAATTTCTTAAATATGTAGATATAACTTTTAATTTGTTCTATATTTGCTTCATTTTCAGAAGCAAAATTACCCAATGATGGAAATATTTCTAAAGATTCCTTTTCTAAATTCTCCCTCTACTTCATGATTTTCTTTCAAAATGCAGTTACTTTCTCAATCATTTTGAAATGTCACCTTTTCTATGAATAGACAAATTAAGTATGTTTATTTTTTCAAAAACATACTTTCAACAGCCACTTATTGCCACTGAAAAACAGGCAAATTTTGAACTCTTATCTTTGTCAAAAAAAAAAAAAAGCTTAATTCATCTTTCAGTTCAACAACTCTTTTTAGCTTTTTCCCATGAGATAACCTACAAACTTCTGTGTGGTACAGGAGATGAAACTAGACACTAATGTCTGGGGAGCTCAACATCATAAATGCACTGGCTTTAAAGCACATGGGCATGGAGACTGTAGTTTTTTTGTTGAATGTTTCAGTGATATATTCCCTCCAAAGGTAGAGCGCTTTACTTCCCATAAAAATCTTCATACGCATGTGCTTTAAAGCTGGTGCATTTATGATGTTGAGCTCCCTAGATGCTTGTAAAACCAGACACAGCAACCAATGAGAGAACCTCGCACTCACGTGATACATGATCATACACTCGCAAGTGTTCATGACCCTACTTTTTTGGTGTACCTCCAACTATCCATACCTTACGTTGGAAACCACTGATCTAGAGATACAAGCATTCATACCGCAACCCATGGGATGTTTCAAACGCCAATGATATTTGTAGAAAGACAACAAATATGCATGTGTAGTGAGGCAAGTCATGAAGGCGAGCCTTGCAGAGAGAGATTTTTCTATTTGCATTAATTGTAAAGGGCAACACTACTGCCATTCCATAAATTGTCCAATTTATAAAATGCAAACTGTGATTCAGAAGGTGAAAACATTGCAAAAAGTTATCTGTCCTGAAGCAAGGAAAATTGTCAGCAGCGAAGACCAGAATCTATTATGACATATACAGAAGCAACTACTACACATTTTTCTACCTGATAAACTAGTCAAGAAAGTATTTGATACAAAAAGTATGAAGCCAATTTCTTCCCAAGTTGACAGTTGTACTTCCTAAGGGCAATTCAAAACAACATAAGGATAGGGGTTTTCTCCTTTCTGAGTGAGAGTTGAGACGACCTCTTTTGTGGGTGTCGCTTCTGTTCCCACGTCTGAATAGGGACCTCTTCAAAGCACCAATTCATACCAGTCCTCCTCTGCCACTTCCATAGTTTCTGACTTGGAGGCTGGAATTTACATAGGGTATGATATTATAACAGATTATGAGGCAGTATGGTGGATGAAAAAGAAGAAAAAACAGATTTGCCAATAAGCAAATTGAGAAATTAACTCTATCATAAACGAGTCATTTTTGCAGTGGAACATCAATGGATGTTTATCAAACACTGAGCTCCAACGATTGATACATGATGTGGATTCTACTTGAATATTCTGCAATAATCATTTCGCAAAAATGAAAATTTTAAATTAAGAAATTACAATATTTATTGGCAATGTCAACTGCCAGATATAAGAATTAGAAGAGGGGTAGCCAAATTAACTTAAACTAAAAAAAGCTACACCGAAGTGGTTGAATACATGCAGAACTGCCAGCGGTCACAATCAGAATGAAGCATCTGTTATGGATTGCTATTTACAGCATATAGTTGCCGAACTTTGATTGAAAGAAGAATGATATAATACGATTAATTGCCCAGCTTTTTCCATCAGATCCCCGGGGAAGAGAGTTGGAGAAGTTCCTTTTAAATTCTGACTTAGTTATTTTAAATAATGGCTCATAGACTTATTTTAATGCGAGAAATGGATCAAATGAAGTCCTGTATAGATTTAAAACTTAAGATTTAAACTTAAATGCACTAAGTGCATTGATTGAACAAAAACTCTCAAAGTTTTCGAAACCTCGGAAGGTAATCATTTTATGGTACAATTTCAAAGTGATGCTCAGTGAAAGTATACCCCATCACATAAAGATGGCTATTCGATAGCCATCTACACAATGATGATGCAATAACTGATGATATATTTGACTCTTCATGAAAAAGTATTCCCAGGAAGCCACCCGTTCTGTGGTGGAATAATGAAATTAGTGACGTGATAAAAAGGAATAAAAAACCGTAAAACGCTTTCAAAGTACCTACAACATTAGAACATTTAATTTCCTTTATATAAAACATTAGGCATATGCAAAAAGACTTACAATGGAATCAAAAAAAACAATCCTGACAGCAATATGTGTTATCCATTAGCAGAAATTCAACGTCAATAGACGTTTGGAAGAAAGCGAAGGCTATCTGTGTGTATATATTTAACCCCACAGCTTACCTTCAGTCTGTAGACGATCTAATAGATTGACCAAACGAAATTGTTGAATTATCCAATCAATTCGAACGAATCAGTAAAACGGGTAAATTATGATTATTGCTTCAAGAATCGAAAAACAGAACCTGAGGGTCACTAAAATTTAGGAGCAGAATCTTTCGTAGAAAGTACTTTTTAAAACTGACGAACTTGTGAAAGCGTTGGAGAAAACAGCACTCTTATCTAGACGAAATATTTACGTCATGATTAGACAGCTTAGATTACTAGAATTGTACAATCTGATAAGATAGAGAGAACGTAATTGCGGCATTAGAAGAAAGTATACATTGTTCCAATCTTCATAAAAGATAATAATCTGATAAATCCAATAGTTACTGTCCCAGTTTGTCAAAAAATGATAAATAATCCAATACTTTGGATTTAAAAAAGAGAGTTTTATTCTCGCATCAATCAGGATTTTGACAGTATCATCGGATTACGAATTAAATGATTAATTTAGTAAACATAACATATAACAGTTTCTTCACGAAGAAATACTGTATTGCAGTTACTTTAATCTACAGAAGGCTTTTGATATTACTTGAGATCATGGAGCAATGCTCTAACTATATGAATGGGGAATTCGTAGCAATTTACGAGTTAATGTTAGCCAACTATCCGAAAGACTGTATTAATTAAATACAAATTTTTAATGAGTACTTGTTCAAAAAAAAAAAAGATTAGAAAACTGCATACCACAAGATTCAAGTATTAATATCATAATAATATTATTAATTTTAATAAAATAGTAATTTAATTATAATCATATAACTTCCTTTCTGAAAATGCCTATCATCGCTCTTCTAGTACGTAAAAACTATAAATGACAACTTTCTTTTTTTCCTGTTTAGCCTCCGGTAACTACCGTTTAGATAATACTTCAGAGGATGAATGAGGATGATATGTATGAGTGTAAATGAAGTGTTAGTCTTGTACATTCTCAGTTCGACCATTCCTGAGTCAACAATTCTTCAAATCAACAATATTAATCCACTTAGTTTTTCCCTCTCTCCAAGCTCTTGATCTTTTATATCGGCAATTCCTCCGTGATTAATGCTTAAATACGTATTACAGTGTTTACTGCGTATTCAGTTCTCCCTTTTTTAATGAACGGATGTGTCTCACTACAGTTTTCAATAAATTGGCACTTTATCTTTGGCTTTTTACGACAAAACTAAAAAAAAAAAAAAAATTATATTTTTTTAACATTAACATTCATTAGAATATTAAAAATGCCAGTACAGTATTATTAAAACTCAATAACGCGTTATTAAATAAAACTGCTTACATTGTCACGGGTAGTAAATTGTAGCAGTCAGTAGTATACGTTGCGTTGCAGAAAGCTCCCAGATGACTCTTTAGCTTTCAGTTACTGTTATAGTTTTCAAATACGAATCAAAAGATACCACGTGCACAAAGAAATCTGACAATCACGAAAGCGGAGGCCAAAACCAGTGTTGCCAGTGCTGCGCTACCGCTTCCGGCTACTGTCAATATCACGCATACACTCAAGCCTATTTGAATGTGTTCACATCCGGACATCGATACCATGTACGATGGACGAAAATGGTTAAAATTTTTGCTTAATAGCAAAATTGTGAAACTGGAGCTTTTGGGAATCCTAAAAGGATCGTTTGAGACACTGGGAAACGAGGCTTAAAACCAGTAACAATCCCGATTAATAGGGACGCCTGGCAACCCTAGTTTAGTTCAACTCTGTAAGCTTACTGAATTTGGTATAGATAAGTTTGTAAACTTACCATATTAACTTCCATTAGACACATATTTGCCAGTACTGGACAGCAAAATTTACATACACGCTCAATATTGTCCAAAATTTCAAAATATAAAACATAATCTCTATTATAAAATGACAAATAATTAAAAAATATGTTTTAATGTAATAAATATGGAATTTAATACAAACTGAAGATGCGGTTTACCGTGAAAACTAGTTATTGGAAATAAATATGGTAAGCTTTTTATCAGTGTGTTATTTATATATATATATAAATGCCAAAGTTTGTCTGTTTATTTGCAACAGCATCACGCGAGAACCAACCGATTGTTTTCAAATTTTCAGGATACTTTGTGTTACCCCAGGGAAGGTTTTAAATCATAAATTAATCTCTTTCCCCCGTGGGGGTTAAAATATTAGAGACATTCATTAAAGAAACAGAAAATAATCCTTTTACTTCATTATATTTCTGTCACCATGGGAACAGAAATATAATGAAATGACTAATTGTGTTTTACTTGAATAGTTAATCGATAAAATATTTAATATTCTCAAAACCATGAGGATAACGAACGCTTCTGGGGTCCAGAGTGCGGAGCTCCCAGATAGAATATATATGACTTCAACTATTTCTATTTTTTCTTCATATAAATTTTTGAGAATCATAAAACAGATTTATAAGTATCATGAAACCATGCTAATTTCTTTCTTCGATAGTAATGGCATTGTTCATAAGGAGTTTTTGCCTACAGGACAGACTGTAAACATCAATATGTTTACAGAGAAATTCTTGAAAGAGTGCGGAAAAGAGTTACCCGCTGAGATCAGTCATCAAAGACAACTGGCTGCTGCATCATGACAATACCTTGTCACACTGGACTCTCAATTAATGACTTTTAGGCAAAGAAAACATTTCTATAGTTCCTCAACCACCTTATTCACCTGACTTGAATCCCTGCGACTATTTCTTGTTCCCGATTTAAAAAAAAACACTCAAAGGACACCATTTTGAAACAGTAGAAAACAAAATAAATGTAACCGACGACCATCTGAAATATATTCCTGTTTCCGAGTTCCAGCACTGCTATGAAGAGTGGAAAAACCGTTTGAAGCGTTGCGTGGCTTCCCAAGGGAACTATTTCGAATGTGATAGAGTCCATTATAACTGGATTGTCTCATTACTTTATTTACAGATCTCGTATGCACTGAAAATTATACAAAATAGTAAAACTTTGAGCCAGTCGGATGCTTAATGGTACTCATTAAGTCCATGCACAAGAAAAATTATCAGAAAAAAGAAATCATAAAAGTTGATTTAGTACTTTAGATGCACAATAATGCAAAATAATTTTTTTTAAAACTTGGATATTCAAATATTTACTAAGATAAAACAACAAAGGAATAACCAATTATTTGAGGGGTAATAGTCAATTAGTAATAATTATATTTTCAGCGTTTTGTGTTATTATATGTTCCCGTTTTTAAAGAGTAGTTAGAAAACATGTATAATTACTTCTATGAAAAACTCGCTACTTTTTTGTACAAATCAAACTGTCATTTTTCAGTATTAGATTAAAAGATTGAGATCTTAAAAATTAACTTCAAAAATGCCAATATAAACTTGTTTTTTTTTTTTTTACGATCGAGTTGTAACAAGATGTTTAAACTACATAATTACATTTTGTTTATTTTTTATTAATCCTTTAATGTGAGTTATGAACTTCATAGAAATTCATGTATGCATATTTTTCATTGTTAATCTATTGCCATACCTTAGAGCCAAAACTAAAAGCTATAAGAAAATATTAAATGGCATGAAAATGAAAACATTAAATAATATTTTTTTATGAGTTATTTTGAAAAGAAAAAGAAAGAAAAAATCGTTGCAATGTAAAATTTTATTTTGAAAATAAATTAATCTAACAACTGTGAAGATGCCCGCACCACTTATACATAAACATTTCTTTCTTTCTTTTTCCTGTTTAGCCTCCGGTATACCGTTTAGATAATAATACTTATACATAAACTGAAATTAAACTTATTTATGTTAGGATAGTTAATCTGTGCAGTGCATCACTTTAGTTACACAAAAATTACTGTAAGTACAGTTATACATAAATAAAATTAATTTATTTTATTAAACTTCTTTTAACTCCAAAATCTGTAACATATTTTTCAAATGGGTATATGCATATCTATTGTGTTTATTTAATTCCGTTGAAGTCTGCTTATTCGCTATGGAGACGAAATTTATGAATTTGGAAAAATTCTCTGATATGTACGACGATGTGATAAGAACAGCATTGCAACAACAGTTGACGTGTGTATTCATAGAGTCTCCTTTCCACAAACACATTATTCCGTAGAAATGAATGTACGTTAGCCCGATAGGTAACGTTTTAGAACGAAACAGATCCTTACTCTTGTGTTATTCGTATATTAAATCTTATTCGAAATAGATCAAAATCGAAGTAATCTAGATCCATATTGAGACCATTTTTGGTGATTAATTTTTTATCAGAAGTCCTTATTACTCGTATTAAAAAAAAATATTGAATCTTTTATTTATACGTAAAAAAGAATAAATAAAAGTTTAATTCTAGAGCTCAATACAGTATTTTGTACTTCAAACATTCTTCGAACTTATTTTGAAAACTACACTTACTTTGTATGTATGTACATATTTGATTGTGAATATTAAAAGTAAATGATTGTACACAGATCAGTTTTGATTATGAATTCAAGAAATACGGCATTTTGCGTTTCTGTTCGGTATTCGTTGTTGTACTGTACTGTTTTTTTAAATGATCCCTTCCTTAAATTAAATATAAATGTTTACAACGTAAAATATTTATGTTAAATTAGTAAAATCCGTTATTTGAACACCCCCTTTCTTGAACTGTGAACGGAAAACACTAATTTTAATTGTACAACCATTTTTGACTAGTACTGTATGTCTAACTGCGTAATTTTCAGGTTTGTCCTGAAGACTGTAACAATTATGTACTGTAGATAAGTTTGTGACAGTTGACAATCATATTAGATGACGTCAGTTTTACATGAAAATTAGTGGCATTTTATCATCTTCTGAAAGTATTGTTCTCCAAATTTTGATATTATAAAAAGTGAAGTTGTGAATATCAAAAAAAGTTTTTTCTGGTCGTGAATTACTAGATACCTCTCTTTTTCTGTTTAGCCTCTGGAACCACCGTAAGATATTATTTCAGAGCATCATATGTATGAATGTAAATGAAGTTTAATCTTGTAGTCTCAGATCAACCATTCCTGAGACGTGTGGTTAATTTAAACCCAACCACCTAAGAACACCGGTATCCACGATCTAGTATTCAAATCCATATAAAAGTAACTGTCATTACTAGGAAGAATAGTTATACCTATAACATGATAAAGTGTAATATACTACAATATTTAAAATTGGATTTAATATTTTATTTTTTGTACTTAAAATTAGTTTTACTTTAAAATATTCGAGATGTGTGAGAAAAGTAATGAGATTGGTAACACTGCGAGTGATCTGGCAACGCTGTGTCTACTGGTCTGTGCTACATCGGTTTGTTCATCCCTTCCACATGCACAGTACGAGTTTCAACTCCGTTCAGTCTAGACATTATTTTTGACAGCGCCATCAGTGAAGTTGTGTTTTTGTTGTGTGTTACGAAAATGGAGCATCGGAATTTAGAGCAACGTTGTACAATCAAGTTTTGTGTTAAACTTGGGGAATCCGCGAGTGTGATCTTTGAAAAGTTGAAACAGGCCTACGGGAAACATTGCTTATCAAGAGCACAGGTTTTCCGCTGGCACAAATCATTTTTGGAAGGCCGAGAACACGTTGAAGGTAAACCTCACTCAGGGAGACCTTTAACTTCAAAATCTGACGAAAACGTTGAGCGTGTGAGGGTTCTTGTGAGATCAGACCGTCGTTTAACAATACGGATGATGAGTGAACAGGTAATTTAAACACTTTCACCGTACATCAAATTTTGACAGACGATTTGGACATGCGAAATCGGTGCCGAAAAACCTCACAACGGAACAGAAGGACAGTCGAAGAAACGTGTGCGATGATCTTCTTGAAAGGACTGATAATGACCAAGAATTCTTCAATCGTGTGATCACAGGTGATGAAACAAAGCGGCAAAGCGAAGAGTGGCACATTATCATCTCGACCGAAAAAATGTCGAATGAGCAAATCAAAGATCAAAACCATGCTGATTTTCCTTTTTGACAGTAGGGATATCATGCATAAATGATAGAGTGGCACACTATCATCTCGACCGAAAAAATGACGAATGAGCAAATCAAAGATCAAAACCATGCTGATTTACCTTTTTGACAGTAGGGGTATCATGCATAAAGAATTTGTTCCTCCAGTACAAACCGTCAACCAAGTGTTTTACAAAGGTGTCCTTGAAAGGCTCAGGAAAAGAGTGATTCGCGTGAGACCAGACATTGCAGACAAGTGGATACTTCATCATGACAATGCCCCGTGTCACACAGCCATTTCCATCAGGGAATTTTTGACCTCAAAATGCATTCCTACGGTTCGTCAACCCCCCCCTCCCATTCATCTGATTTGAGCCCTTGTAACTTTTTCCTTTTCCCTAATTTGAAACATGTCTTAAAAGGACGTCATTTTGGAACTCTGGAGAACATTCAAAAGACTGTGACCAACCAGTTGAAGCCTTCCAGCGCTGCTACCAGGAATGGGAACAACTCCGCTGGTGTATAGCTGCCCAAGGGAACTACTTTGAAGGGGATAATATTGTTGTTTGAAAAATAAAAACTTTGGTAAGTAAAAAATCAAGTCTCATTACTTTTATCACACACCTTGTATAACTCTTTGGGTAATAATGTAAAAATGATTGTGTTTTAAAATAAGATTATTATTTTGTTAAACATCTTTAAATGAAAATATTTTTTGCCTTCTCTTTTGTACTGCTTAATGCAGTAGAAAGAGGTAGCATAATTCCAGGTTAGGTTGCGCAATTATTATTTTTTTTAGTATTTTTTAAATCCATTGGAAATCACTTAATTAGTAATATTTACATCTTTTAGTTAATATTACTATGCCATCGCATAGTGATAATAACTAAGTACATCTACATAATCTGTGACATAAGTACGTCTACTTATGTCATCCGTGAGAAAACCCCATTAATAATCCAGGAGAAATTACTCTTCAGTTGCTTTAGTTACAAAAAATTTAAAATTACCAAGCTCTTATTTATTATCTAAAAAAAAATAAAAAATAAGTTTTCAGATGTTTGAAAATCAGTTATTAATTGATGATCAGAAAATAAATTCAGAGTATAAGATGTAAAAAATATATACTTACATCTGATCTAGAAGGTTGCATAAAAATAAAACACTAAACATATGTGGAGTAAAAATCAAGATTTATTAAAAAAAAAAAAAACAGACACACAAAGCAAGGTTTTATTTCTCAGTTTGTATATGAACACAACAAAAATAATTCTATATTACAGAACAAGTAAAACATTTTTAAAAATCTAGTTAGTTATTCTTTTATCCCTAAAACACAATTTCTTAATACAATTCTGCGTATATTAGATTTGGGAATTATATATATTGTTTCTTATCTCTTCTCTATAACACTTAAAGTTATTTTACAATGATATTCTATCCCTTTCAATGACCAATGTTTGGATTATTGAATCTCTATTGTAGTTATAAATGGACGGTATTTTGCATATCTCTTCACAATTCAAGTATAAGTACAAATAAATGAACATCTGTACAAATAAATTCCATCTAGATGTAAAGATATTTAAAATGGTTCTGTGTATGGAACAGTATAGCCAGTAAATTCTGATGTTAGTATGTTTCATAAGTATAATCATTAATTTCTAGTAAAATACTAACATTATGAATTATTAAAATCCATTAGGATTCAAGGTATGTTTGTACAAGTTATCAGCCAAAGAAGTGCCTTGATCACTAGTACTACCATAAGATGAACCTAGGTGACCATAACAAGATATACTGTAATTTGTTTCACAAAAGCATGCAGCAAGCCAAAACAAAACAGTATGATGATTCTAATTTAATTTAGTACAATCCATCTGAGAAAAAACACTTCCCTTTACTTTTAACACAAAATGAAGTAAAAATAACTTGTAATACAGAAATGAGAAAATTGGGATAAAAGGATATATTTATCTCAAAGATAAAATTTTTAGAAAGTATTTTAACACTATATTTAAATTTCATCAAGTAAAACAGAAGAAATATTTGTTATCTCAATGTATTTCTTCAACATCTGATAAGCTGCTTTATATTGAATTACTATCATTTCCCAAATTTATCACAATATCTTCAATATTTTCATACAAACGTATGATTAAATGGTTAGAAACAATACTACCTTTAATAAAGCAAACTTAAAACCACAGTTGTATGACATAATTATATCACAGAAATTAAAAAATGAAGTACTATTTTGATGAACTAAAAAAACACAGGCATCAGGCTCTGCGATTTCCACCTTGCCATCCCGATGTAAATCCGATCGAGATGATGTTCTCGACTCCGAAAAGATATGTTGGAAGTAATAACAACTTAAAAATAATTAATGAAAAAATGAATGGAATGAATAAGGACGATTAGAAAACCATATTGCGATTATATAAAAAAAAGAAAAGCTGAAATTTAGGATGTAAGATGGAACCGCTAATTGACGAATAAATTTCATATATCTAGACAGTGGTCGTAAAGCAACCATTCCGATGAAGACAAAAAAGGTGGTGAACTTGCACTGGAATTGGAAATATAATGCAAATTTCATGGAATTGTTAATAATAATAGTAGTGCAGTCACTAATACTGTTCCCTCAAGGAAAACAGTCGTACATATAATTTTGTGTAATTCTGAATACGATGTACATTCAAGAACTAGTTCAGATTTTTTTAGTTTAAAAATACATCAAAATTAAAATTCTTGTTTTTGCAATCTTTTTTTAATTATTAATGCTTTATGTAATAATAAATTATAATTAATAAAATGTGAAAATGGTAATAAATTACAGTGCATATATAAAAGTACGATTATATTATTATTTTGATTTATTGTAGCATCTCTTTATATACGAAGTATTTTGGTTTTTTTTTTCTAAACTTAATTAGTTATTATTTACTATTTTTTTATATTTTCTGACCATTAAATAATAAGTGTCTATGTTGATTAATAAAAAATAACTTTATTTAATAAAATGATTTATTTTCTTGTAACGTGCAATTTTGTGTGAACACACCTAGCAAAAATAGTTTTAGCTGGTTTATGGTTATATGGAATAATGAGGTTGTGTGTTTGAGAGAAGATTTAAACGTATTTCCTATTTTCATCGGTCTCACAAGTACATTATATACATTGCTTCAGTGGAATAATGTGTTAGTGTGCTGTAGACGCTTGCTGTAGATCATATCAGACGGACGATAGAACCTAATTGTCACACGGACTGATTAGTTAACATGGCAGACGTGGAAGGTGTTTCTAACATACAGTTACAGGGTAGTGTACAAAATGCTACTAACACTACATCGACTAAAATACCTGCTACTCCTGAAGGAATGGCAGTTGCCTACGGTAGTTTAGTTATTATGGCCCTCTTACCAATATTTTTCGGTGCGTTTCGATCTGTAAAACACCATAAGGAACAGAAGGTAATACCACAAATAATTTGTGTAGTAACAATAGGATAGGATCTTAATTGTAAGATAGTTAAGGATAGACTTCAAATTTTATCGATTAACATATTATATGACAGTTGTAGTTCTTGCATTAGTTTCTTAATGCTTAGATTTTTTTAATAAAAATTTCTACAAGCTGTAGGTTTGATGTATGTAACACGTCCACATATTTGATATTTCATTTCCTAAGTTCGTAGTTTTATATGTTTATTTACCTCTTATCTGATGATTTCATTCAGGTATACCTTAATTTAACTGTTTTTCTTTTTCGTAAAAAGTTAAAAGGATATTGTACTGGAACTATCCATATTGTTTGTTATAGGTTATATTATGGGTTAGTATTGCGTATTCGGTTACACAATTTCTTTTTTTTGTTATTTTTAATGCTGAAGCTTAATATGTTAACAGTTTTTATCATTCATAGAATTTTTTTTTTTAGTTTTTTAAAGTTTGATGTGTAATATAAAGAAAGTAAATCTTTTTAATAATTAAGTCCGATGGTTTTCCTTGTTTACTTGTATGTATATCATTGTATTTGTGAATTCCTAGACATTCACTTTGGAAAAAGTTGTCCTTAACAATATATTTTTATTATCTGCCCTTATTCCAAGATTTGAGTACTTAAACTCAGTCTTAAAGCCTTGTTTCCCATATGGGAAACTTTTACCAAAATATTTAATTTTACATTGTGTGTAGTATTGGGTGATTTATAGGTAATTTTATGAACACTTTTTCTAGGAATTTTTTTTTTATGTGGGTAATCCTTTGAAAACCTTTGTTTAGTGATTTTTTTTTTTTTAATTCTGTATACAGTAAATTCAGTGATGTGTATTTTTATATTTCATGAATAATATTATTTTCTCCTTCACAAAATTATGAGATAACATTGGGAGAGGGGACTTTAAGGATTGAGAAGCAGATAGGTTTACCGCTGTTGTCAAAATAGTGATATTAGTTAGGTAACCATACTAGGAATGGTATCTCCAGTAACGCCAACTCTTTCAGTTTTTGATGGGGGCTGCTGAATGACTGAAACAGACTAATCTTAGAGCTTGCCATTTGCTGTTCTTTATTTAAATTTAATTCAATTTTAAAAGCATTACTTAATAAATAAGCCAAGCCTCCTTCCTTTCTTTTATTCTCACTTTCTTTTTATTTTAATTTAATCTTGTTTATAAATAATTTTTTGCAAATAATTTTTGTATTAAGACATAAAAATTATTTGTTAATTTTGGATGTTAATGAAAAAAATTACCTCAGTTTTAAATATTAAGAAAATTTGAGGAAAATCAAGTAAGAGAGCAACAACCATGTGGAAGAAAACAAGACGCATGAAAAAGATTAAGATACATAAAGTTAAAAGGTAAGTGGATGAAAATAAAGATATGGAAAATGATGTTCTTTGAGTGAAACTAAAAATAATTTCCAAGTCATGTTATTTTTAAGTAAGGGTTTACTTGCTATTAAAACAAAGTAAATGAATTATGTAAACTTGTTACATTAAAATAAAGTTAGATAAACATGTGCAATTAAAATTTTTCCATATAGTCATCATTCACTGCAAGAATATTTTTAATATTTTTCTTCTAGCTTTATTATTTTGTCACAAATTATTTTTGAACAGTTGTAGACTGGAATAAATTGTTCAGCATTTAAAAAAAATTAGGGTTCAATTGCAGAGATAGAAGAACAATTGCTACATTTACAGGAACCAAACAGCAACAGTAATAATTGAAGAACATAAGAAAGAAGCAGTAATAAGAAAGGGAGTCCGACAAGGATGTTCCCTATCCCCGATACTTTTTAATCTTTGCATTGAACTAGCAGTTAATGATGTTAAAGAACAATTTAGATTCGGAGTAACAGTACAAGGTGAAAAGATAAAGATGCTACGATTTGCTGATGATATAATAATCTAGCTGAGAGTAAAAAGGATTTAGAAGGAATAATAAACAGATGGATGAAGTCTTACGCAAGAACTACCGCATGAAAATAAACAAAACAAAAGTAATGAAATGTAGTAGAAATAATGAAGATGGACCAATGAGTGTAAAAATAGGAAGAGAAAAGATTATGGAGGTAGAAGAATTTTGTTATTTGGAAAGTAGAATTACTAAAGATGGATGAAGCAGGAGCGATATAAAATGCTGAATAGCACAGGTGAAACGAGCCTTTACTCATAAATATAATTTGTTTAGATCAAAAATTAATTTAAACGTCAGGAAACGATTTTTGAAAGTATATGTTTAGAGCGTAGCTTTATATGGAAGTGAAACTTGGATGATTGGAGTATCTGAGAAGAAAAGATTAGAAGCTTTTGAAATATGGTGCTATAGGAGAATGTTAAAAATGAGATGGGTGGATGAAGTGACAAATGAAGAGGTGTTGCGGCAAATCGATGAAGAAAGAAGCATTTGGAAAAATATAGTTAAAAGAAGAGACATTATAGGTCACATATTAAGACATTCTGGAATAGTCACTTTAATATTGGAGGGATAGGTAGAAGGAAAAAATTGTACAGGCAGGCAACATTTGGAATATGTAAAACAAATTGTTAGGGATGTAGGATGTATGGTAGGGGGTTTACTGAAATGAAATGACTGGCATAGATAGGGAATCTTGGAGAGCTGCATCAAACCAGTCAAATGACTGAGGACAAAAAAAAAATAGAAATTAGCACATTTAAGTAGAACTTTCATGTATAACAAACATACCTTTTTGTATAAGTTATAGATTTAGAGATAGGAAAGAAAAATTTTTATATACCATTTTCAAAAGATTTTTAATACAAATATTTTTTTGTGTTGAAAATAAAATCTAATTCATTTGTAGAAGTTTGTTCTTTAATTAGCCATTCTTTTAATTTCCTTTTCTATTATTATACTTATTATTATAATTTTTTGTTTTGTTTTGTATAAGCGTAAAACCAACAAGCTGTTAGCTAATGTTTATTATTAATACTGCATTTGGGAATGAAGATGTATGAAACTGAGATTAATGAAATTTAAATTGGAAAAACCTAAATCTAGAACCTAATCTCATGTGTCAGATATGAATCATTAATATTTTTATTTTTTTTTATAGGAGTCTGGTGAGAAACCGGATACTATGTCCCAAAAAGATGCTGCGATATTTCCTCTTATTGCCAGTGTTGCACTGTTCTGCTTGTATATTGTATTTCAGGTAATATGTTTATTGTAATTTTCCATTCATTTTATTGTAATATTAAGGATTACATGAATCAGTATGTGAAAATGCACAGATGTGGCAGTAGCCCATTAAAATAAATTTCAGAGCATGTTCTCTGGAGAAACTACATATGATGAACAGGAGTGAATAGAAATATATAGCAGAAGTGATGTTTGATACTAAAATTACTTTTTTACCAAAATGTTCTGATTTTCACATTTATTACTTAATTTTTCTTTTACTAACAGTGAGTTGACATGTACATTTTGAACAAGGGTAGCAACATTGTTGTACGTTTCTGGCATTTGCTTTCAACTTAAAATTAAAATCTTTCCCCAGTGATGAGGAAAGCTGAAAATTATTTTACTCTTACTTGCTATTTTCTCAGCGATTATCCCTCTTTTAGAATAAAAAGAATAGCTGTTTCAAATCCATAAATTGAAGAAGTGTCTTAATAACATCAATTTTTGGGATATACTTATTTTGCCCCTACATCTGTGATCTGTGATGTAGGGTCAAAATGTGGTGAGGGTAAGAGTTGCTTTTTCTGTAATTTTGCCTTAGAGAAAAACATATAGAAAAAAATTCTTTCTATATTTTAAAACATTTAAAAATTGCAAAAATTTTTAATGGATTAAATTTCTAAGTGAAAAAGTTGAAAGAGTAAAGTTTTCATTAAGTCTACGCCTCTTCAAGATCTTTCCCAAATCAATCATCCATTTTTCTAAAAGCCAATCAACTTCATTACCCTAATACACACTAAATACTAAATGATTTTATTGTCAGTTAAACTGATCCCAAATTATAGGTACTAATGGAGGAATTAGTAAGCTCCTCTGTGTAAGATTACATAGTTATTAAAGGAACAAGAACCCACTGGGTTGGTCTAGTTGTTAACGTGTCTTCCCAAATCAGCTGATTTGGAAGTCGAGAGTTACAGCGTTCAAGTCCTAGTAAAGCCAGATATTTTTACATGGATTTGAATACTAGATCGTGGATACCAGTGTTCTTTGGTGGTTGGGTTTCAATTAACCACACATCTCAGGAATGGTCGAACTGAGAATGTACAAGACTACACTTCATTTACACTCATACATATCATCCTCATTCATCCTCTGAAGAATTATCTAAACGGTAGTTACCGGAGGAAACAGAAAAAAGAGGAAAAAAAAAAAGGAACAAGAAGACTTACATAGTTTATAAGCTTACCTAGGAACATTGTAAGACTTGCATTAGAATTCTGTAATCTTACATAGATTCTCTAGGAGCTTAGTTCCTCTGTGTAAGCTCCTTACAAGAAATTTTTACATAGATTATGGTGTGTTTAAACGCAGGTGACCACAAAATGTTAAAATATCAGAAATGTAAAAATATTAGTTAGCACACATTAATGATAACAATACTAATTGAATCATTATCAAATTGGCTTTTACAAGTGATACCATTCAGTCAGCAATATTTTTAACTTTATATAATTATTATAAGTTCGTAAAGTAATATAACCACTTAAAGGAGGTAAGAAGATTTATTAAGTTTTCATTGATTTTAATGGAGCTTTTGGTAACATTGGTGTAAATGAGTTATTTTTAATTATATAATGTGGTTTTGTCAAATTTTTAAATGGGTTAAAGAAGTTATGTAATCGGATAGTATTATGCTTAGTACAAAGATGATGTTTCCCTCTTTGTACCATAAATAAGAATTATTTTAAAAATCAATGGAAGTAAGACAACACTGTTTTGGCCCCATTATTATATGCTTTGTTTTTGAAAGATTTTTATGAAGTGAGTGAAAAGTTTTATCTTAAAAAAGGTACATGAATTTAAAATTGATTGTGATAGATGGAAACTGCTTTTAACTAAACAAATTATAAAAAAAAAAGTGTTAGGTTGAGTTGGTAATTTGAGACTGAATGAAGAGTAGCATTTTTGAATCATTTTTATTTAAGTAGAAATATCTAGACATTATATTTTGGATAGACTAATCCATCATGTAGGTTAGAAGGTTGTATATGGGAATATAGAATTGAAATCTTTTAACATATTAAGCCAATCATGCTTGACTGGAATTCAAATCCATGATCTTTCAGATGAAAGGCGAGGCACTGTTACTCTGTGATAGAGGTGAAGGTTCATCTGAGGGAAAGGGCAATGATGATTAATGTGCAGTCAAAATTATTTGGTATAATATTTTCTTTAAGACAATATTCCACTTTCAAAAATGAAGAAGATTGTGAAAGTAATCGTAAAATCATAGTTCTCTTTCTAGTAAAAGTATGGAGGATATAAACAATCAAGATTTAGGGAATTTAAATGATTAATTATTAAAAGAATGTTTGGATTTCCTGCCAGTATGCCTAACATTTGGAGTTCAAATCTGAACTCAATAGAGTTCAAATCTATGAAGGCAATAGAGATTCATTTTAAAAATGTAATTTTTTGAGTTTAGTGTTGGGTAATAGTTTACCTAAGAAATTGGCTCGTATCAATTAAAAAGGAAAGTTCTGTGATATGGGTAGCAATTGGCTGACTTGTAAAATTTTATTTAGAAAAATTGATTTTGGTGTTTGATATTGAATGGTTTGGGAAATCACTACATTAGAATAACAAGGAACATAATGAAAGAAGCAGAACTGTCATGAATAAAAGTAATATATACATTCAAAGGTCAATTTTAAGTTTGGTAACATCTCCTATACTAATGAGGGAGCAAAAGGAGCTTCATGAATTTGATTTTCTGTGCAAGGGGTTTTACATTACTCTCCAGCAGTATACCTTCTAGGGATTGGGTAGCAGGTAATGTTTTGTCGACAGTAATAAAAAAGGAAGAAGCCATCCTCCACAGTAATCCCTTGCTATTTGGGGATTCATATTTTTGGCTTTGCTTACTCGCATTCATGAGAATTAAAAAAAAAATATTCTTGAAAACAATATGATTTTTCAATAATAAAAAAAAATATATATTATATATAGTACAATATTTGCATTTTACACTGTACTATACCATTAAAACATATCCTGTCAAATATTTTTCATGATTTATTTAATATTAATACTGAACACTGTTCATGCATACAAACCACACTTTCTCACAACAGAAATTTGTCTTAATTTATTTTCAAAAATAATGATCCACTTTTAAAAAAAAAAGAAGATTTCTTAGGAGCAAGTATGACAATCCACATGCAGTAATATGGACAGACAATTCCATCCTCTGCAAAAAATAAAATCAAAACACATCTGTCAAGGTTAAACCTTCACTTATCATTTTCCTACTGCATGAATTTCTTCTATATTTCAATATAAGACTTTTTTTCTATATACAGCTCTAGGCCTAAACATACTTATGTTAAGCCAATGTTTTTTGCAAACCACTTTATATATAGTGACTCCACTCAATAATGAATGTGTTTCAACAAAAGTTAACAAAACTTTATTTGAAGTATTAGTCACTGTCTTTTAAAATTCTACATATAATACATAATGCTTCTATAAATCCAGAACAGATAAAATGTTTACAACCTAATGTAGAAGTGTTGTTTCTGTTGCCAAACACAACAGTCCTGTTGTGTCATTAGATCAAGGGATCATCGTTGTTTTCAAAGCTTAATAACTATGGCCTAATTTCTGCAGATTTTTACAGGAAATAGAAATACTTATCTTTCATTCATTCAGTTTTTCAATGTCAATATAGTCAGTTTGTAATGCAATATAGGCCAGACTGTATTTTAGAAGACTTGCCCCTTGGCTGTGATGACATAGTGTTGTAAATTGTGTCACTAGTACAAGAAATTTAAGACAAGGTTTCAACGAAATTGAAATATCAGACATTCAAGTACTTCTACAAAGTAAAAACAAAGAACTTGTAGAAAAATAACTGGAAGACTGATAACGAAGTCCTCTATTACCCACATGGAAGAGGATGATAAAATTTCAGTTATGCCTTTTAACCTCAAATTGCTGAATGAGATTTTTAGTTTTTGTAAACAGTTAGTAACTAAAGTTTCTGAAATTGTTACTTTTCTAGAACATTCCTAGAATTTTAGACGTCAATTTGACATGGCATTGGGTCTGTATTGTGAAGAGTTTAATAACCTCAAAAAAATGAAAAATCAGACACAAATAACAAAACTTTTTTTTTTAGTAAGACAGGTTGATTATAATTTTTTTGTGTTTTAAAAAAAAATTTTGTTGAAGTTAGTGTTACTGAACATAATTTCAATGTTTATACGAACATTCGTAT
Source organism: Lycorma delicatula (assembly GCF_047948215.1). Lineage (NCBI taxonomy): Eukaryota > Metazoa > Arthropoda > Insecta > Hemiptera > Fulgoridae > Lycorma > Lycorma delicatula. The sequence goes on along the minus strand of NC_134457.1, from coordinate 185,601,807 downwards.
ATAAAGCAATGAAGAATCTATCTTCATTGCTTTTACAACATTTTTATTAGTGCTAGCTTGTTATGGTGAGGGGGTAAAAATACTTTTTGGGTTCAACTAAGTGCTCATGAATAATATTTTTCCCATTTGGAGTTGCTCATTTCTTCCACTCTTTGTAACATAATGTTTATCCCTAGCTCGATTCGCAGTATAGCCTAACTGCATGCCTAACAAAATAGCTAGAACTTTCAGATTACCACATATGTTCCAGCTATGTTTTCAATAATTTATTTTTTCATGTCTCTTTCAAATTAATACTATAAGCGATCGGTATCAAAGGATATTTGTTATCGCTGTGTAGTAGAACTACTTTTGAACTATACTTGGACGAATCTATGAAAAGCTGCCAGTCCTCAGGTTTATGAACTTCCCTAAGTGCAGCATAAGCTCACCAATATTTTTGCAATAAACCAAATTATTTTCATCAATAAAGTACTGAGAAAGTTCTTTTTGTCGGCTTTGAAAGCCGTAAATTTTTATATTTTTTTGAAGTAAATTCCAACCTTGCAGTCTGGATCCTGTTGATATTTTGATAAATTTAAATTCCTAACCAAGTCATTTAATTCACCTTGTGATATAAGATGTGGCTTATTGGAAAATAATTCAAAATCAAAATCATTGTTATCTTCTTCAGTACTGCCTGATTCTTCATCACTGCTTTCGAAACATACATTCACAGTTGGCTTAAGAACTGGAATAATTTCATTGAAAGGTACAGGCCTGATTGCAGATTGCAGTGAAGAATATTTTACAGTATGTTTAGATTTTTTAGAAATTTCAGACACTTGTTAAACAAAAGTAACAATCATTTACATGATCACGCCAAACCATAGGCACACCAAATGGCACGGCCTTCCGTGTACCTTTAAGCCATCCTCTTAAATATGCAGAACAATTAGTGCATACTATATGAGGACCCCACGTCTTATCCTGATCACAAATTTTACACTGAAAGTACAATGATATGCTTTTTTAATTAAAATTATAATGTTTTTTTCTATACGTACTTTGAACTTCCACATACATAACAAAAGGCATCCACATCATTTACACAATTTTGAGGCATTATGACAGTGCACTGTTAACAAACTTAAGACAGCAATAAGACTGAATCAAATTAATTCATTCGTAAATCCAGTGCTTAATACAAACAACACAGCTGTGTTTTCAGCTTCATGTTTTGACCTGCATAGACATGATTAATCTTGTCCATGAAGGTTCACTCTTCAGTATTAGATATGATATAATAATATGTAACTATGATATGATTTAATTATTTGACTAGTATTGTTTATTTATAGCTTATAAGTTATGTTAACAAAGTTAAACAATAAAAAATGAGCTAACAAAATACAATACAGAAGCTTAAAATGCTAATAATACATTGAAAAATGAAAAAAAAATCCTTTAATTATAATTTAAAAAATTTTCAAAAATGGTGGGTGATAGAAAGATTCTGAGTTCATATTCGTTTTCAGCATAAAAAAAAAAGATTAAAATCATGAATCGCATGTTAGGAAACAAAAATTATGTTTATCGGTGTTATTGTTATATTGTTTTTGTCTTTTCTATGCCAACTGTAGTGATCATCTGGTCATTTTTATGTGGGTATCATTCTTCATCAGTTTCAGAAAATTTTTATTTATTTAATTTTTAAAACAAATTTTACTTTTTGTTTTTCATTACTATTTGATGGATTATATTTGTAACTTTTTTTACTGTAATCATATTAGTTTTTAAAAATAAATGTAATATTGTTCTAAGCTAGAAAATGTGATATGGAATTAGAAATATTAAAAAAATAATAATAAAATGAAAGCAGGATTATCAAAAACAGAAAAATAGAATAGCTATCAATTTGTGAGAACTGATCATCAAAAATATTGGCAGTTGAATGGTGTATACAATAATGATTATATTTTGTTGAATAAATAAGTCAGGCCAGAAAAAAAAATACAACTAAAAAATCTGAAGTATGAGAAAGAAAAGGGTAAGGAGTTTTTATTGAAATAAAACAGTTTAATTAATTAATTATTAAATTTAGTTATTCTTGCTGTCATTAATGTGAAAAAAATTTAGCCAACTTTTAATAAAAAACAGAATAATAGCAATCCAATTAATTTTCAAACTGCTATTAAAAAATTTGTTCTTTAGCTTTATTAATTAGTGCTTTCCATTTCTTTAGTAATTATCTATCATTTCAATTTTTTTTCTAAATTTTGAAGATCATTCTGTATCTCATTCAAAAACTTTGTTTGATAGTTACATCACTTAATACTTTAATGAAGTCATGGTAAATTAGGTATAAATTTGTCATTTGTGATTTTTACTATTACAAACGATTCGATGTAAAATGGTTTAGTATCTAATTATAATAAAAACAGTTTAGTTATTCCCATCATTTTATTGAGTTCTCATATTCTGATTTAACATATTTTGGAATAGTGCATGTTAGATATTACTGGTACTGAATCAGGTAGTGTTTTAGTCTTTTGTGTAGAATTTTAGCTCTCTCAGCATATGTTAATGAAAGATACAGTTTTTATTAATTTACATTTTATTGTAAACCATTACATAAAGTTAAATAGTGAAGGAAATTAGCAGTATAGAGCTTACTTAATTTAGTTTATGGCCTTTATCAATGTGATCAAATTTTATTTTATTACTTTCTTTTGTTTGTGTATAGACTAATAGTCACTATAGAAGTACATATACTTCATAGTTGTAAATAGGTTCCGTAATTGTTTCTAAATTAAATATAATTATCAATTATTGGAAAGTATCCCTTCATAAATTTTGCATCTATATGAATTCTTAAAATCCGTTCATGAACACTGATATGAGGAGTACTGGAAGTTTCTTGCCCTGCTGTTTATTACAAAGTTGAACAGTTATCATGAGATTATGTAAATTTATATAAATAAATGGTCATTAATTTCATGCAGTTGTCAACCAGTTTTATTTGGTTAAAAAAATTATTACAAATTACCTGTAGTGTAAAGAACAGGGTAATCTATTGTAAGAGACAGAAAGCAGTGCTCTGAGCACTTTGACGGAATATGTTTATTTGGTATGAATGGCAAAACACATACATTGTTAATAAAAACATCTGGTTTCATAAAGAATTATACATAAAGTTATAAATGTATTATAATATTTTTTTTATAATTAGGAAGGATAATAGTGTTTACTCACTTTTATTTACAAAAAAATAAATGCATTTACATTTATGTAATATGTGACCTGAATGCATTTAATATACAGATTTGAATCATACTGATATTTTCTTAATTAGAATAACTTTGAAATCTCATTAATATTGTTTGTGTTGGGAGAATTGCTACCTTAATTTCAGTTTCTAGCTTTGGAACTTGGTCTTATGCAGTAGGAGACCTGTTTTTCACTTTTGGAAAAATAAAAATTGGTAAATTTTCACTAATAGTTTGTAATGATTATATATATATATATTGTATTTATTTTGTCAAGGAAACCAGTATTATTTAATTCTTTCAACAACTATGAATTTTTGCAACATACTTTATTATACTTCTTACATATATATACATGCAAATGTTTTTTATGGCAGGTTTTTTTGTAATTCAAGTAGCATATGAATTTTACTGGTTTTAAAATAAACAGGTTTAAATTGACAGAAACTTAAGCAGTTAATTTTCTAAAAATAACGTTAATTTTTTTTTTGTTTTTCAATATTTTTTTTAATGTATGGTTTTCATTGATTAACATTTTTTTTATTTTTTTAATTTGCTAGTTTTTGTTTTATTTTTAGATTAGAAATTAATTTTTTTTGATAGGAAGAAAACAGTGCTAATCTTTCTGATGAAATGTCAGGTACAAATACAGAATCAGTTTTTAAATTGTTAGCTGCTCTTTTTTCAAATGAAGAGGTATGGTTATCATACATGATAATGTTATATTATGTGTTTGAAATTAATGTAATCGGATCATAAAACAGATTAACATATTTCATTTAGATTAGCTCAATTTTTTATGGCATGTGTTTCTGTTACTAGATGTTTCTGCTTAAAATCTATACATCTATTTCTTCAGAGTATGCTATTTTATTTATCTTCCTTTCTGTGTTATAAGTATATTAGTTTTAAGTATAAATATTAAACATCATTTAAGAAATTTCATATTTAATTTGTGTTTTTATTAAAACATATGAAGGAATAATCTTATTCAGTCATTCTTGTTACTCTTTTTTCTTCCAATAAAAACTATTTTAATTGCATTTGTTTTTTCAGTTATATAGCTTTATTCAGAAAATCATTGGTGAGTAGATAGAAATATTTGTAGGGTTGTAATTTCAAACGTTGGCTATTCCAATTTTATAAATGCACTACAAGTTAAAATTATTACATAATATTCTAGATTACAATTTAAAAAAAAATGAAATAATTATTAGAAAGATATATATATATAGCTTTATAATAACTATAAAAGGTGTTGGAGGAGGAAAAGAAATCTATAGTTTTAGACAGTTATTTTGAGATTAGAATTCAATATAACAAAGACATGTAGGTTTATGAAAATTAAACAAAAACGAAGCAGTAGGTAGTAAATCTATCATTAGCAACATTATTATGTGATTTGGGTAGATCAGGATTGAATAGACCACAATTAGTATGGTATGAACTATACAGATTAGAATAACCCATGAAACTAATAATTTGAAGAAAATAATCATATGTGAATCCAATTTTTAGGAGCAGTACTAACATGACACTGTTGAAAATTACAGACATTTATAAATTACATTTATTATTTCTAAAATGTTTATGAAATTATTCAGTATAATAAAAGAACAGTATGAATTCAATAGCTTGATTTTATAACGAAAGCTGTATTTTTAATTGATGACTTGTCCATTGTGATTTTTTAATATTATATCTATAGCTATTAAAATCTGAACCAAACTCAAATATTATGTACAAATATAAAAATTGTTATTTTGGAAAAATTCTCAGTTTTAGTTTAACTTTTATTTAAATTTTTAACCTAAATTCTAATCTTATACCATTAAAAAAAATCCAAAATCTTTATATTGTAGTTACCTTACAGATATATATTTCATATGTAAAATTAATAATTTACAACTTCAAAATCAAACTAAAATATTATGATATACAAAAATAAAGATTATATCAGTTGAGTAGAAGAAAGCAGTAAATGTAATTTAAGGCCTTTTGAGCTCAAAAATAGCCTACATGTAAAAATAAAAAAGGAATTTTTTAATCAGTCTATAGAACTACTTAAAATATTTTGTATGAAGATCAACTCAATATTACACAAATATCCCGCAATAATTTGTTTACTAAATGCTTTACAAAATCACAGTTCAACTACAATTACTAAATTCGGTAACCAAAAAGGTCATGTTTTTAAATTTAAGGTATATCGTATCTTTTTATTAATAATTCCTTATAGAAAATTTTAAATATTTTAACATCACCAGTGTTCAAACTATCAATCTGCTTCTCAATTTCATTTATTAGTCTCTCAATAAATAAACTTGAAAAAACTTAAATACTCATTCAATGACAGAACTTGCCATAAGTAAACAGGTGCTCGTGTCTCCACTTGATGCAAATTCGTAATCTTTTTGTAATTTACAAATATATTTATACATGATGGATGGCTGGCTGTTCATTAAGTAAAATATTAAAAGCCAAAACAGCAACATAATAATTAACAACGTTTTGCACTTTTTACAAAACAGAAGTTTGTACACCTCTTACATCAGTATAAGCAACTACACCGTAATCAAAGACAGGAAATAAAAGGGAATTTACAAATTTCTTCTTTAATTGGACATTTGGACATGTTAAACTTTATGTCTGATATATTCCCTGATGTACCTTCTCACTGATGTGAGTAATTTGAGTATACCAGGATAGGTCTTCATCTATGTGCAAAACCAAATTTGTAATTACTCATACTGTTTCTAAGGTTATGTTAGATACATTTTAATAGTGTTACATATTTCGTTTTAAATTTTTATTTTTTTGTTATTCGAGAAGAAGCCTTTTTTTACACACCCTTCTTGGAGTTTGTTAAATTTATTTTATTTTTATTTTTGTTTTATTTATATATAGCTGTTCTTTTGTAAATATTATTTATTTCTAAATTTTATCTGTGATAGTAGTTTTAATTAATTTTTCAGTATTTTGCTGTGATAGTAGTTGAATGTTTTTGTGTTTAATATTATTTTATTTTTAAATTTGTAGCTTAAGTTTTTTTTTGTTTTTAGATTCTATATTTTGTTTTTGTATTTTATCTTTGTTCTCTAGGTGATGATAATATATAAATGTTTTTTGTAAAAAAAAAAATTACCACAATTTTTGGAAGTTATTACTACTGAAAAAATTATTTAGAAATTTACCTTTGCTATATCTCAACATATACGCTTATTTCTCAGTGGTTGATATTTTTCCCAGTTCTCAGCTGATTTAACCCTTTTGAGTAGTTAGACTGTACAATCATGAGTATATATCATAATTATGTCTAATATCATTGTTATGTGCTGTTTTTCTTGTTATTTTGATCTTTTTGAATGGAAGATACGTATTATATAATTCGGTAACACATTTAATGAATATATCAATTTTCCCATCAGGACTAGGAGTTTTGTATATATTACCCCACATAATCATTGCAGCATCTTCCATAAATAAGATTATAATTAAAATTTTTGTAATCGTGATTTTCTAAAACATTAAATTTCTTCTGATCATTTTAAATTTTAACAGTACAAAATATTGAAACGTGATAAGACACCCAGGTGCCTCAATCGTACCATAACATGACAACGTATTTATATTATTTGTAACTATTAAATCAATAGATGTAGCAGATATTGAAGTAAAATGAGTTGGACCAGGAGGAACCAATGAAAAATCAGTCTAGACAGCTCAGCTCTGGAAGAACTCTCACAAGACCCAGTCACGTCTATATTAAAATCACCCATAATTAATCTATTTTCATAATTTACTGTTTAATTATTTAAAAATTCAAAGATTACACTGATAAAGCCAATTTTTGTTGACCTATAAAATGCACAAAGAAGCAGTTTTTATACATACCATTAATCTCTAAACAAATGCAAGTTTTTTGTCGTAGTTGGAAGGAAAAATATTTTCTACCATTGCCTTATGCCTATGAAGAATATACAGTCCAACACAATCTCCTTTCCCAACTTATTTCTAAATAGGGTGTAATTATTCAAACATTGCCTGAATGATGGAGTCGCCTTCACGTTTAGGAGGGATGCATTGGGATTCTTTGTGTATTTAAAGTTTGTGATCTCGGACTTGGCCACGCGCATCGCCGGCTGGCAGGTATGGGAGGGTCACAGTGATTACTGTGACCACTGGTTGGTGGTCACAATAATCACTGAGGAACGATGCAGTGGAGGTGGCCCACCTACATTTATGGGCTGGAGCACCAGGGCCTGGATCCTGTTGCTTTTGCAGAAGCAAAAGCTTATTCCACTTGACTTCAGTGGAATACAGGAAGTATACACGGCAGAAGAGAAAGTTTCTCGACTTGTGAGCTCACTCGAGGTGGCGTTCTCTGTGTTACCGCAAAGATATTTCTGGAAGGGTCACCTGCTGGTTTATTGGTGGATTGCTGAGATATCCAGAAAGAGATAGACGTGTCACAGGGTGAGGTTGACGAGGGCGTCTCCCAGCCCTCAGAGATATATGACTGAATATCGGAATTGCAATAAGGGTCTCGTCAGACGTATTTGAGATGCGAAGAAAACGTCCTGTAGGGAATTGATTGCAGAAATAGAAACTGACCCATGGGAAGGCCATTTACTCTACTGGTAAGAAGATTCTTAAGGCCCAGAGTTACGTGGTCACGCAGGATGTTCGGGAGGTCCGGAAAATAATAGAAGAGCCTTTTCCTGACGGTAAGGGATCAATGACTCAAGACGGGGGCGACGAGAGCAACCCACCTCTCTTCACTCAAGATGTAGGCAACATCACGTATGCCTCTGGCTAAGGCCCTGGGCCCGGCTGGTTTCCAAATTTGGTTGTCAAGGTGGCAGTTTGGGCACAGCCAGAAGCCTTCTTGGAGATGTATAATGCGTGCCTTCGAGAGTACACCTTTTGCCAGCGGCTGTAACTTGTGCCAAAACTGGGAAGGGATCCAGCGCTCCCTTCCTCTTACTGGCTGCTGCTTATGACAGATGGAATGGTCAAGGTGTTGGAGTTCATACTTCAGCATAGAATATCTACGGCAGTGGAAGAGGGGGATGGCTCTCTGCGAGCTGGTTTGGCTTTTGCAGGGGAAGGTCCGCCCTTGACGCCGTGGCCGCTGTGCTCGAGGTAGTCAAAAGAATCATCAGTGGCAGTCAGAGGAGTATTTGCTCTTGTTAATCTAGGTGTGTGTGTTAATCTAGAAATGCAGTTAAACGCATTTCTCACATCGCCATAATGCAGGCACTGCAAGATCACAGGGTACCCACGTACTTACAGCACATCATCCGATCTTACCTTGTGGCATGCAGGATCGAGTGCAGGGTTCAGTCGGGATTGGTAGAACGGAGCCTGCACAGGGGTGTGCCCTAGAGGTTGGTCCTTGGGCTGACCCTTTGGAACTTGACGTAAGATGGGGTATTCTGGGTCCCCCTTCTGCAGGGAGTGACCATGGTAGGATATGCGGATGACCTCACCCTGGTGGAAGAGGCTACCACTCGGCGAGACGCCACTGAGAAAATAAGTGAATCATATGTGGCAATAAATACATGGATGATGGGGGAGGGGTTGTCACTCACTCCAGACAAGACTGAGGTGGTTGCAATCTCCAGAGCAAGGAGGAGACTGAGACTAACGCTGGAGAATAGAAGGATCGATTCAAGGCCAGCAATAAAACATTTACGAATATGGATTGATTACAGAATGAAATTTGGTATTTATGCCATAGAAACTGTCAACAAATCAGAGAGTATGATGAGATTAATTGCTGCCCTCCTACCAAACACTGGAGGACTCATATCGCAGGAGGTTACTGACCAGAGTCACATATTCCACCATGCTTTACCAGGCCGATGTGAGAAAATACACAAAATATAAAGCAAAGCTTGAGGCGGTACATAGAAAATGCTGTTGAGAATTATAGCAGCGTACCGGACAATCTCAATGGAGGCGGCCGAGGTCCTGGTGGGGGTTATGCCAATAGATCTAGTTACACAGCAAAGGAGGAGGCTCTGGAAACAGCGACCTTTGCCGCACGGGCACAAAAACCACCTATCATCGCAGATTGAAGAGGAGGTACACTTGAGGTCTGGCAGGTACACTGGAACCAGGGAACAAAGGGCTGCTAGGCCCATCCCCTTATTGGTGAAATTAGAAGTTGGTACAGGAGAACACATGCCTTGCTGGGATACAGTTTAACAGTTCCTGGTGGGCATGGAGGTTACAGGTCATACCTTCCCAGATTTGGCTTAGATTATACAGATCTAAGCCCTGATTGTGATAAGCAGGAGTCTCCATACCACGTCCATTTTTCTGCCTACGGTTTTTAGGTGATCGTGAGGAGATGCTGGACGCTGCCTCCTGCCTCAGAATGGAAGGCATGTTCCATTCTGAGGATACGCAGGGTATCATGTTAAAGGGAGCTAGCGAATGAAGGGCAGTAGAAAATTTTGACAAGTTAGACAAGTTACACACCTGTGAAGAGTCCTGTCAGGGAATAAGACGTCAGATGACGCCTGCGACTGAGCACCTAGAGGGCCCCCCCCCCCAAGCATGTGAGAGTCATCCTGGTGCTGTGAGGTTGCGGGCACTCCAAATACTGGTACCTGATGGTGTTAGTCTTCCCTTTCTGAGGCAATGCTCTATAGAGCGGTTCCAGGAAGGTGGCAAAAAAAAATTATTCAAACATAATGCAGCTAAGTGAATCCATAACATAAGATGGTCTCAGACACAGCAACTGCATCAGCTGTTTCATCACTAAATAAATTTAAAAATTCATTCCTGTAATTTATTAGTGATTCAGCGTTTACATCCTGTACTCCTTTAAAGTCTTCAACAGAATTGACAAAGAAATTGTATATATTATTATCATAAATTTTTTTACAAGCAGAAAGAAAATTTACCTAATTCATGAGACACTTCAACCAGAAAATAAAACAGAAACTACTAAAATATTGATTCATTAAATTCCAACAATAAACATAGAAATAATAAAAACAAAATAAAGAAATACATAAATGAAAAATATAAAAAATAAAAAAAAATAAATAAGTGCAGATATCAACATCGAGAATGCAACATTGATATTGCTAATAAATAAAAAAGGGAAATTAAATGACTTCAAATTATACAAAATAAAGAAATACATAAATAACAAATAAAAAAAATAAAACAAAAATAAAAAAAATAAATAAGTGCAGATATCAACATCGAGAATGCAACATTGATATTGCTAATAAATAAAAAAAGGGAAATTAAATGACTTCAAATTATAAAGCAGATAAAACTAAAAGATGAACAGAATCCAATTTAGTTCGTCAGAAACCATCCAAATCTCTACTTCAAATAATATTTATATTTTTATCATTGTCTCTCCTTGCAAAAATTTTTCCACTTCTAACCCACAAAAATTTAATACCTCCTTTGCTTGTGAAATTTTCTAGCATAAGCAAATGATTTTTTATTGTAATCTGAAAGTCTCTCTCATTTATATAAATGGAGAGAGTTATATAAATGAGATCCATGAGATCTCTCATGGTTCTCATTTTCATTACAGCCCAAGTTATAACCCATCAGCCATCCTTACCTCTAATGTGAGACAAAAGTTTCTCTGTAGCACAAACTTTATTTAACACTACATTTTGTGATTCAGTGACCAAAAAAGTAATTCATTGAACTTTCCATATCTTTGTGATTACTATAAATTTTCTTACTTAGTGATGTAATTTGCTTCTTTATATTTGACAACTTAATAATATTATTCTCAGTACCTACCATCCTTTCCTTCAGCATCACAGTCAGAATTACATCAATCATTATATTAATATACTGTCTTTGCTAATATTATCACTTTAAATGTAGAATAAAAACTGGCAGACAAGACATGGGTTTTAAAAGACAGTCACTCAAGCAGTTTACAGTTTTTTATTGCACACCAGAAATTCCAAAAGCAACTGAGTCGATGGAACCATCATTATTTTTCTCAGTTGATTTTTCCTGCATCTTACACAGATGAAAGAAAAACAAATGTTTGTAATGTGCAAGAGAGAACAAATAAATTTTTGCCAATTGTAGATTTATTTTTAAATAATATATTACATTCTGGCAGAAATTAGTCCAAAAATTGAAAAATAAAAACGTTTTATTAATTTAAATGTTAAAACATTAAAAATAAATAAAACCTGCCATGAAATACCTTTATGAGTTTTCAGAAATGTCGTAAAATATTCTAAAAAAATACCAAATTCAATAGAAAATACTAGAAACTAAAAACAATCCTTTCCTTCAGCATCACAGTCAGAATTACATCAATCATTATATTAATATACTGTCTTTGCTAATATTATCACTTTAAATGTAGAATAAAAACTGGCAGACAAGACATGGGTTTTAAAAGACAGTCACTCAAGCAGTTTACAGTTTTTTATTGCACACCAGAAATTCCAAAAGCAACTGAGTCGATGGAACCATCATTATTTTTCTCAGTTGATTTTTCCTGCATCTTACACAGATGAAAGAAAAACAAATGTTTGTAATGTGCAAGAGAGAACAAATAAATTTTTGCCAATTGTAGATTTATTTTTAAATAATATATTACATTCTGGCAGAAATTAGTCCAAAAATTGAAAAATAAAAACGTTTTATTAATTTAAATGTTAAAACATTAAAAATAAATAAAACCTGCCATGAAATACCTTTATGAGTTTTCAGAAATGTCGTAAAATATTCTAAAAAAATACCAAATTCAATAGAAAATACTAGAAACTAAAAACAAATATGTTGTAACGTGTAAAAGACATAAACAGCCATAACAGAACTAATTTTCTTAATAAAAACCTAAAACAATAAATAAGAACCCAGCAATATAGCTGATCCCTACCATTTCATCCAAAAAAAAGTGATATATGCCTATCACATGGAATTGTATAATTTCTCACTGCAATAGCTTGAAATATATGATGATTGTTTGGAACATTCTCAGCCTGATAAAGAAGTGGCCTGACAAGAGATTTTAAAAAATTCTTCACTTTTTAATACCTTTAGTATAATGTGATTTATTCAACTCTGCAAAATAAACAGTTGTTTCAGTTTTGATTTATCAGTTAAAGTGGATCTTCATTGAGTGAACCATTTTCTTTAGGTTTGGGAAGAGGAAGTAATCGCTAGGAGCCAAATCTGGTGAATATGGTGCTTGTGGAAGCACTTTGAAGTGTAGTTCATAGTTTTACCACAACTACCTGAGACATATATCAAACTCATTAGTCTGATGAAAGAGCACATTTTTTTTGACATGTGGATGTTTAGCCTGAGTAGTACTCTTCAATCAGTCCAATAGTCCTGATGCCAGAGGGGAAGATCTCGCCATGTGACAATTCTGGTTGTCATGCCATCCCCTCTGCACCTAACCCTGATTGGCTTTACACCAGAGGTCATCTTCTGAATCCACAGACTGATTAACATCTCTCAGTTATAGCTTGGCCTTCGTCAGGATGCCACCGATGTAATCTCGCCATGTGACAATTCTGGTTGTCATGCCATCCCCTCTGCACCTAACCCTGATTGGCTTTACACCAGAGGTCATCTTCTGAATCCACAGACTGATTAACATCTCTCAGTTATAGCTTGGCCTTCGTCAGGATGCCACCGATGTAAATGCCACAAATGACATTTCCATCGATGTAAGAATGTACTATCAATAAAAAAAAACAAAACCAAAAACAAACTACTCAGATGAACAGAACTGAGTAGAATGTTTAAATTTTGACCTGTAACCCTACCAACAAACTAAAACAAATAACAGAACAATAACAAAACTACAGAGCGCTTACCTTGGCAACAAGAGAACACTCAAGTGGTCCCTAACCACCTGGGTAACTTGAACTCCATCCTATATGCCCTCTGCAACTCACTGAAGAACCCAAATATTTCATGAAATTCTCTACAATTGACCATTTGGTGTGGCTTTTCCAGTTAACATTTAAATCTAAAATAGACCCAATATCCCTGAGATGCCTCACTACCCCTAATCTTCTTTCATCAAACCGATGACAAATATAAACATGAAAGGAATCATCTAATATGCCACACCACAGACACAGACCCCAATCAGCCAGGCTGAAATGAGCCAACCTATCCCTAACAGCACCATGGCCCAAAAAAAAAGTTATATACTTTTAGTAGACATCCAAGAGGTACCCCACAGACTCCTCACATCAGGGAAAAGATTATACATGTAACACCCATCAGTCGTCTCATCCCACCTAGTCTGCCACAACTGAAATCCATCATTCTCAATCTCTAATTCCAGCAGAAGTTAGTTGACCCAACTCTGCTAAACAGTGTTGACGCTCAAGCACAAGAACATCAGTAGGCTTTACTTCAGCAATTACCAAGAACAGCTTCACATGAAATTGTATGGTAACCATCTGTCTCCCTTAACAGCAAAAGGCGCTGGGCCCTCAACTAAATGTCCCAATAAGTTTTCAATTTTAGCCTATCTGCCCAAACAAGTGTGGCATACAACATAATTGCATCATACACACCGTTATAGAGGATACTCATAGTCTTAAAATTGAGACCCCTTTTCTTTTTCCTGTTTGGCCTCTGGGAATTACCATTCAGGTATTACTTCAGAGGATGAATGGGGATGATATGTATGTGTGTAAATGAAGTGTAATCTTTCTTATACAGTCTCAGTTCCACCGTTCCTGAGATGTGTGGTTAATTGAAACCCAACCACCAAAGAACACTGGTATCCACGATCTAGTATTCAAATCCATGTAAAAATAACTGGCTTTACTAGGACTTGAATGCTGTAACTCTCGACTTCCAAATCAGCTGATTTGGGAAGACGCGTTAACCACTAGACCAACCCGGTGGGTGATAATGTTGAAGCTGTTCAGCAATTAATTGAGTTCTATTGTATGTCTGTTTTTGAGTAGTTATAATAACCTACAGAGTTGTAAAATATAGTATTTAAAATGTTTTTTGTAAAGTAGATGGATGTAATCTTTATTATAGATTTTTTTTATGAAAATGCTCCTCCAGCTATAGATCAAGAACAACTAGAAAAACTTTTGAGTAGAATCTTTACTTTGGTGTTTCAGTATTTATGTAAAATGATTCATTTTCATAATATTTACCTTCTACTTAATATTTAATAGTGTATTGACATTTCATTAAAGAAGTATATACCTACTGTTCAGTTAAACATAATTTATGTTTTGTGTGAATTTCATTTTTTAGAATTTATTAATTTATTATCTATGAATTACTTTCACATTATGTAGTTTATAGGCTTGTTTATAACTTTTTATTTCTACTTGTTTACTTTTTCATATTTACACAGATTTTTGTAGTTTTTTCATTCTTTTATTAATGTAAATTAATTGGAAATTTAACATTGTTTGCGATTTAGTAGCTGTAACTTTTTTTTGGAATTTTTTTCACTATTCAATATTAAAAATTAAAACAGGCCTTTTTTCAGTAGAAACTTATAATTCTTATTAAGAAATTATTAAAATTATACAATGTGTGACCCATTTTATGAAAATCTCATTCTCTTTGCTAGAATCACTAATTTTTCTTTAAAAAAATAGCATTGCAAAATTTTAATCGTAAGTATTTCTGATATTTCGTGACCTGTTGTACTTATAATTTTTGTATGTTAGTAGTACTGTTTTCTTCACCATCTCTTTTTTTTACTGTATTATGCATGCTAGTTAATATAGTACATGATTTTATTATTGAATTGACTTAAGTTACGTTAACCATTTTGCGTTATTTCCTTATAAGTTGTGACTAAATTATAAAATATTTATGTTTGCTTTTTTATAATTTAGAAAATAATTTATTAACTTTCTTATAGCTCACCAATATATAATACGAAAGGTAAAGTCGATAGATGGGTGGAATATATTGAAGAGTTATACAGAGGAAATGATTTAAATGGCAGAAAGGCTCCTGGAACAGACGGAATACCTGTAGAATTACTGCGCTGTGCAGGTGAGGAAGCGATTGATAAATTATACAAACTGGTGTGTAATATTTATGAAAAAGAGGAATTTCCGTCAGACTTCAAAAAAAGTGTTATAGTAATGATACCAAAGAAAGCAGGGGCAGATAAATGTGAATAATACAGAACAATTAGTTTAACTAGTCATGCATCAAAAATCTTAACTAGAATTCTATACAGAAGAATTGAGAGGAGAGTGGAGGAAGTGTTAGGAGAAGACCAATTTGGTTTCAGGAAAAGTATAGGGACAAGGGAAGCAATTTTAGGCCTCAGATTAATAGTAGAAGGAAGATTAAAGAAAAACAAACCAACATACTTGGCGTTTATAGACCTAGAAAAGGCATTCGATAACGTAGACTGGGATAAAATGTTCAGCATTTAAAAAAAAATAGGGTTCAAATACAGAGATAGAAGAACAATTGCTAACATGTACAAGAACCAAACAGCAACAGTAACAATTGAAGAACATAAGAAAGAAGCCGTAATAAGAAAGGGAGTCCGACAAGGATGTTCCCTATCTCCGTTACTTTTTAATCTTTACATGGAACTAGCAGTTAATGATGTTAAAGAACAATTTAGATTCGGAGTAACAGTACAAGGTGAAAAGATAAAGATGATACGATTTGCTGATGATATAGTAATTCTAGCCGAGAGTAAAAAGGATTTAGAAGAAACAATGAACGGCATAGATGAAGTCCTACGCAAGAACTATCGCATGAAAATAAACAAGAACAAAAAAAATGTAATGAAATGTAGTAGAAATAACAAAGATGGACCACTGAATGTGAAAATAGGAGGAGAAAAAATTACGGAGGTAGAAGAATTTTGTTATTTGGGAAATAGAATTACTAAAGATGGACGAAGCAGGAGCGATATAAAATGCTGAATAGCACAGGTGAAACGAGCCTTCAGTAAGAAATATAATTTGTTTACATCAAAAATTAATTTAAATGTCCGGAAAAGATTTTTGAAAGTATATGTTTGGAGTGTCGCTTTATATGGAAGTGAAACTTGGACAATCGGAGTATCTGAGAAGAAAAGATTAGAAGCTTTTGAAATGTTGTGCTATAGGAGAATGTTAAAAATCAGATGGGTGGATAAAGTGACAAATGAAGAGGTATTGCGGCAAATAGATGAAGAAAGAATCATTTGGAAAAATATAGTTAAAAGAAGAGACAGACTTATAGGCCACATACTAAGGCATCCTGGAATAGTCGCTTTAATATTGGAAGGACAGGTAGAAGGAAAAAATTGTGTAGGCAGGCCACATTTGGAATTTGTAAAACAAATTGTTAGGGATGTAGGATGTAGAGGGTATACTGAAATGAAATGACTAGCACTAGATAGGGAATCTTGGAGAGCTGCATCAAACCAGTCAAATGACTGAAGACAAAAAAAAAAAATAAAATAGCTCCCCTATTTATTTTAGTTACCTTACATTTAACAGGTTGTTTATATTAGATCCAGATACTGAATGGTAAGGGTATTTAGGTAATCAGTTTTAAACTGTTACTGTTGCTTTCATATTTACTGTACGCAAACACATATGTATACTTAAAAAGTACAGGCCTGTCATATAGTAAGCTTGCAAACTATGTTTTTATAAGCTTATTTATATGTTTGTATAAGGTTATGAAAACACAGAATTTATCATTGCCGTTTTGCAGAGTAGTAGGAGGGAGGTTCCTATTTTACATCCAAAATGGCGGCTTCCATTTTAGAGTAAAGTCCATTTAAGATTTTTGAGTGGTTCAAGTAGCTTGTTTGTATGTTTATGTACATAGTGGTGGCAGTAGCCAAGCGTTCTAGTCTTATAATAAAGAGGTTAAGGATTCAATTTTGTGTGTTGTTTTGTTTTTAACATGTGTATTTTTCTTATTTATACAATAATGCAGATGGTTTTTTATGATACAGTATAAGAACCTGGGAAAAAACTGTTAAAGTCCTGTATAATAAAAAAAAAAATCATTTACATTTGTATATGCATAAGAAAAAAGTGAAAGCTTAAATAAAGCACAACACTGGGTCTTGAACCTGTAACCTCTTTATCATGAGACTAGAATGCTCATCATTCGGCTATTGTCACTGCTGTCATTGTAGATAAACAAATTAGCTACTTGGAACTCTTGAAATGTAGTTTACTTCAAAATGTAGTAAAGTTGAAAGCTTCCATTTTGGATTTAAAGCAGGAACCAGGCTGCAAAAAGGTATTAATAATCTTTATTGTAAGCTGACTGCATTGTTATATACAGAAGAGCTGATGCACAAGGGGGATGCAAGACAGTGCACTTATATACTTTGTGTAAGTGACAGTCAGGAAATAAATATGAATAAAAAATTATTTATTTGATTTTTTTTCATGTAGATTCATTGAAATGTTATTTAAATTGTGCCATATTTATTGATAATGTGTTTTCAGCAAGCTCTTGTTTTTCTGTGGCTGCTTGTATCAGTCAAAATGCATTTATCTACAACATTGCAGTCTTAAATAACAATACATTAATCTTGTCTGTTATAAAAATGGAAAATATTAAGAATTAATTGGTACAACATAAAACAAGCTAATCTAACACCATTTTTCTTAAAATTCATAAAACATAATAAAAAGAATATTTTGAATCTTTTCATTATTTAATTTGTGGTAGTATAATTCAAAATAAAAATGTGGAATACATCCACCAGCATGTATTTATTATTATTGCTTATTTATTTTTTCTGATCCCAATTTGTGATTATTAGAAGATTTGGTTGTTGTTAAGTTCAATTTTAAATTAGGATATAGAAAAAACAGGAAGTTATATGTAGATAAATTTATTTGGTTGAATGTTAGTGACTGATTTCTCATTTTATTAATCAGTGAAATGATAAAATGTTAAATTACACTGATAAATATACTAATTTTATATTTGTTATAAAATGTAAAATTATTTTGTTAGTATAATTTCTATATGCTATTTTAGAATTGTAAAATGCATTCACGCCTAGCAATTTTTGTTATTGAAACTAATAGTTTAGAAATGATTTATTTAAGTGGATTGCTACTTAAACTATTAAAATTTATTTTTATTTTACAATTATATAGTTTAGCTATTATAAGCTATATAGCTGTTCAGTATTTAATGTAGGGAACAGTATGCTGCTGGTATCAAATTTTGCATGTTTAGTTTTTTTTTGCATGTATAGGTCAATGGTTTGGTTTTTTTGCATGTATAGTTTACTTTATACAAGAATGAAGTAATGACGTTTAATGTTTAAAACTTTAATCATTTGTTTAATCACTTTTAATGTTTATAAAAAGAAACTAGTTTACACTTTATAATTGAATGTCACTTTGAGCCCTTTTCTCAAAGAATTCAACGAACAGCTTCTCGTATTTAACCACTGCCCAAAAATGGATTAGATAGATTATGATACACTTCTCCCATTTGTTACCACACACTCACTCCAAATCTCACGCACTATATCCTTGCATTTATTGTACACAGAAAGAAACTGTAAACTGAAGGTTGTTGGTCCATAGCAGTATTTATATTTCCAGGCTAGATCTGCAGTATTAGTAGCCATCCCATCCTTTTGTTTGTTCAAGTTTAATGATATCTATTGTCTGCGCTTTCTGTGCTTTTTTGTTAATTCTTTCTAGAAGAAATTTCTTTGTTCTTTCTTCTAGATTTTTCTTCCTTCATTTTCTCTCCCTTTCTTCTTCTGGTAGATTCTCTATCCACTACAATATAAAGTGGTTTTTTGACAAGGTTAAGGATTTCAACAAGATTTAAGGATTAATAACCAGTTGCTTATGCAACCCAGTACTGAGAAAATTTAAAAATTCATAATTATGTTATTTTTTATTGTAAAAATTAAGAAATCACATTGCAAAGAATTTTATAAGGATTAAAAAAAGATCATATAGGTTTTTTAAAGATTTTTGAGATTTTACAAAACACTGATTTTAAACACAGTTTTCCACTATTATTAATTACATCGCTTCGTTTAATTGTAATTTTCCTTTCTCCCTTAAGTGAGTTAAACTAAAAAGCATACAAATAGTCAATAGCCTTAATTATTTACAAGTTGCACATTTCTTTGATATTTAATTAACCTTGTATTTTTGGTAAGAAGACTATTAATTTTTAAATAAAATAAAAATTTTATATTTTTTCAGTTTCATGTATAAATTTTAATTTGTGATTAAGCAAGTTCAGTTTTATTTAAAATCTGTTGTTCCCAATTAATTATAACATTAATTGAGCAATATATGCTTGAAAACAATATTTTTGTGTGTAACATCAGATTTTGGTTTATGGTTTGATATAACTTGGTTGCTTTTTTACTACATTTGTTTTAATGAGGTACCAGATTAGTGGATTGACAATTAATAAAGAATACAAACTATGAAATATTTATTTTGTTTAAACGCTCAAGAATCACAATTTATAGTGTTCTTGCATTTTTATCATTTGTATGAAATCTTAACTTTATTAATGCATTATTATTTAAATAAAAATTAATATAGGTTTTATTTTATCAGTTTTTACTAAGTCTTACTCAATATTCAGTTTCTGTATACATAATTTTTTTGTATCGAATAGTAAAAGAAAAAAAATTGTAATTATAATTATCAGTAATTTTTTTTTGACTATAGTCCTTCAAATTATGAAGCTGGTTAATCATAAACTTGTTTATTAAGTTACAAATTTAATTTTGTTTTAGACAAAAAAAAATAATATATTTAAAACAAAATAAATTAATGAGTAAAAATTTTAAAATTTAATTAATGTGTTTTATTTTTGACAAATCACCATTATAAAACATAATTTTTGCTTTACAATACATATTAAGTTTTGTTCTTCAGTGAAGCCCTCTACATAATGTTACTAAAATTAGAGTGTAGTAAAATAACAGCAAGGTTTAGAAACAGGTGAAACAATACAGTATACTTCATTTATCACATCCTTTATTTTTATGTAATTTTTGTTTCCTCTTCACACTCAAGCACAATTCTTAACTAATATATAATCACAATTATATGTAGGTGTTAATTTAAACTGTGATAAATTAAATATGTTAAACTATGCGCAAAATATCTTCAATCCAATCAATCACTGATGTAATATAATTTCTCTTTGTTATTAGCTGCATATTTTCTAGTAATGTTTTGCATGAATTTTGTATGTTTATTAATCTCATATAGTATAGCAAATGTCCTTGTATTCTAATGAAAGCATGTGAATGATTATATGATAAAATAATCATCTGTTCAGCTGTATATTTCATATTAATTAATCTAAATAATCTAATTTTTGAATTGCTGAATTAACTAGTTTTAAGTCATGTACTGATAGTCACAGCTTTTGTATGTAGCATATCTTTAGCCTTTTTTCATATTTCACTCATTCTCCTGCAGTCTTTTTTGAATTTACTGCTTATTACTGTTGTGGTCCTAAAATTATGTTCTTAATTTTTTCCAAAATATCTAAGCATGTTGTTACTTTTAACAGAATCATACATTAAAAATCAC
Source organism: Lycorma delicatula (assembly GCF_047948215.1). Taxonomy (NCBI): domain Eukaryota; kingdom Metazoa; phylum Arthropoda; class Insecta; order Hemiptera; family Fulgoridae; genus Lycorma; species Lycorma delicatula. Next base: position 185,581,016 of record NC_134457.1, on the reverse strand, counting down.
ATCTGCAGTATGAAAAAATTATTGCATATTACAGGTATTTTTTGTTAATGTTTTTCTCTTGGTACTGTTTCTAATGGTTAATCTGTTTTATTTTCTTTTCAGATATTCTCCAAAGAATATATCAATCTACTATTAACGGGTTATTTCTTCTTTTTGGGTGTATTAGCACTATGTCATCTTATGAGGTATTTATAAGATATTGAACATAAATAAATAGTTACTCATTTATTTACAATTAATATTATCTATTTTAATAAGTAATTGGCTTTAACCCTTTCAATTTGTCTGATACACAAGTACATCTTTTGCAAATATGTGACATCCATCTTATGTGATGCATACAAGATTTTTATCATATCAAAAACATAATGGTATTAGTTTTCAAAAGTATTGTTTTAAAAAACTTAATTTTTGTAGCATTTTAAAAAAAAATTAAAGGAAATAAATTGTTTATTCATTTACTAATGTTATGATTTTATTTATTGCTGAAATGAAGTGTGGAATTTTTTCCTTAATCTGTTGAAAGATATGCAAAAATGTGATTATTCTTCATTTATGCTTTGCAGCATAGTCTGCGAAGTATAACATTTATATAAAATTTTTTAATAGTTAAATTGTAAACTTATAGCGCATGGATTTTTTTTAGAAGATAATTCAAATATACAAAAAAAGACTTCAAATTATTTTATAAGTTAATAATTAACTTAATTAAAAAATCAATTATTTCACTTTTATTTTTGTTGTTATAAATATAATGAGAAAAACTGATAAAAAGGAGGAAATTCAGATTAAACAATACAATTTTTTAACACAAATAACAACATAAATAACAATAAAAATTGTATTGTTTAATCTGAAGTCATTCATTGAAATGTTCTCTTTATAATTTAATTCTTATGCCTTACCAAGAGACTAAATTCTAAGCTTGTCATAATTATAAATATTTATTATGCTTATAATCTCTTTGAGTACCCTCAGAAATCAATATGGTCTGTTATATCATTTCCATTGTTTAATACTTATAAATATGATTTGTGTTGATTGGTGTTTAGCAAATTAAAAATGATAATTTATCCATGTACTTAGAGTTAGAATTGTACAATATTTATAAAAAAAAGATAACTTATCCTTGAACAAATTAATTAGACAATACTGTTTTTCTGTAACTACTGAATATTTTGGTGTACAAGAAAACTCTGTTGTGCTTTTCTTCTCCATTTTTTTATAAATGGCCAATTTACTTAAAAGATCTTGTAATTAATCTGTTTACAATAAAAACAGTTAAATGATTTTGTTTTATAGAAACTATAATACTGAGGGTCCACTGTACATTTCTGGAGCATTTAATAATTTATTGTGGCCTTCTGCTATTTACCAACTCTAAAAAAGAGAATGTACTTGAAGTGAATTGCAAGTTATACAAAATTACTTCGGTCATCAGGAGTGCTGCTCCGCGGCACTCATGAGGGCAGTCATGAGGTTGGCAAGATGCTCTCTCAGGGATGTCCCCAGGGCAGTGTGTTTGGTCCATTATTTTGGGTGATGGAGTTTGATTCTCTCCTGCAGCTGAGGTTGCCCAGCGTGTGTTGCATCAAGGCTTATGTTGATGATGGGCTCATGCTGGAAGCTTGCAGAGGGAGGTTGAACTCCGGGTCTCTCCAGCCTGCAGGATGCTTGAGCTGTGGGGTCATCAATACAAGATGACGTGTAGCCCGGGAAAGACCACAATGATGCTCCTCAAAGGCCGTTTGGCATTGAGTTGGTTAAAGTATGTTCAGGTTCAAAAGTACTTTGGGGTGTTTTGTTGATAAACCAGTTTAAGAAGCACCTTCAATACATTGTGAAGATGGCCTGCAATGCCTTCTATGGTATTCAAGTGAGTTGTCAGTCCTGATTGGGGTCTTAACTTTAAGACCATGAGCACCTGTAAAAAGGTGTGTGCGAGGCTATTATGTTATATGTGGTGCCTGTTTGGGCGGATAGGCTAAAATATAAAAGTTATCAGGATATATTATTAAGGGCTCTACACCTAATATTGTTAATGGTAATGGGTGGTTACCGTACTATTTCATGGGAGGCAGTCTTGGTGATTCCAGGTGTGAAACTGATAGACTTGATTGCGTCTGAGAAGCAGCAACGGTATGTTGATAAGTCAACGGTGAGTTGACTTCTGATAAAGTTCGAGAAATTGAACAACATGGCAATCAATGCCTTGTGGCAGGCCAGATGGGATGAAACAGAAGGTGGGCATTATACGCATGTTGGGCATCTCTCTCCAAATGTTGTTGGTTTGCGGGACACCTCTTGGGTGCACCCTAATAAATATGTGACGCAATTTCTTTCTGGTCATGGTTCTTTCAGGGACAGACTGCAGAAATTCGGCCTGGTAGATTCTGGGATCTGTCTTCAGTGTGGACAATTGGATGACACCTACCATGTTCTTTATGAGTGCTCAAAGTACGAGTTAATGCATTACGGAGACCATCTGTCGGCTTTATCTTATTGTGTCGGATCACTGTGTAAACTGGAGGAGCCAGGCTGAATGGGCAATAGTGTACTTAGCAAAGAAAAGAATTGCTGAGGGGATCTAGAGCTCTCCTTTGATTTCTGTTTTATTCTATTTTTGTTTATATTTTATTTTATAAATTACGTTTTTGTTGTTGTTTTTGTCCTTTGCTTTGTTTATTTTTCATGTTGTGTTGAACTCACTTTTAGCTTCTATGAGTAAGTAGTTCAATTCATTTGTCTAGTTAGGTATTTTCAGACTCTGTGAGATGTGTTTTATTTTGAGTTCATTAAATAATAGTACTTCGATGGGAACGTCACTCATGGCATTCGCGTCAGTGGCATCCTTGCTGAGATGGTCTGGAATATGTCACAAGCCAAGGTTTCAAAGATGACCTTCAGTAAAGTCCATAAGGACTAGGTACAGGGGGTTGGTAGAAGGTGTCTTTTTCAATGGGGGTCAGAATGTCCATAAAGTCTTTCCATGATTACAAAAAAACTATTACAGTTACAGCTGTGTGGTTTATGACAAAAGAAAGAAAAAATTATCAAGTGTTTTTTACCATGTCAGTAAACTTGGCAACATTTGCACCTTTTGTCACTTGTGGAATGTCCAACCGATAATCAATTTCACGCCATGTGTTGGTCAATATTTCTTTGGTAACACTAGTAACACCTTCAGTTATTCTCTGACTCAATGTCTCCAGATCAGGTACAGGTGTTACATAGACTCTGTCCTTAACATAACATAACCCCAGAGGAAAAAGTGTAAGGGAGTTATATCTAGTGATCGTGGTGGCCAGGGAGTGGGACCACCACGCCCAATCCATCTGCCATGAAATAATTCATTCAGAAAATCTTGAATAGTAATCCTCAAAGTGGTGGTGTGTCATCCTGTTAACCACCCTAGGATGCAAGTCATTTCGTTGAGGTATAGCAGTGTTGCAGCATATCCAGGTAAATGTTAGCTGTTATTGATTGTTCAATGAAAAAGAAGGGATCGATGATTCTGTTGTGCATCAAATCACACCACACATTCACTTAAGGGAAATCTCTCATTTTTTCCCTGGTAAAGTACAAATTTTCTGAGCCCATATTCTCACATTATGCCTGTTTACTTTCCCTGAGCTTTGGAAAGTAGCCTCATCTGTAAAATACACACACTGCAGGCACTCATTGTTGTTTATCAATCCATTTCAAAATATCAGTCGCGAAGGCAGCACAATGAGGACCGTAATCTGGCTGTAGATGTTGCAGTATGTGAACTTTATACCTGTGCAACCTTAGTTTCTTGTGTAAAATTTTGTGCACTGTTGGCTGGGGAATCCCTTGTTCACGAGATGCAGGGCGGGTAGATTTGGAAGGGCTATGTAGAAATGCTTGCTGCACAGCAAGCACCTTCTCTTCACCAGCAGATGGTCGCCCTGGTCGCAGAAGGTTAGCTACACTTCCATTCTCCTTAAACTTTACATACCACGCAACAATACTCTTGCTGTCAGGTGCTGGTCGTCCTTACTCCCATCTAAAATTTTTCTGCACAGTAATCTGTGATTTTGGCTCTTGATAGAACAACACACATAGCTCCTTTTTCCAGGATTGACGCCATTTTATAAAAAAAATGATCACAGTGCCCTCTACCTGCAACAAACCAATATAATAAAACTTGATAATTTTTTCTTTCTTTTGCCACAAACCGCACAGCTATAACTGTAATGGTTTTTTTGTAATCATGGAAAGACTTTTAGGACACCCGTCAATGTCTCTGTCATTGAACTTTTAAATAACACCATTGAAAAATGGTAACAAAAACTCTTAATTTTCTGCACCTCTGTTTAGAGTGTACATAAATTTGTACTCAAATGATGATTTTCACTGATGTTTTCTAAATTGTTATTTATTTTGTATTTCTTTTATTTATTCAGTATATCATTTATTTTATTTACGTTTATTTATATGTTTATTTTTGTTGCTTATTAACATGAAATTCAGTCACTTCTACCTTATTAATAATAAATATTTTTATTTATTTATTTCATTCAGTCATTTTATAGAATCTCCTAAACTGGCAGAAGTTTGTCAGGGGTTTCCATACAGTAATAAATATAGAGTTAAAACAAAAATAAATAAAGCCATTGAAAAATAAAGCATAATACAAAACTCTTAACTTATGAATAATTAGCATAAACAAAACAAAACAAAACAAAAAAATCTCCTTATCCTCATAAATATAAATATTGTGCATTTCAGTTTTCTCCTTCGTTACTTTAAATTAATTAAATAGTTAGACAAAAATTAAGAATGCCATCCTTCAACTTCTTCATAGAAATGAAATTTAATGTGCCCATTGACAAATCTGAGAAAATATTTGGGACAAGATATGACAAAGTATGATTGCCATACTTATTATGAAGCTGGTGTATAAAATATGGTTTTTTACGAGTTTCATACTTCATATTTTCTTTATTTAAAAAGTTTGTTGAGAAAAACCTGTCCATTATAATATTTTGATACAGCAGACCTCCTGGTGATAGAAGTCTGCTGATTCTATGAAAATCTTTGTTATTTGTTGTAATATGTCTATTGTTAGGTTTTTAGAATAATTTTAATTACTTGTTTTTGAATGGAAAGAATTACATTTAATAAATGACAATCCTCAGCATGTCGCCCAAAGAGTAATATCTTAAGATTGATTCAAATAATATACAATTTTTGAAACATAATTAAGGAAAAAACTGTAAATGATGCATTTTATATTGTACACTATGCAGTTGAGCAGAAATAACACTTTTTTTTGTTCAACTGCTTAGACAATTTGCTTAAGCAATACTTATATTGTCGATTGCATAGACAGTTTGCTTAATTTGCTCAATTTGCTTAGACAAATTAAAAATTCATCAATAATAATACCTAAATACTTATACTCTAATTTATAAGCTACTACAGGGCAATTACAGGAAGGTGAATAATTTTGCAAACAAATATATGTGTTTTTAAAAATGATTTTTCTTTAACTGCTGATTTTGGACAGTGGATGTGCACTGCATCTGTCTTTTTCCGTTAGTAATTAAGCCTTGATCATAAGCCTGGTGAACAGTGCATCAAGATCATTTTGCATTTGAAAAAACGTGTTTGTAGGACACATTTGCTATCTATCATAAAGCAACATTTTTCACATCACTGAACTGATAAAACCTAACAAATTTATAAAACTTTTTCGACACTGATTACACTAATTAAATATAACAAAGATGGACACCTGAGGGATTGTGGAATTTTACGTGAACTTTTTGACCCGGTTTTGTACCAACTTTTACCCAGAAATTGCAGTTAGATTAATAGCTCTGAAACCAAGTTAGCATACATCCACTGACCACAATTTCTCTAACCTTCCTCAATAATAATGAATGAGAAAGGATATCAAATGCTGTAGAAACATTGATAAACAGAATTAAAACACGATTTCCCTTACTCAGATTCCTGTTGGTATAGTTATATAAATCTGAAAAGAATTTAGTTACACCCAGGGCCTTTCAGAACCCAAACTGACTCCTTCCAAGAACCTATTTTCTTCACCATAATTATATAAACTTTTATGTATACACCTTTAAAAAATTTTATCCAGAACAGAAAGAATTGAAATCGGCCTATAGTTTGACTCATTACTGTCAAAACCTGATTTGTTTATTGGGCAAACTATAGTAGTTTTTATCAGGATAAATACCTTCCTTAACCGAAGCATTAATAAGATTACAGATTAAGGCACTTATCTCACCACTCGCAAACTTAGATCTGAAACTCTTAATAAATCAACCCCAGGACAATGCCATAATTATCTTATTCACTTCCTGGGCAGTCACAGAAGACATATAAAAACTAATATCAAGTGGAACCAAATCTGCTTGAGGTGATAACAAAACATTGCATCTGTGCTTTATAATGTTGACTTCTCTAATAAAACAATAAGCAAAACGATTAGCTACATCCTGAACTCGTAGGGGAAGACACTCTCCATGTGGCAGTTTTGGTCACCACACCACCCTCTCTGTACCAAGCCCTTAAGGGTTTTACCAGAGGTCATCTTCAGAACGTCGACAAAAGGCATCTCTCAGTCTTGTTCACGCCTCAGTCAGGATTCTATCAATGTGAATACCATATGTGATATTCCCATTGGTGTACTACTAGGAAATGAACTCTTTAAAACAAAACACATCAATGTCGGGTTTTTTTACAAGACTGAGTGACATGAAGAACTAAAATTAATAATTAATAATAAAATTTTAATACTAAAATTAATAATGCAACCTACCTGATAGGTTAGAAGTTGAATTCAACACACGCAACCATAACATAACACAAAACAAGAAATAAAAATTAAACTAAACAAATAAAACGCTACAAAATGTAGCGTATAACATATAATGTATAACACAAGAACAACAAAACCAAAAAACAGGAAACATCAAGTGGAACCCTAACCTCAGCAGTCTGTTCTCTTGCCAGATACCCTATGAAATTTTCAACGATTACCCATTTGGTCCGGTTTTTCCAATTTGCATGGAGGTCTAATGCGGACCTGATAATGTTGAGGCGACAAATAGCCTCCTTGTGGATAAGTTCGTATTTTGCGAGTTCATAAATTACTTGGTAGTCCCTAGTCATCTAGTTGTCCATAATCTGGACATACACCTGAATCCACCAGGCCAAATCACTGGAGTCTGTCTCAGAAGGTGCCATGACCAGTAAGAAATTGCATCACATCCTTGTTAGGGTAAACTCCACGGGCGCCGCGCAAACCAACAACGTCTGGGAAGAGATCGTGTGTATAACAGCCACCTTCTGCCTCATCCCTTCTGTCCTGCCATAAAGCATTGTCATGCCATTCTATCTGAATTTTTCTGAGGTCAATTTACCTGACTTCATAGCAACATAATGCTGCTGCTTTTCTGACGCAATTAAATCTATTTGTTTCATGCCTGCAGTCACCAAGATTGCCTCCTGTGAAATAGTACAGTAACCTCTCGTTACGGTTATGTTAGGCGATGAGCTCTTTCAGTCCTTTAGATATGCTGATAGCTTTCAGTCAGTTCGTCATAATTTAACATATTTTTAATTACTTCATCAGTTTCCAAACCAACCTTTTTCCATGCACTTTATTGCCAAGTATTTTTAATGTTTCTCTTATCTAAAGATAATTTATCAAAAAAAAATTTATTCTTCTGCTGTTTAATTTTTTTTTATTCAATTCCGGAAATTGAATAGCAGTTTTTCAACACAAAGTTGCTTCTATCCTTTAAAAAATTTATCTCTTTAATTTGACCTATTAACTCCGACCTAATCCATTCCTTTTTCAGTTTTTATATATTAATACTAACAATAACAGATTTTTTACGAAAACTAAACTATTTGGATAAATATTTTGAAAGGTTTTTAAGAAACTGAGGAAAAATGCTCATTGCTTAAGACATTTTTTAATTGATTAAAATTTGTATTAGTAACCGCCTTTTAATTTCATGTATGTTATAAAAAGAATAGAAACCACAATCTCTTTCACTAGCATTGGAAACATTATTATTGTTAATGGTATTACGAGTATTATTAACAAATATGGATACACCGATTAAATAATGATTGGACAATTTTGTTGACACAACAAAAGGAATGTAAGAAAAAGAATTACTCCTAATATACACATGATCAATAATTGACTTTTTTAGATCTTCTCTCATAATCACTTTCCTAGTAAATACATTTATGCTGTGCTCTAATCCAAAGGAAGATAGGCTTTTATAATTATTTACTACAGAGGAATCGTTTTTCAAGTCAATATTGATATCACTGATATCAGAGTATCAATCCTTCTCAATCACAACTCTCCAAAGGGGTTTTCAGTTCTATTAAAAATGAGGTTTACTAAAATCTGGTGGCCGATATATTGAAAGAATTTTAAAAGACTTTTTGTAAAAGCTCACAGACCCCAAAATACCCTTAAAAAAATTAAAATTATCACTTTCAAAAACTAAATTATAACAATCTTTAATGAATAATTATTCCACCTCTGGAGCAATGATTGCTCAGTTTACTTTTTAGTGTCCATCTATATTAAAAACATCAATTAATTTAGTATCTATGTCTACTTTACAAAGTATAGTCATGTCAAACAACAACAATAATAATAATATTAAGCTATACTATGAAGTCTGGTGGTTTGTATAAAAGAGTATATAAAAAAGTAACTCATTAAAATAAATTATTCAGTAAAAGTTAAAACCAATAATGAAGTGTTAGTTACATAAGTATTTAAAAAAGATATTTCACTTATAAACATTATAAGTTGACAGGGTTTATTGCATTATGTACAAAAAACCATATGACATAATCAGATTACTAATAAATAGCGTGACTTGTTTGTTTATCAAATGCTCATGTATTGTACATTTTGAAGCCTATGATTAACTCATTTTGTTAAATGAACAACAAGTCATTCAAGTCTGCTGAACGAACAATTCTTTAATAAACAATCACTTGTTTAATAAAAACAAATTATAAACAGAAAAAAAAATTAGTCATTAATGTTAATGTACTTCAATGAAGTAAACGTGTTTAAATTGAGAATATAATCTGATAATTTATAAAATATATAACAAGTCTAAAAAAGAAAAGTTAAAACATAGTAACCTACCATTAGATTTCTGTTTTAACACATAATGTGTGTTAAAAGAAAGAAGTCAAAAATATCCTTGTAATATAATCCAACAAAAAAGAGACTATGTAGATCAGGCTATAAAGCGTAAAAAATTCAAAAAATTCCAGACATTATTTCCTTCTCATTATTTCCATTAAACAAAGCACTGCCAATACTTTCATATTTTTCTAGCAAAAACAACAATAATAATATTAAATATAGTATAGTAATACTAAATATATAAAATTACACTATTTTATTATTTAATCATCCTTGCTTTCTATTTTCAAGGGCATAGACCTATCAGACTTTTTTACATAAATTTTGCCGCTGCAAACCCAGACATATTTATAATTGAAGTCTTTCTTTAGCTTTTTAATTCTTGAAAGAAGTTTTGAAATAACTTAACTATATTCTTTTAGATTTTCATTTAAGTATATTACACCATCAGCAGTCCCACTAATGTCACTATTTTGCTCAATTTTTTTTTTCTATTTTTTAACCACAGATCTCTAGCCAGCTTATCACAAAACAACAATAACAGCCTTAACAATTTTTTTTTCCGGATGTAAATCTATTCGCAGCAATTATATCAAAATTACAAAAGTTGATACCCATTTTCTTTGCCACCCTTTTAAAATGTTCATTAAATTTTCAAAATCATCAGCAGTCTTTTGTTCTTCCATACTGTGAATTTCTAAATTAAAGCGCCTATTTATTGTATTGATCGTATCTGTTCAATTTAATTTCTAAATCATTAATTTTAACATCCTTATCAGCACATTCCACGAGTAACTTGTTAAGTTTTGTATCATTATCACTTGATTTTTCAGTGTTACTGAAGCTTTAACCCCTCATGCAATTTAACTAATTCCCTAATTTCATTTTTAAGTTCACTCATTGATTCCATTTGTAAATTAGTTTTTTTACTTAATTAATCAACGGCTGTTTAAGATCAAAGTTTAAATTTTTTTGTTGCCTGGTATTAGGGATGTGCAGGAGTGCCTACAAATTCAATGCCATACTATTATTTTAGTATTACACAAATATAATAATAAGTGTTCTGCCCAAAGGCAGGTTTTCACATGGCTGCCCTCCATTCTGCTTGATTCAGTGCTATCCATTTCATTTTATAGTAACTACCTTCCCTTTTTATATTGTCTATCATTTTCATTTGTTTCTGACCTCTTGCTTTCCTCTCCATTACAAATCCTTCCAATGCCATCACTAGCAGGCAGTCATGTCTCAGCCTGTGTCCCAACGAACTGCATTTTCTTCTTTTTATTATTTCAATAATCGCCCTCTCTTTTACTACTCTAAGAAACATCTCAAGGAAGATTGATTCCTGGAAGATGGGTGACTATTGTAGGTTTTTGTTTAGAGAAATTGATCAAACATTGTACAAGTGAAAAAGATGTCAACATATTTTAAAAATTAAAGGTAAGACAAATCCAATTATTTAAACTTTTAAAAACATACTACGACATTTCCAATAATTTAGACCTTTAGAAACTGGTATTTTAAATTTGTATTAATATATATCAATTTATCTATGTTTGAGTAAATATATTTAGTTGATTTAAATAAATTTAAAATGAATACTAATAAATAATAATTTTTTAAAATATTGATTTGACTGTGATTATGCATTTATTGCTAAATAAATCATATGTATTTAAAAGACGTGACGTATTCACAAATTTTGATAACAGTTTTGAATTCAGCAACCCAAAATTAGTTAAACCATGTTATGATTCCACACGAAAATAAGTTTTTTTCTTGATTACCACTGTAATTAAAGCACAATTTAATTTCCATGTTTAATAACATTCATCTGAAATATTGTTTGATTTTTTTTCACTTTTATAATTCTTGATTACACGTGCTGCCATCATAAGGTTATGATGTAAAGCTGCCATGTGTTTATTTATGTCGGTAATTCTGCTTAAATAATTGTTAGATAGCAGCATAAGCAAAGCAATCAATTTAAAAAAAATGTAAATGTTAATTAGGTTTTAACAGCTATATTGGAAAGTTTATGAGAGTTTAGTGTGGCCTTGGTTTTAACTTCAGGTAAGAATTAAGAGAAAACACTGACAGGCACATAACCTTTTTTAGAGAATAATGAAAAAGAAATGTGTGGCTTTTTATTTGCATATACATTTTCCTTTTAATTACTGAATTTTTATGCTGCTATTTATATGTTTTTGATGTTTCATTAACAATGTAAGTTGATTCTTGAAGTCTTGTTGGTAAGCGAACTTCTGCTATATTTTATGTTTGAGTGAATTATTGTGTGTACACATTCATTGATTTCAGATGATATGTTATTTATTATCTTTTTGATATTGTTTGTTTTAGCCCTGTTATTAGTTCATTAGTTCCAGCAGCAATACCGAACATTCCATTTCACATACAATTTATCAAAGGTACAGATGATGAGAAGGTTGATTTAATTAACTATAAGTTTACATCACATGATATATTCTGTGTTGCTTGCTGTTCATTAGTGGGTGCATGGTATCTTAGTGAAAAGGTAATGTGGTTTCTTCTGGTTATTACCGTAAGCAGTTATTTTAAATTAGTTCTTCTTTTTAGATTAATAATAGTAATAATCTTGTGTCTGCCTTATTAAGCTTATGTTTACATAGTTTTTTGCTATTTTATTTCCTCTTCTACAGATTCCTTTTGCCATTCCTTCCCTTGTCTCTTCCCAAATGTTTTCTTATGTAATTAATTTTTTCCTGTTCATTATCTAATATCTTAAAAATTTTTAATTATTCCAGACTCTTTAACTTGTAGTTTAAGAGCAAGCACCGAATAATGAAATTATATATTTCTAAATGAAATATGTAATACAATAATCAATTTGTTATTAAAATATAATATTATAATATAATGTAAGCTAATATAATATTATATAAAATATATTATTTATGTATATATATGTGTAACTTATACTCTTTTGATAGTAGTGTTATGATTTTATGCATAGAGTATACAAAAAAGAATATCAGGGGTTTAAAGCTGCCATAATATCTCTTAATCTTGACTTACCATAATGAATTGCATATAAAATGAATGAGTAACTTAGTCTTCCTTACAAGTTCGAGTACTCAATGTGAGCACCTTTCATCATACAGCACACAACCGTAAACTCATCCAAGAGTTATAATAACGAATGAAAACCCCAATTTTTTTTTTTATGTACACACATTATTTTATAACTATTATAATACTGTCTTGCTTGTTTAACTTTAGAATCTTAAGATCTAGCTTTTTCTAAACAACCGGTAAGGAATAAATGGTGTATTAATTTTTAAATTCAGTGTTTAATTAAAATCTGTGTACAGAATAGTAATTTAACTATGTATTTGACATAATTTTTTTTTAATTGGTTTCATGAGCCATTCACTTATTTAATAATAAATAAATGTATTGACTGTTTATTTGTGTTTATTTCTATTAATTGCTTTATATATTAATATTTCTGTTTATTTATGTATATTATATCTATGTATTTATGTCTACTTTTTTAATAAAAAAATTTACTAATATTCAGAATGTTATAAAAAAAAGTAAAGAAGTCAATAATAATACAAATGACATGCAACTTGTAATTTTATAAATGAAATTTATTAGGAAAAATGTAATATAGCTTATGAAAAAAAAATCGAAATAAAGGTGTAATAAGCTATTATAAAAATAAAAAGTATTTATAAATCTACTCTCAGTTGAATACAAAATGAAATTGTACAACTGCGCGATTATAAAATCATGTATAAAATTAATTGATTATTCAAACGTTTCTCAGAAGTTAGAACCAAAAAAATATTGAAATTCATTACTATTTAAGTAGCATAACCATAGCTTTTAACAAGAGTAAAGTAACAAATATAGAAAGTAATTTGGAAATTGTTGAAATTGTCCCTGATAATAAATGAAAATAATAATGATAATTGATTAGAACATTCAAAAAGATATGTATACAAATTTAAATTCAAACATACAATGCTCTGCAGTCAATCAGATTATTTAATTTACATTATAGTAATATTATTTTTACTCTATTAATAAAATATATCAGGAAATATCAAAATGTCCCAAAAATATATCTCGCATTGCAGAAACTATCATTAAAAAGGCTTGAATTTATCTTAGTTAAGTAGTTTCCTTAGCAGCTGCATACTTTTGCAATGTTTATAAATTTTTTTGGGAAATACAACAATTTTTTTTTTTTGTTACATCTACAACAAATGCATTAACAATCAGAGGCTATTTTTGTGAGAAATATGACTGTAGTAGACAGTATAATAGAGTGGTGGAGTTGCTATTTTCAGGTGGAATGAGTGGGCTGCAAAGATACAACTAGTTACCTTTATTCCTGCAGTTGCTGTGAAGGTCTCTATCCCCTTCAAATTGCATATCTGCAATTTGTATCTTTCACCGAACTCTTGAGTTCAATGTTCTAGAAATGTCAAATCTCCTCACACAACTCTCATTGCCGTCGTTAACAGTAGGAGACTTCACTGCCCACCATCTTTCCTGGGGCTCATCTTTCTGTTCCTCATGAGGAAATTTAATAAACAGAGTGAGACAAGACTTGGACCTTTGTCTACTGAATGATTGGTCACACACATTCATGTCCTTATCATCTGGTACGTTGTCCAACATCATCAATCTCTCCATATGCTTACCAAGTTTACTTCTTTATCTTAATTGGTCTGTTTGTGATGACTCATGGTAGTGTTTACAGGCCAGTTATTTTTGCTTTTGAAATTAGCTGTGAGGTGAAAAAAAGGCCACGGAGATGTATGTTAAAAAGGTGGATAATAGTGAGGAGAGCTAATAGATATATCTTACTAACATCGGGAAACCTTAGACATCCTTTCGTTCCTTGGTGGAATGATGATTGCCAAATTGCAATAGAAATCGACAGCAGACACTATGCAAATTTAACCTCACAACTGAACATCTAAATTTGTACTGTGTAGCTAGAGCTGTATGTCGTGTATTCTTGGACACAAAGAGGACGTCATGGACGAAATACGTGAACATGCACATCTACTGTGTGTCCCACATCTACTATGTGGAAAAAGATCCGTGCAATTTTTGCATCATCAATTCTTGGGCTTATTCATGAAGGAGGACTCCTTTCATCTCTTTAGCAGATTCTTTCCTAGTAACAAATTTCAGAGCTACAAGTTTCAGATGGAAGTACTAGCATTAAACATGGGTGATTCGGTCAGTGAATTAAATTGATTTAATTCAGTGATTGCAGTGAATTATTCACATTCAACGAGTTGTCACATACAATTAAAATATCACATGACACTTCCCCTGGACCTGACAACATTTACCTTGGTATGCTCTCATCACACCTTCCTCATTTGGCGCTACAACATCTGTTGAACATTTATAATGGTTTATTATCAGCACAATTATTCCCATCTGTCTGTTCAGAAGCCATTGTCATACCAGTACTTAAACCTGGTAAAGACAAAGCAATTCCCCAAAGCTACCACCTTATCTCCTTGAAAAGCATTTTATGCAGAGTAATAGAGAGAATGGTGAACCACAGACTTACATGGTATTTGGAGAGACATGGCCTTTTATCTCCGGAAGTGTGGTTTCCGACAAGGATGATCTTACATTGACCATTTAGTGTCATTGGAAACAGTTATTCAAAACGATTTCCTATTCTGCCCAGCACCTCATCGCTACTTCAATATCAGAAAGGCATACAACAAGGCCTAGTGACGTGACACCCTAAAAACTTTCAAAGAATGGGGCATAGTAAGGTAGCTTTTATGGGTTTTTTAAATGACCAAATATTCCATGTTTGTGTTGGAGATCCTTTTTCAGGTAGCATCATCTTTGAGAATGGAGTACCTCAAGGAAGTGTATTGTACCCATCAACAGTATTACTAAGTGTGTGCAGCCACCTGTTTCACGCTCATTATTTGTTGATTTTCTATATATATTGCATCCCGTTCAGCAGCCACAGCAGAGAGCCTTTTATAGAACACTATATCTTGCCTTGAAGCTTGGTCCAGGTTACAGGCTTCATCTTTTCACCTGAGAAAACAAAATGTGAGGTCTATTCTCGGTTGCATGACCCTTCCATTCCGCCAGTTTTTCTCAACAGAGAGCTAATTGCTATCTCCTGATATCAGGTTTATTTTTTGAAAACCACCTTACATGGGTCAAACACAGAGAATTAAAAACAAAATGTGCCAAACTTTTAGATATGCTGCGAGTTCTTAGCAACACCAATTGGGGAGCCAATCGGTCATGTATGATACGTTTTTATTACTCCTTAGTTCATTCCCGTTTAAATTATGGTTGTGTCACCTACCCGTCAGCATGTCTTACTGTGCTTAAAATGCTGGATACTGTACATAATGGTTTCCTTCGGCTTTCTACTGGTGCCTTTAGATAAAACCCTGTCATGAGCTTACTTTTTGAGTGTGGTGAGCCATCACTTTGGGATAGACAGGACCATATTTCAGCATCTTATTTTGCCCGTCTTAAAGAACAGCTAAATCACCCGGCTTTGGACTTTGTCTTTGGGAATCCTAATTTAGGAAGGTATGAGGACCTCTGTATTTAGGAAGGTATGTTACTGCACCTCTGGGTGTTCGTACCTGATGTTACTGCACCTTATAAATGTTGACACACCTTTTTTTCCAATGTATCCATGTTCATATCATGCATGGGGAATCAACCTTATAAATTTTATGTTTGACCTTACAATATACAATAAATAATCAACACCACCTACTGTCTTCCAGCAAATGTTTCACTATATTCTCCCCAATATAAATCCAGATGCAGTAGTATACACAGATGGATCAGAACAGAATGATACCATTGCTTGCACATTTGTTAATGATAGAACTTATATGTTTGGTCTACCTGGTATTGCGAGTGTGTTTACTGCTGAATTTTATGCCATAAATAAGGCTTTAAATATCATTAACCTTGAGTACCAAATTATCCTTATGTGCAGTGATTTGTGTAATACTCTCCAAGCCTTAGAAAAGTTTTATTTCAGATATCCTATTGTCATCGCAACACACAAGTGAGTTAGGGAATGATCCCTAGCCACATGGGGATTCCAGGTAATGAACGTGCAGATTCCGTTGCTAAAGACGTATGCAGTCAACCCGCTTTCACTACTTGTGTTACTACATTCAACTTTATTAACTGTGTAAAACTCACACTTCATCCAAAGTGGCAAGATGTCTGGATTACACAGTAGACAACAAACTTCATCATATCAAAGATGCTGTGTTTCCATGGGATTCCTCTCACAGGAAAATCACAGAGAAGAAGTGATCCTCTGCCATTTGCGGATAGCACACATGAGAGCCACTCATGGGTACCTGAAGTCACTGGAAAATGCACCACTATGTGTAAGATATGACTACCGCTTAACTGTGCACCACATCTTTGAGGATTGCATATGTTATGCGGCCTTACGTTGCAAATTTAAACTATCCAGTAACATTCGCAGTATTCTAGGCAGTAACAACAAAGTAGTTGATCAAATACTGTTATTCCTACGGAGTATAAATATGCTTCACAAAATCTAATATCTACCTATTTCTAATATTTGTATTTTTATTCCTGAGTGAAAGTTTTTTTTTCATTATTATTTTATTTTAATCATCATAGTTTTAAACTTAGAATCTTTTTTGAATCCCTTATGAATTTTGTTAAATTTTATATTTTTTCTCCTATTTTTGTGTTTCTTTTTAAATAAATTTATTTTATTTTTAAGCTTCTGACTGTGATATTAGTTGTAAGCTTGTTGTGATTTTAGTTTTTAGTGATATCTTATCTGATATTAGCTTTAAGTTTTGTTTTTAATCTTTTAATTTTAATCTAGCTTTAGCTTATAGTTTTTTATTTATTTTTTCTCTTGTATGTGATATTAGTTGGAAGTTTTTAGTGATATTAGTTTTTAAGTTTTTTAGTCATATTTTATATAATTTACATTTAAGTTTAGTTGCTTTTTTTATACTTTAATTTTAATCTAGTTTTAGTTTGATCTAGCGGATGATAACACGCAAGTGTTTTTCACTCTTTTTTTTTTCATTGAATGAGTATTATGATTTAGTATTATTTAATTCTTTTGTCAAATCCAGACTTGAATTCTTGTCTGTTATTTCAAACCCCCATTACTGTTCATAGTGGATGTAATCAGAAGTTTTTGTAATAACATTTATATTTTAAAAGTTTTAACTTTAAATTATGTACCAATCATATAACGATTTGATATAGTTGTATGAATTGGTGAGAGCATGCAACAATCATCCTC
Organism: Lycorma delicatula; assembly: GCF_047948215.1. Classification (NCBI taxonomy): domain Eukaryota; kingdom Metazoa; phylum Arthropoda; class Insecta; order Hemiptera; family Fulgoridae; genus Lycorma; species Lycorma delicatula. Next base: position 185,563,503 of record NC_134457.1, on the reverse strand, counting down.
TCTCCATAAGTTAGTTACAGCAAAGCTTGATCATCTAGCTTTATTGAAAGAGTTGCAGTAGTTCTAGCCACATAAGTTTTACTTTTTGTAGCTTGTCATAATTATGTTTTAAATTAGCTGATTATTATGGTGTAATTGTTTAATGATGTTCTGCTCAGATCTAGTTTTTTTTTTTTTTGGAAGGGGGAATAATATTTAGAACTTTGTTAATCACCGTGCCCTTTGTCAATAGAATTGTAATTATGGTCCCTGCCATACTGAAAGAAAAACATTACTTCAATAATCTGGAACATTAAAAAAAAAAAAAACAAATTGTATATATGGAATACTTTATATTTCAGTGAAAATCCCATTTAAAACTTTATGTAAGGTAACATTATTTTTATTTTTCTGTTCCTGTTTCCTTTTATCTTATATAAAATGTATGAGTGTATTTTTTTCAATATTATTATTGATTATATGGGAAGGGCAGGAAGACGCTTTTTACACCGTAATAAAACCAGCTTAATCAAGCTCTACTGCTGCCAATTCTCACCCCTGATATTGCTTACTGCTACTGTAAAAGGTGGGATGGATAAGCCCTGATGGGGATTGTTTGGTGTGTTCATTCGAGGTCGGATGACTACAGTTGTAGTCTAGTGTGGAATGATGGCGGATATGAGTGTGTTCACTGTCGAAGAGCATTTATTAGCTTGTGTGTGGGTCACGAACGTCCACACATTGGAAAACATTATGAATGACTTATTTGTGCATTTTGGGAAATCTTCACCATCACGGCAAACATTACTAAGGTGGGAGAAGAAGGCTTTTGCAAAAGGAAGTATTCTTGATGCGCCACGCAATGGGAGGTTGAGAACTTGAGCTGAGACGTGAGCTGTGGAGACATCGATTCAACTGATTACTAATGAAATCAACGTGCAAATATTCTCCAGAGTTAGGCATTCTAAGATTGACAATGTAAGACCATATGCAAAAGGACTTGAGAGTTAAATGTTTTTGTCAAGCCACAGTTAATGAGTAGCCACAGTAGTTAATGATTTGAGTGAAAACCTTATTGACACATTAGTTATTGTTTGAACGCTTTCAAGAGCAAACAATAAAAAGAACATCATGCTCTCAGACTAGTATGCAATTTATCAAAGCTTTCATAGCCGAAATGGTTTTTCTGGGTGAAAGACAATCCTCACTTTTTTGAAGAAATTGAACACCATCTGCCGCATATTATGATTTGGGCTGGGATGACAGCCCACATCTCCTTGGTCCCTATTTTTTGATCGCACAGTTAATCAACACAGTTACTTGAGAATGATTGATGTATGGTTGCTTCCAGTATTAAATGGAAAAGGAATTGCTGACATTAGTACATTTCAGCAAGATGGTGCTCCAATGATGCAGTTTGCTTTGAATGTCCACAGATGCCTCAATGAAATTTTTCTGAATCACTGGATTTGACATGGGTTAGAAGAGTTGTTGGCTTCAAGTTGCCTTGGCCAGCAAGAAGCCCTGACCTCAGCTCACCTGACAATACACTGTGGGGTGTTGTAAAAGAAGAGATCCAAAAACACAAAGATGTCAATAACAAGCAGCTCCAAGAGTTGTTCGGTCAGCATTTGAAATGGTCACCTGTAATATGTGTTGCAGATGAACAACTGAACATGAAGGTGCATACAACTGTGCTTTGAACATGGTGGAACCATATAGATCATAGTTTTAGATCCATAGAAGGCAAGGTAACTGTACCTATGCCAATAATTTCATAACTAGTACAAAGGGACTTCCCGCCCACTCTGTATAGGGTCTGTTGTATCCAGAACTATTGAAATAAAAATAATAATTTGCTTGCCAAAATGGGAGAGGTGTGTTACAATGCAACTCCAAAGGTGTTATATTGCGCCATACAAGGAACTTATGTATAAACATGAACAGTGTGCTGGGAACATTTATAGAACAGCGGTGACCAATGTAATACTTTTTTTATTATTATGAAGAATACTTTGACAAACTTCCTATTGTCATTATAACAATATTGCTCCTCTGCAAATTTTTTTGTATATACCAAGCACATATCAAGCATACTGATAGAGAATGGATGAATATTCAAATATATAGTACATATATTTTTATTAATAATTGTTAAAAGAGCTAGAATTAACTATCGCTAAAAATCTTGAATTATGTATAGAATGTGCTTGGATGTATTATATCTGAAAAAAAATTATCATGTTACAGAATTTTTGAAGATTGACGACGCTAATAAGTTAGGTTGTATTAATTAGTTATTTCATCATTAAACAAGAAGCAAAAAGCTAATTTTCCTCCAAAGTATTAACAAATTCTTCTCAATATTCTGTAAGTTAATCAAAACTTTAAAAAGGGTTGTTGTAGTACTTAAACCATATTGGACCCAAAAATTGAAGTTACAAAATTCTTCCGTTTATAGAAAAGGTAAAGTTAAAAAGATTTTTTCATTTAAAATTCTTAAAGGAAATATTATACTGTATTTGTATTTCATATTTAATATAAAAGTTCAAGGTTGGTTATAATATATAAAAAGTTTATGTGCAAGTAAAGGTATATAACTTTATTGGGAGTTTGAGGAGAGTACAACAAACCCTGTGATTTCTTAGAATGATGATGAAATTTCAATCAAATTATATTGTGTTGTAGAAAATTTATTTTTATTATTTTGTGTACTCAGAATTTATGTTTTAATACAACTTAAAAAAAAAAAAACAGGATACAAAGTATAATTTCTTTATACTTTGTTTTTACATAAAATTTTATATTTAATTATCTCCGAAAAAAAGATTCAGTATAAAAGTAAGAAATATCTATAAAAATTAATTTTTTTAGTTGGTTGTAATAATCATATCAAAATTACTTTTATATTTAATATAATATTTCATTCTGACTAATAATTTTGTAATGCAACGTTTTACTATATTTTATTATGTTTTTGTTTGTTACAGCATTGGATAGCTAACAATTTGTTTGGTTTAGCATTCGCTGTAAACGGTGTAGAATTATTACATCTAAATAATGTAGTTACTGGGTGTATTTTATTGGGAGGTCTGTTCCTGTATGACATATTTTGGGTTTTTGGTACAGACGTAATGGTTACTGTTGCAAAATCATTTGAAGCACCAATAAAATGTAAGTAATTGAAAAGATAAGTTTTTTATACTGTGAGAATGGATTGTTTTACTTTTTGTAAATCCGCACTTTCATATTGTACATAAAAAAATGTATATATAAAATTTGTCAGATTATAAAAAAACTCCTTATATTAACTGTTTGTCTTGAGCTTGTATTTAAGTGAAAATAATTTTTGATGTAAAATTGTCTTCCCAAGAAAACTACATTGGTATTAATGAAACCAGTAAATGTTGAAGATGATAAGTTGGTTAATAAAAAGGTAAAATAAATTTTGTATATATACTATTATTATAATTTATAATAATAGTTGATAGTTGTGAAAATAAAATTATTATTAAAAAAAATTAAATTTATTACCCAAATTATTAAATTAATTACTAAATTATTAAATTTATTGCCCAAAAATATCCAATAAACCCACAAGATATTTACTAATTTTTTTGAAAGTTTAGGTGCTATAATTATAGTTATTCATAAAACTATATTTTAGTTATTAATTAAATAATTTCTTTACTACAGTATTATTCATTGTAGGATAATTGTTATTTAAATTATAATATAATATTATATGCAATTATAAATATTTTAAGATTTGCTTTCAAAGTAATGGGAAATTTTCTTCCATAGGCCTTTTGGAACAAACTAATGCCTCCACTGAGGAAAGATGTTTATTTACCTAGAATTACATATAGGTGCTGCACACAGCAACAGAATAATATCTTTTTAGAAATAAGAAATAAGACGCATAGTACATGTGCATAGAAATGAAGGTCTCAATAAACATAAGCAACATGTTAAATGAAGAATCACATCCTAGATACAGTATATTTAGTTACATACAGGATTTCTGGACCTTTTTGGACAGATATCGTGTAACAATAATGGTACCACATATTCCACTGAAGAATTTACCAGTTGTTAGCTCCATAAGTCTTTTGAATGAAAAGTCAATATTTTGAGAGTTGGTGGTTGAATGTTTAATCATTTTATATGTGTTATTATGTTTTGTCATGCTACTAAGTGACTGTGGTAGAATTTATATTACTGTCATACGTAATGTAGATTCCAGAAAATGATTTTACTGCGTTTTATTTGATGTCACTTTTATTATCTCCACACTTCTGTGCACGATGTCAATTTTTTTTAGTACATAGATCTCAATAATATATTAAAATAATTATTCTTTTATAGTAGTAAAGAGGTGATACTTTATTAACCAATCTGAAGGCAGAACATGATATTTATTGTTTAAGCTTGAGTGATTTATAATTTGGGATACCAAAAAATTTCTATTGGCTCTACAGAGTAGTTAATAGCGAAATCTTTACTACCACATATTTACTAAAAACTGCCTGTTCACTGCATCAGTAAATTCTCTTCTTTTTCTTTATATTGGAAGAGCAATTACAGAGAAAAAGCATAATGACAGATATTAAGGAGATTGTCTTGTGATTTTCTAAATATTTATATAAATGCAGGTATATTTTTGTTATATATCCTGTATGAAGATTAGAACTAGTTAATTTTTGGATCAAAAGTATAATTTGCTTCCAGAATTACAAATTGGAAATGAAAATTTACAAAAGAAGTTTGATCAGTAGAGAAACTAAAATTTACAAAATATATATGTTTAGGCATCATTTGCAATAAAAAGAATCAAATAAAAAATTTACCATGCCAAATAAATAATGTGAAAAATTATTTATAACTTGCATATGTTTACTTTTATATCATTTCAAGATTTTGTAACCCAATAATTAAAATTGACACCTTTTTGTTACAATTAGTTTTATTTTACCAAGATTATAATATTTTCCGAAATTTTAAAAATAATTTTCAGAAATTAATAATACAGGTATCATGTTGTAAAGTAATATTTGCTGCTTTTCATCAGGTTCTGGGTTCAAATTCCGGTCATATTGGGGATATTTTATATGCTGCAAAATTTGTCTACCATCATTTAACTGTACTTCGACATCTGCCAGTTGGTTCAGTAAATAAATAAATACAATTCTTACTATTATTGTAAACAGTGTTGTTAGTCATTGTAGAAGTACATTTTGTTTTGTTATGAAAGAACCTTAAATCATTTGCCGTTGATTGTTACATGTTAATTAATTTGTTTTATTAGCACCATTATGGAATTTTTGAAGAGATCTTTGAGTATCTTATTTGCGAATAGATTGCTGCAAGCGATGCTATAAGTGATTTCAACTTTACTCTTTTATTTTTATTTACTATTTTTTTAATTAAATAAAAATTAACTTTAAATTAAATTCAAACTCTCTTGAAGTTTTACTGCTCAGTTTTTTAGCGCTGTATTCTAATTTACAAGTTATATCTATTCAAAAATAACCTTTTAATACAAATATTAAAAATAACTTTTTTACAAGTTTTTATGCATGCGCAGCTTTTTTTCAACTGTAATTTTAATCTAAGGATAATTTGTGGTAATATTTTTAATATTAAGAACCTTTTATTACGTAGTAAAATAATATATTATCGATGTGTAAGCCCAAAGCTGGTGATAGCCTAGGCAAAAAGTGCAATTTGCAAATTTTTATCATAATTTAAACAATAGTGTTGATTTTAATGATTTTTCTTTATGAAAAAATTATAATTATAATTCTTTATTTTATGTTACAGTGGTGTTTCCTCAAGACTTACTAGAGAAGGGAATTTCAGCTAATAATTTTGCCATGTTAGGCCTTGGTGATATTGTAGTACCTGGAATTTTCATTGCACTATTACTCAGATTTGATAACAGGTATATTCTCTTTTTATTTCTGTATGCTTTTAACATTTGCAGTTGTTAATGATATATTTATCATGCCTGAAATGTTCGTTGTTTGTGTTTTCCTGTTCAGATTACCTTGAAAGTATACATATCCATCTTTTATGAAAAAAATGGTATTGTAACAGAGAAAATACCAGTTCTTTGCATATTTGATGCATGCATAAATGATAAATCTAGGTTTTCTCTATAGTAACTGCATATGTTGCTTATAGTTTTTCCTGTCATAGAGATTAACTTTTTCTAAACGTACAAAGTATTGTATATTTATATAATTATAATCATTGGCTTATATGATAACATATTTTCTCTGCAAGTAAAAATGAAAACTTTTGTTGATTTTATTTTTAAAAGAATGTTTACTAGTGAAGATTTTCTTTATTGCAATATAAGTATTCTTTATTTATTTTAATTATCTATAAAAACACTTTCTTCTGAGAATTATTTTAAAATCTTTAAAATATAATAGTGCAATAATGTTTAGTACATCTTATTTTTGCCTGTTAATGGTTATACACAATTTTTTTTTTTTAACAAAGAGCTATATGAAATTACTTCTTTATTTCAAAATTTAAGTCATAGGATTTAATGGAGATAAGACATTTCATTGTTTTATTGACAAACAAATATCTTGTTTTATTTTTTATTGACAAAATATTGTAAAAAAAAAGTTTTTTTCAGTTTTCTTTCGTTTTTTCTTTAATATATCAAGTTATTTATTAAAACAGCAAAAAACCACTGGCATCATTGGAAAGCTGAGAAAATTTGACACAAATTTGCTTGTGAGCCCTTTTTTCTACGACCACCCTATCCATAGGTCGCTGGTTCAAATCCGGCCCAGAGGACCAAACACAACGAGCTATGTTGGGTAAAGTTAACAAAAAATAAAAGAACACACAGCTCGTATTTGCCAAAAGAAATTGGACTTTAATTAGAAAGAAAACAAATGAACTTATGTTAAATCATAACCTTAAAAAATTAAAAGATATTATGAAGTAAACATAACTTAATTCTATATAAGAAATATCAGCTGAATCAACATATGAATAATGATATTAAATGAGAAAATACGTGAATATACATTTTTCAAATACACATTTTGAAAATCTACAATTTAACAAAGCCTGAAAACAAGAGAACAATAAACACCTTATTTACACTTAGATACTTATAAACATAACATCAATAAAAATAGTGTAACTGGAAAACTGTTGCATTACTGACATATGCTGTTATAATGAAAATTACCAACGAACAGATGTCATTAACTTAGAAAATTAAACTGCAGTAAATCTTATTATTGGCACTGGCCTTTTCTAATTTATGAACATCCAACTTAGCATTAAATAATTAAAACATGTAATTCTAGTTTAGTAAAAAAAAGCCACGATAATCTTCCAGTATAAAAAAAGAGTTAATTACAATAATCAAATTGAAATAAGTAAACATATAAATAGAGTTTATTTTTGTAGTAAGCTTTCTCGAAAATATGAAATTACAAAGTCCAAAAACAAAAATTCACATCAGGAGTAATTTTCTTTAGATTAATTTAAGAGAAGTAAAATGAATTCAGTGCATGAATAGATAAGAATTAATCTCGGCGATTAACAAGTTAAATTAGATTAAATGATAGAGTTAATTGCAATAAACATTTCAAGTAAAGGTAATTTACTCTGAGTAACTGATGTTTGAACACAAACTTTTGAAGAACAACTCGAAATATAATAATAGTTATCAATAATAATATATGAAATATATAAGTTTTATAATTCTGAAGTAGTGTTTAAATTAAAAGTAGATTTGATAAGAACGATAGTTTGCATTTAATAACCCATAAAATGGGCTACACATGAACAATGATAACATAAAGGTTTAATATGAATAATAATGAATAATTTGCACTTGCCTGTATCACACACAAATATTAGCAAGAGATGAACTCATGAAAGCAAGTACATATGAATACATACAGTAATCCTAGGCGTAGTCTGTCTGCAATGGTGTATCAGGAATACAGGGGTGAAACGTGGTTTAGAGGTTGTGCAGGACGTGGCGTCTCAGATTTGTAGCAACGAGTTTGGAGAGATTCTGCATCGATGAAATTGTAGTAAGCAGCTGGAGAAGATTCGGCGTCGATGGAATCGGCTGGTTTGTAGTAATTAAGCACTTTCATCAGAGACATGATATACTGAACTTGAAAATTAACTTGTTGAAGAAACGAGGCTAGATGAAGCATAGAAATCTGGAAAATTCACTAAAGCTGACGAGAAGAGCAAGAGAGAACGACCACAATGTTTTTGAGTATGAATACGAAGAAAGTAATTATCACAAAGTTGGAGAGAGAAAGTCACACAGTCGACTGTACATGGTGAATGTCTGATCTACTCTGCCGAAAAGATGGCGTGAATGAAAAGAGGGGGAAACCAAGCCTAGGCAGTGGACAGGAGAGAGTGTGTGTAAAAAACAAGAGATGTGTGCATGTATTAGTATGGGAAAGAAAGAAAAAAAGGGTGTGGGAAGACAACAATAAATAATACAAGAAAAGAGCACGCGGTCACTATTAAGATGACAGAATCGCCTGTCTGGCTGACGCCAGGTCTCAAACAAATATAATCAAACAGATACAAATATGACAAGCCCAATACGAAACATAGTAATAAATTTACCAAGCCTGTAACAAATAACAAGACCCAACCCTAGCTTTGAATTCATAGGAAATAACGCAACTTTATGCAATGGCGTAAACAGTAGATTTGGAATATTCAATAAACAGCAGCTGCTCACTAAGTAGGTGTGCAAGTGCATGACTGCTGCAGCAGTAGAAAACTAAAAAGGCACAATTGTAAGGTTACATATCAGTAGAAGACATATTTATCTTATCTACAAATCTACCAAGTTTTAAATAAAAATCTATTTTCATTATCTTTTTTTAATAATTTGTTTATAGCAATATTACATTTTTCAAGATTATCTTCACTTTTTCTAATAAATTCACTGAAGAAAGTATTAGTACAACCAATTCCACAATCTGAAAGTATGTGTTTTACTTTGCTGATAACTGCAAAATCATTCGTAAATTTAAAAAATGACACTAAATAGTGACTGGTATTTCTGATTGGAGAAGACACAGAAATGCATTTTTTTATTTAAGAGAACTGAACATTTGTTATAAAAAAAATAATAAATAGCCTGTAGATGTATCCCATATAGATAATGAGCCTTAAGAAGAAATTACAATAGTGACATTTCAGTTTTTCAAATTTTTTAAAGTACAGGGCTTAAATCAACAGTTGGAAAATTTTACACAAAACAAGAAAACTAGGAATTCAAACATCCCAAATACTTTCAATGTATGATTATGTTGACTAATAGTTATACATGCCACTTTGAATATCTCAATCAAAAGTATTTATATTGTGTGAGCACCTTTTTTTACAACCAGTAGATTTGGAGTATTTAATAAACAAAAAGCCGCTCACTAAGTAGGTGTGCGAGCGTATGACTGCTGCAACAGTATAAAACTAAATTACATTAAGAATAGATACTTAGCACATGTGACTAAGTAAATACTGTTGCAGCAGTCATGTGCCTACATAGTGAGCAGCTTTTTGTTTATTAAATAATGTCGAATCTGTTTGTCATAGAAAAAAGTACTCACTTGCAAAATTGTGTAGTATTTTGCAAATTTGTGTAAATTTTCAGATTCTATTAGGGATGTTTTGCTACTTTAATAACTAATATAAAAAGAAAAAGTGAAAAAAAAAAGATTTTTTTTCAATAATTTGTTAATAAAAAAAAATTAGCAACGAGATACTTTTATATTTCATACACCTTTAGGATCCTATATATATTTTTCATTTACATTTAATAAACCACTTAATAAGTTGTTAAATGGCCCTCACTTTTTTAAAATGTTTGTGCGTGTGTGCTTTTGTGTGTGTGTGTGTCCATAATTACACATTAATTTATTATAATTTAAATTTTACAGCTTATTAATGTTTACTTTTAATTTCAGTTTAGAAAGAAATACAAAAACATATTTTTATGCTACCTTCTCCGCATACTTCCTTGGCCTCCTGGTCACTATATTTGTAATGCATATGTTCAAGCATGCACAACCTGCTCTTCTCTATTTGGTACCAGCATGTCTTGGTACACCGCTCTTCCTTGCTGTTCTAAAGGGTGATATTACTGCAATGTTTCAGTAAGTTCCATTTCATTCAGATTAATATAGAATAGTAGAAAATCTGTGAATTTTATATTGTATTATTATTTGTAAAAGTTACTTTTTCTTTCAGTCTATTACTGGAAGTATGAAAATAGTCATACATAGAACATGTTTAGAATTGATTTAATTTAGTATATTAAGAATAGAATTAATATCTTGTATCAAAGATTAGATCTTGTATGAAATACAAATCATAGAATAAGAATATTGTTATTCTGGCTATCAGCATGAAATTTGATATATTAAAAATATATCTTGTATGAAATACATCTTGACTTGGCCACAAATGTCATTTTTATAGGATTTTTAATTTTTTTCGATGCTGTAAAAAAATGCTGTTATCATAAAAAATACCATTTTTATGATAGATATTAACATTTTCCTCATTATTGCAGCATATTTCAAGGTTCATTAAATATTAAGGTTGCTGCCTTATTAAGATGCATATTATTCTGCAGAAACATTTTATCACACTGACAGTTGTGACTTCTTTAGTTATAATTATTGTCAGGGAGCTGAGTTGTCTGAACTGCTAATTTTTTTTTTCATTTTGAGATTTTTTTATAAGTTTTTAGTCTATTAAATGTAGAAGAAATGCTTTGATATCATTAAAGATATGGTGGTAGTTTAAATTTATATAAAGTTTTGTTAAAGTTTCCTTGTAAAATGAAGATTTTAATTCTTATTTGTATTCTTCATCTGATAACTGTTTTTAAATCATAAGAATAACATAAATTAAAAATTTAATTGTAAAAAAAATAATACTCTAAGTTTTTTAAAATCTTAAATCTTTGGTAGTGTTCAATAAATAATTCACCTAATAAAATTTTAAAAGAAACTAAAAATAGATTTGAAACAATAAAAATCATGTATCATTCAGCATTCAAGTCATTTAACAAAGTGCTATATAATAAGAATTTTGTTATTCTGGCTATGAGTATGAAATTTGTTGTATATATTAAAAAAATAATTATTTCTGTAAGGAAAATTATGTTGAAACTGTTTCTGTATTATTTTACAACAATCTTGGAAATTGGTTACAAAAACATTTTCTGTAGTAAAAAAATGATGTTGAAAAACATAGTTCAAGAGTGAGTGCTATGTGCATCTGTTGTGTTTAGGATAAAACCATATATATTTTTTTTGTTTTTAACAGTTTCTTGTAAGATTAAAAATGAACATGCTGCATTAATGGTACAGGTTTTAGTTTCTTGAACATAAAGTTGCAAGGTTACATTGTTGCTAAATATACTAAAAGTATGCACTACTTGCAACATCTTTATACTATCCTGTTTTAAATGCAGTAAACAGTGTTGTCATAATGAAATAAGTTGCACTGAGGATTATCAAATAACTTACTATAATTCTATTCAAGTAGTGTAAATTAACATAGATCTAAACAATATAATAACTTAGGTTCTGAACAAATTTTACAAAATGATAAATGCTTAGGGTGTGAACTTAATCATATAGAAAGTACACATTTTACAATAAATAAAAAACAATAAACTCTCCCAACAGAAAAAAGCTTTAGTTTGCTTCTATATACTTAGGTCATTTTTCCTCTTAGTCCCTTGAATATTTTACCACTATATCATAACATTAAATGTTATCAAAGTTACTAACTATTACTGTTAATGCCATCAAAATTACTATTTTCTGTAGGAGATGTAGGAAAGAATAAGCTTAATGAGTTAATATGCAGAATTTTTGAGACTGGAAAAATGCCTTCAAATTTAAAAAAATAGAGTAATTGTTACCTTAAAAGAAACCAGGAGCGAATATATTTGAGATCAGTTTAATATCTCGTTTATTGTTTAGCCACTTTGTTTAGCCACCTAAATCACATTTGGAGAAAGCATTTGATAATCTAGAATGGAGAATAAGATGTTTAATATTAAAAAAAATTTAGACCAAAATATAGGGAAAGAAGTATTATTTACAATCTGTACACGAACAAAATAGCAGTTATAAATAGTAGAAAATGAAAAAGGAATGCTCTAATTCAGAAAGGAATAAGACATGGATTTAGCCTTTTCAACTTGTATATAGAAGAAGCAAACAAAATAGAAATTAAAGGAAACATTTCAGAGCCGACTAGCTACTGAAGAAGAAATAAAGATGTTAGGATTTACTGATGATGTTTTTGTTTTGGCAGAGACCAAAGACACAATATCTTTATTGGACTTATTGCTAAGAAAGAAATTTATGTTGTAAATAAACATAGATAATGAAATGTGGTGAAAAGGAGAAAAACAAAGTATTAAATATTAAGACAGGGGAACCCCTACCAGAAGTAGGAAAATTTTGTTGTTTATGTAGTAAAGTTAACAAAGGATAGAAGAAGATTTAATGCAGAGATCAATAGATAATTATTAATTAGGAGAGCTTTATTGCTGAAAAGAAATCTGCTAGGATCAAATATGAATCTTAAGATTTAGAAATGAATTTTTGAAAATATTTGTATGGTGTGTAGCTTATAATGTAAGCAAAACATTGACATCAGGAAAAATAGGAAAAGAATTGAGGCCTTTGAATACAGTGATATTAGATGAACAAGACATGAAAAAATTTGTAATGGAATCTTGTAAAAAATTGAATGAGATTGGTGAGCCATATATTAAGAAATCCAGGTTTAGTTTGTTTGGTGAAGAGCAATGTAAAAGATAAAAACGTAGAAGAAACAAAGATTGCAATTAATTTATTTAATAGGCAATTAAGGATGTAGGCTATTGTAAATATATTGAATTAAAAATTAATGCAGAACAGAAAAAATTTGGTTAGCAACAAAACAATAAAATAATTGATGAGTCAAAATATAACAAAAAGAAAACACTAATGAAAAAATATTAGGTGGTAAAAACTTTAGGTAACATACGTGTACAGTAAAGTTAATAAGTGTTGAGTATAGTTATGAAATAAAATTTATAATTTGGTGGCAGAAAAATCAGCGTATAGAAATTTTTTTAGAATATTATGATGGGAAAAATTATTCATAAAAAAGAAAAGTAGTCATAATCCATATTGTTAAATAAATTTTTTTTAACGTTGATGCAACTGTTCAATGATATTAAATAAATAAAGTTTCACATTTTTTGTTTTTAGCAATCTGTGATTATCTTTATTTCCACATTACAGCCAAACCATAATAAAAAATTAAGTATATAAATTACTTTATTAGTTTTTCCAGGTCTGGAAAAGAATATTCTATTCTAAAACAATCTATTCTGGAATATAAATTTTTGATAATTAATCAAATTGCAGTATTTTCAATACAAAGGTATTCTCTTAGGGAATGAGTTTTTATCAATGTAGGGGAAAATTTCAGTGACTTTTCCTAGAAAAATATGTTCAGAGATTTCTTTACAGTTCATACACAATCTGTATTGGCAACTAAAAATTTATCTGCTTACTGATTTTTTTGTATAACATTCAGCTAATTTACAGATTTTATTTTTAAACTGTACTATTTAGTTAAAAAACTATCTGTATTTTAAAAATATATTTCTTGTGTCTGAGAGATATTAAGAAACAGCATCACAAACAGATGTTAATTCCAGTGGATTCACATTACTGACAACTAGATGTTGAGAAATTATATTTTTATAAAATATGTTATTCTATTAAAAAAAAAAAAAATTGTCTAATATTTCAATGATATTAATTTGTGTAAAAGCTTCATTGAAATAGACAGATCTGGGATTTCTTTTATTTTATGATGGTGTCATTGTTCATCAATGTTATAGAACAATTTTTTAATGTTTTTGGGTTTGTTAGAATTTTATATTTGCATTTCTGTGGCTGTATTTTGCCCATCTCCACAAAGATTAATTTTGTTTTAAACACAGAATACCACTTTATGCATTATCATTTTACCTTAATTATTATAATTATCTTGTGTGTTTTTATTTACATAGAATGAAATGAAAACATCATTTTGTAATGTGATCATTTCACAATGCTGGAATGCCTTACATGTAATTTAAATTGAAGTTAGTAAAGATTGGATAAATATTAACAGTTGAGATCATGTTTAAAACTGGTTCCTGAAGATAACTGATAATAAGCAATAGTGGGTGTAATTTCACATTTGGTGTTAATTAAAAACTGGTGTAGGATATTAAAATTTAAAAAAAAATTGTAGATAATACACTCTCAAATTTTAATTTTTATTAACAGAATTATATAAATTCATTTAAATAATTAATAAAACTACTAAAATACTACAGAAGATACTATTATTTTTCTTGTAATATTTTTTTTTTGGGCTGAGAACAGCAGCTACAAGCTTGGTATTCTAAATAATTTATTTAATGTCTTTTCAGATCATTACATTCTCAGTGTGACAGCTAGAATTGAGATGAAAGTTTGAAAAGAACCTGTTCATGAACATTTAGAATCAGTTTAATTTTGTAAAATCTGTATTTTTGCAATTTGTACTTATTTTTGTTTTAATTACATTGTTATAGTAATGTTTTAGACACTATTTTGATGTAGAGATTTTTTAAAACTATTTTTAATAAATATTATTTCAGAACCCTGATTGATAAGTTTTTGAATTCCATGTTTAAGTTGATTTGAAATCCTACTGATCAGTTTAAAACAATTTTGATGTTTTATAAAACAATCAAGAAATGTTACTTAGTGGTCACTCACTTTGGCCAAAAAACTGGTGAATCTTTCACATTGAATGCAGTTCTCAAATAGTCTACATTTGTTAGGAACACAGAGCTGTGGGTACTATACTTTCAAATTTTACAGCAGGGAAAAGCTGCTTAATAGCTACTTCTGTACAATGAGATAGCTGTTTTTCAGGAGTTATAGGGGTTAAATGAAATTACCAACTAGCCTCATATCCTTCTGTAATCTCCGAGTTATTAACTCTACATCACTGACTTATGTAATAAAAAGTATTATTCACCCTGCTGTGTCATAAGCAGTTCATTAAATTTATGAGTTTTATGATGAGCTTACATTAAAAAGTTTATTTACAAAATGTTTGTCTTCTAATGCCGTTGTATTTATTACTGTTAGCATTTTATTCAATCTCATTATTTTTTTTACATTTTCTATCAAAGTAGGAATATTGTTTCTGATTTGTGCTTTCCAAGATTATGTCTGAAATAATATGGAAACAGCTAGTCCACAACATTTTCCGTATTTTATATTTCTTTAGATACATTTTTTTTTTGTCTTCAGTCATTTGACTGGTTTGATGTAGCTCTCCAAGATTCCCTATCTAGTGCTAGTCGTTTCATTTCAGTATACCCTCTACATCCTACATCCCCAACAATTTGTTTTACATATTCCAAACGTGACCTGCCTACACAATTTTTTCCTTCTACCTGTCCTTCCAATATTAAAGCGACCATTCCAGGATGCCTTAGTATGTGGCCTATAAGTCTGTCTCTTCTTTTAACTATATTTTTCCAAATGCTTCTTTCTTCTTCTATTTGCCGCAATACCTCTTCATTTGTCACTTTATCCACCCATCTGATTTTTAACATTCTCCTATAGCACCACATTTCAAAAGCTTCTAATCTTTTCTTCTCAGATACTCCGATCGTCCAAGTTTCACTTCCATATAAAGTGACACTCCAAACATACACTTTCAGAAATCTTTTCCTGACATTTAAATTAATTTTTGATGTAAACAAATTATATTTCTTACTGAAGGCTCGTTTCGCTTGTGCTATTCGGCATTTTACATCGCTCCTGCTTCATCCATCTTTAGTAATTCTACTTCCCAAATAACAAAATTCTTCTACCTCCATAATATTTTCTCCTCCTATTTTCACATTCAGTGGTCCATCTTTGTTATTTCTACTACATTTCATTACTTTTGTTTTGTTCTTGTTTATTTTCATGCGATAGTTTTTGCGTAGGACTTCATCTATGCCGTTCATTGTTTCTTCTAAATCCTTTTTACTCTCGGCTAGAATTACTATATCATCAGCAAATCCTAGCATCTTTATCTTTTCACCTTGTACTGTTACTCCGAATCTAAATTGTTCTTTAACATCATTAACTGCTAGTTCCATGTAAAGATTAAAAAGTAACGGAGATAGGGAACATCCTTGTCGGACTCCCTTTCTTATTATGGCTTCTTTCTTATGTTCTTCAATTGTTACTGTTGCTGTTTGGTTCCTGTACATGTTAGCAATTGTTCTTCTATCTCTGTATTTGAACCCTAATTTTTTTAAAATGCTGAACATTTTATTCCATTCTACGTTATCGAATGCCTTTTCTAGGTCTATAAACGCCAAGTATGTTGGTTTGTTTTTCTTTAATCTTCCTTCTACTATTAATCTGAGGCCTAAAATTGCTTCCCTTGTCCCTATACTTTTCCTGAAACCAAATGGGTCTTTTCCTAACACTTCTTCCACTCTCCTCTCAATTCTTCTGTATAGAATTCTAGTTAAGATTTTTGATGCATGACTAGTTAAACTAATTGTTCTGTATTCCTCACATTTATCTGCCCCTGCTTTCTTTGGTATCATGACTATAACACTTTTTTTGAAGTCTGATGGAAATTCCCCTTTTTCATAAATATTACATACCAGTTTGTATAATCTATCAATCGCTTCCTCACCTGCACTGCGCAGTAATTCTACAGGTATTCCGTCTATTCCAGGAACCTTTGTGCCATTTAAATCTTTTAATGCTCTCTTAAATTCAGATCTCAGTATTGTTTCTCCCATTTCATCCTCCTCAACTTCCTCTTCTTTCTCTATAACACAATTTTCTAATTCATTTCCTCCGTATAACTCTTCAATATATTCCACCCATCTATCGACTTTACCTTTCATATTATATATTGGTGTACCATCTTTGTTTAACACATTATTAGATTTTAATTTATGTACCCCAAAATTTTTCTTAACTTTTCTGTATGCTCCGTCTATTTTACCAATGTTCATTTCTCTTTCCACTTCTGAACACAATTCCTTTAATCCACTCTTCTTTCGCCAGTTTGCACTTCCTGTTTATAGCATTTCTTAATTGCCGATAGTTCCTTTTACTTTCTTCATCACTAGCATTCTTATATTTTCTATGTTCATCCATCAGCTGCAATATATCGTCTGAAACCCAAGGTTTTCTACTAGTTCTCTTTATTCCGCCTAAGTTTGCTTCTGCTGATTTAAGAATTTCCTTTATAACATTCTCCCATTCTTCTTCTACATTTTCTACCTTATCTTTTTTACTCAAACCTCTTGCGATGTCCTCCTCAAAAATCTTCTTTATTTCCTCTTCCTCAAGCTTCTCTAAATTCCACAAATTCATCAGACACCTTTTCTTCAGGTTTTTAAACCCCAATCTACATTTCATTATCACCAAATTATGGTCGTTATCAATGTCTGCTCCAGGGTAGTTTATGTAGTTTACAGGCTTGTTTATAACCTTTTATTTCTACTTGTTTACTTTTTCATACTTACACAGATTTTTGTAGTCTTAAAGGTTTTTTAATTCTTTTATTAATGTAAATTAATTGGAAATTTAACATTGTTTGCGATTTAGTAGCTGTAACGTTTTTTTGTATTTTTTTTCACTATTCAATATTAAAAATTAAAACAGGCCTTTTTTCAGTAGAAACTTATAATTCTTATTAAGAAATTATAAAAATTATACATTGTGTGACCCATTTTATGTAAATCTCAATCTCTTTGCTAGAATCACTATTTTTTCTTTAAAAAAATTGCATTGCTATTTTATAAATCTTTGCTTAACCATGATATAATCTATCTGATACCTTGCAGTATCGCTTGACTTTTTCCAAGTGTATATTCTTCTATTATGATTTTTAAATTGGGTGTTGGCAATTACTAAATTATACTTCGTGCAAAACTCTATAAGTCGGTCCCCTCTTTTATTCCTTTTGTCCTGCCCGTATTCACCCACTATATTTCCTTCCTTGCCTTTTCCAATGCTTGCATTCCAATCTCCAACTATTATTAAATTTTCATCTCCTTTTACGTGTTTAGTTGCTTCATCAATCTCTTCGTATACACTCTACCTCATCATCATCATCATGGGCGCTTGTAGGCATATAGACGTTAACAATCGTTGTTGGTTTAGATTTTGATTTTATCCTTATTACAATGATTCTATCGCTATGTGTTTTGAAATACTCTACTCTCTTCCCTATCTTCTTGTTCATAATGAAACCTACTCTTGCCTGCCCATTATTTGAAGCTGAGTGAATTACTCTAAAATCACCTGACCAGATGTCGCCTTCCTCTTCCCACCGAACCTCACTAATTCCTACGTAAGATACATATGTGTATCCTAAGCTGGTAGCTGAAACAGCAATATTCTTATATTTTACTAAACAGTAAAGCTTGCCCTTACTAGTTCTAATTGATTCTAATGGAAAATGATAGTGTTAACATCTATTTATTTACTTTTCTCATCTTTGTCTCAAAGATGCTACCCAGACAAGAGACTTGTCAAAAGTATCTTCCTTCAGGCAGCATATGTACAAAAATAACAAAAGATACATAAAACATAAGAAACATTTATATTCATCAGTAAATCGATAATTAAATGCTCACAAGTAAATAGTTGCTTACCAATAACCAATCAGTAATTTTGTCTCACTGGATTTCTCAAAGAACTGTTCTACAGAATAAAAATACTTTTCGGTTAGGAATTGTTTCAGTTTATTTTTAAAGTTCATTTTATTTTTTTTCACTTTATACATTCAGGAATTAATTAACCATTCCTGTTTCTAGTATTATAATTTTGATTGATTTTTACATTAAGTATGCCTATATTTGTTGCATAATTTATAGTTTCAAAAATATACAGACATGGAAATTTAAATGTGCCGTTTCTTAAAAAGATCACAAGTAGTTTGTTGCGTTTATTCGTTTATGTTCATATTTGTTTATGCTTCATTAAAAATTCCCATGTGATAATCTTTCTGTAACAATAATGAATTTAAAAGTGGTACAGTTTTATTTTACACGTAAGATTGACGATTACTTAATTGGAACGGATTATAAAAAGCTGTAAACATGATTTTGTCAGCATAGTGTAGAATGCTGTATTTTGTTGTGCAACTATTGTTTTTTACATATGGCTTCATCATCATTTATCACAATATGTAATAAATAAATAATTGGTTACAGGTATGAGGATCATCCATCTGAAAAAGAACCAGAAAAAAGTGTAACATCGACATCTGCGACTTCTGTCACATCTCAGGTTAACACTACACCTGTCACAAAAACACCTCTCAAAATTAAAAAAGATAATTAAAATCTCTTATTCCTTCTGTCATTTTATAATTTATGTTCTGCTTTGTTATACAATAAATTCCAAGTCAAATCTCTTGTAAGAAATTTGTTATAGTTTCTATAATTTTTTTTTGTTTTAATTTTAAATTCGAATTGTATAACGCACAACTCAACAAATGATGAACAATTTTAGTGTTTTATTTAGTACACCTTCCTTATAAGACATGAGCTGTGATAAACGAAATTCCATTAAATGATGCAGTGATGGCATATAATGTATTACTTTTGTCAAATGATATAGTGATGTGTTTCTCAATATACATTTAATAAGTCTGTTATAGATCATCTGTCTGTTTTTAATCCATGTCTTCTTAGTTACTTATATAATAAATTAGTTATTGTTATATAATAAACTATAAACTGATTATAATAATATATTTGTACGATTTGTAAATTGCCAGTATTCATTTATTTTTTAAACCACTATAGATATAAATTTCTATGTTTAGAATTTCATTTGGAATATTATTTTATTAGCTGATACATATCGATGGTGAAATATTAATTTTATGTTATTAACAAATAATTAATTGTGAAAAAAATATGTATTTGTTTGATGTGTATTTATGAATATAAATACCATTTATGTTGTTAGATTGTATAAAGACAACTTGAAGTATTCAATTGACCTCAAAAACAATGTGTAATATTCTTGTAAAATATATTTATGAAATTAAATTGTTCAACCCTTCAAGTATTGATAAGACATTTGAATTTCTTTTATTTACTTTATTTTGTTGCTTCTAAGGAGCTGCCTGTTTATTGTAGCTTTTATCCTTAGTTTTTTTCCAGGTTTAATGTACAAGTACCTGAAGTCATGTACATTATTGTAAGGTCAGTTAGAAGTTTATTATATATTTGTTCTTCAGTAATTATGTTTTTTTTTTGTTTTTTTTTACATAAACAGTATTTTAATTTATATTTATATTGTGGGATCTTTAATATGTTCTAACTATAAATTATTCATTATAACAGAATCTTCTTGGTAATTACTTAATAAAATTGCTGAACTGAAGTGCATTCTGTAACATTAGTTTTTATTTTTCTTTTGGTTTTTAGTATCTCGCTTTACTGTTAGTTTTCTATTTTCCTTTTTATTTTATCAGGATTTAGTGTAAATTATAAAACACATTACATTTACATATAAAGAATACTCCTATTTTTGTTGATGAAAAGTTTTAAATATTTGTGTAATATTTATCTGATAATTGTGAACTTATTATGCATTTTTGATTAGAAAAAATTTATTTGAGCGAGTTTTTTATTTGTGTATGACCATATTGTTTGGCTGAAAGGATTAATTATTATACTAGTACATAATGTCATCTACCAGGGCTGTCATCAGCTCCTCAACACTATCAGTAACTGATTCCACCATTCATTAAGAGTTACTTATCTAATAATGTATATAAGGATTTTTTGTGGTAAGTATTTAGATAAATAGTCATGTTTTAATATATTTTCTAACCAGTACTGGGTAGTAAAACTGCACTGAGCATTTTTGTTATATAACTTTTTAATAGTTTTTTACAGTTTCGGGAGCTAATATATTTTTTTTTATACCTATTTGTTTTCTATTTTAATTGGGTTTCGGTTTCATAATTTATGTAACATGTGAGATGATTACTCAGATTTTAGTTAATGATAATGCAACCAAATTTCACTTTGTTCATCAGTTACCTAGAAGTTTGTGTGAAAAAGGATTATTGAGCTATTTATTTTTTACAGTTTTTTGAACTGTCAATTTTCTTTTGACAAGTTCTTGCTAAATGAACTTGATTGATTTACAAAAAAAATGAAAAAGTAAGGATGTGTTTTTTTTTCTATATTTATATGCAGTGAAGTGTTATTACTGTTTTAGTGGATTGAACAAGAGTATAAATGATAATTAATTAAGCAATATGTATAATTGTGCAGGAAATGGAAGTTGTAAAATTCTTTACTTGTGCATTATCAAGAGTTTAATTTAAAAATGTTCATCATTTATAAATTAAAATTCATTTTTTAATATATACAAATTGAGATTTTACAATATGTTATTTTGTAATGTAATAAAAAGTTATAATTGATGAGTGTTTATTTTATATATTTTCCAAATATAAATCTGAAGGTTATACCTCATTTGTTGATTTTTTTTTATTAACTTTTTTAATTTGTTACTATATGAAAAATCTCAAATTTGCAGAAATCGTTGTTTCTTAATATTGTTATTTGCTCAGTTTGTGTATTATGTAATAAATTATTTTTGCTATTTATAGCAGAGTTCTTAACATTGTCAATTTATTTCAAAAAACTTTTTCATTTTTTAAATTTACATGCTAAACTAAAGTAAAATTACTGTAAAAATATTCTGTTTATTAAAAATATTATACAGTATTACTAACTTATTAATAATATACATTTTTAAAACTAATACATTGCATAATTAACTAACATGTTCATTGTGATGGAAAAAACATGTATTCGTTAAGGCTGAACCATAAAAAACTTGTTAACCGTTATGGTAAACCATCTTTTTTCACAGTTAAGCCCTGTATCATATCTTAATTTATATAGTAGTTTTTTTATGTTTGAATAAGAAAATAATAAATACATCAAAATAAAAAAAAAATTAATTTTACTAGACTTGTCGTAAGGAGTAGTAATAATTAATACGTTTAATAAAAATTGATTATAAATTTTACAAATTTATAAAATGATAAAATACAAAATGAAATCAATTATTGTATTTGAATCTAAAATATAATTTTCTAAATTTATAATACATTACTTAAAATATTATGTTCACGTATAAGTGTATATATGTCTGTGTACGCACAAATTATGTTGTTTTTAAGATTCATATTATTCCTCTGTACTCTTAAATTATATTTAAATCCTATTAAATAAACCACCTGGTACAGAATGTTGAGATAAGACATCTCAATATTTTGTGCTAGATGGTTTATTTAATAGAATTTAAATATAGCTTATATTGTATACAGTTAGATTACTTTCCATTTGGTAATTATATTTTTAGGCCTACAAACAAAAATAAAAAAAAAATTATATATACAAAACAAGATAAGTATAAAGTAAATATAGTTTAAAAGAAAAGTAAATGACCTGTTCATCTGTATCGTACTCATGTGCAAAATGCTGTTAAATTTTAACACTATAGAGTAAATTATTTCACATTTTAGGCTAAAAATAAAACATAAAAAAGAGTAAATAACAGTTACAGTAACATTTAAAATTTGTAGTTTTTAAAAAAATGTAATTAAAACGGTTAAAAATGTAATTTTTAATAAAATGTAAACTGTGCCTTATAAGGCCACAATTCTAATTTTGGGTATACAGTTTATTGTGGTATTCAGCAAAGTACTTTATAAAAAGTGACGGTTTCTCTATATCCACTTCACAGTACTGAATAGTGTTTTTTCTTTCTTTTTTGTCATAATACACTCAACATTTTCTGATCTCTTTTCTGGGTGTGTTGTCATGTACTGGATATAGCAAAGGTATGTGATATACGTAGGCTGGTGATGGGTAGATAGGATGGAAGTAGCAGGGATGTTATTATAGATTTACAGTATATTTACAGTATCAGCTTACTATCCATTGAGCCAAAATTAGCCACCTGAAATTATGCCCAAAATTACATTAGTTAAGTTACTTACATCCAAAATTAGTCATCAGCATGGTGGAAATAATATTTGATAATTATATTATTTTAATTGTTGATGTGAAAAGTCTTTAACCAGAACATAAATTTGTAGCGTAACGAAAAGGTCATCCTGCCTTACTTAACTCCCTAACTATTAGTCTTACATGGTCAACTCACCGATACGACTGAGTTTGCATCACTGATGAGGGATCGCGGAGGGGACACAGCACACATTGATCAAAACTGGCGCCGTCACTCATTTCCATTCACTACTAATTAGCTCACTATTTAGACGTGATAGTGTGGTGATTCATGTGTTTGTGTTTAGAGTTTGTTGAGATAGATTGATTTAAGTAATAATAAGTGTGTTTTGGGCAAAAAAAGCATAAAAATTCAATATGTCAGCCCCAGCCTGTGTAAAAGCCAGCCGGAAATATAAATTACGCATATTGATAGAAATATGGGAGGTTATGGGCCACACACAGGTACTCCAGTGTCTGGTGCCAAGTGAGCGAGACTGATCTGGGAGTATTTCAAAGCTGTCACAGTGTGCTCAGTGATCGACGCCGACAGCACATAAGCAGCTCTACTGCTGTTTATTATACCTTGTCTCCCACTTCTCTTATCACAGACCATTGTTGAACAAAATTGTTGTCCATTTACTGTCTGTTTTGTGTTAAAATTAAATTTAGTACACAGTCAATGTCTTGTTTTTATTTCAATCCAATACACTAAAAATGACTCGCTTATATACAGTGACTAATTTATCTGTAGAGGTGGCCAAATGAAGGGACTAAAATTTCTCATCGGAGATTTTCAGTTTTGTTAAAAAAAAAGTATGGTGGTGGCTCCCATTTTATCTCTGCAGATAAATTGGTCGGTCTGTAGCTTGGAGGAACTTCATCCAAGGTTTGTAACATTTCATGATAAACCAACGACCATGCGCCCTGACATAGTCCCACCTAAATTTTTATCGTATAAAAAACAAAGATATAATTTAATAATCAAGAGATATGGACCCCATGAGGATGAAGTTAGTAGTTTGTAAAAATAATTGCCAGAGTGACATAATCATAGAGAGTATATTCGTTAACTTTAATAATAGCATTGATAAAACATTTCTGATTGATGAGACAATATGCATTATCCCAAGCCAACTGTCTTAGATTGAATAACAGCAATATAAAATATCAAACATTTTACATGTAGTCAGTCCCTCGGCAGAATTCAGTGTGATCCATCAATGAATCATTAGCGCTTAATGTGATAATTTGGAATTATGATTTTTCGTTTTATTGGAGGCCTGTTGTAAACTTCGAGTAATGTGAACTAACCTAACTTCTTACAAATTCTTTTTTAACAATTCTTACAAAATTTTTAACAAAGTAAATGTGTTTATTATAAAGCATTTGAACTGATTGAGCAACTTTAATTTAATATGAGGGTTCCAGTTTTATGAATAACAATAATTGATGTATCTGTATCATCAAAAAAAGTTATTATTTTTCTAAAAATTTTTTGCCATAAAAAGCTTTCAATAAATTGTAGACGTAGTTACATAAACTTAGACCAAAGTCAGTTGCTTAAAATTTTGTGTTTGGTTTAGTGATGTTAAAAAGAAAATTTACAATTAAGCAAATATTATCAGCTGAGCAATGATTTTAGTCAAATTTATATATTGTCTAATTATTTTTGTATCTCATGTAGTAATCAAGCACACCAATTAAATGCCTTGTTTTCACTTGATATCTTTTCTTCTTATCAATCATTCTAGTCATTGCTACACGTTGTGATCCCCATTGACCATATTTTGCCATCCTGTAAGACTTTCACTTCACCTTAAGCCTGTTTGAGAGGTAAACTGGTGACTCTCTTGACTTGGTCTATCATTTGTTTACTGTAGCCTGGGACTCTTGATCTTTCCTTCTACAATGGCTTTTTTAATGCTTTCCATCTCTTTTCACAATATGTCTAAAGGATTGAAGGATTTTCTGATTGACATGAGAAGAAAGTTGTTTTGAGATGTTAATTTCTTCAATATCATCAGTTCATTTTTCAATCCATAGTATCTGTAGCATTCTATGTACACCATATCTCAAAAGCATCGATACATTGTTTATGTCTGACTGAGGGCCCAAGTTTCACATCCATACAAGAAAACAGAAACATAAGCGTTGTTGAAACGCTTGTGTTTTCTTAATACAAAGACGGACTTTTGTATTACTTGCAATCTCTCTGTTCTACCAGATCTTTACGAGCATCCTAATGGCAACTCATCATAAATTTATTTGCCGTTGTATCTCTTCTTCTGAGTCTCATGTGTCACACAGATGGTTGACCCAAAAATAAATGAAATTGTGTTAATGATTATAATTCTCTGATAAAATATTAGCTAATTTTAAGGTCTGTAATAAATAACATTAGGTTCACTGAGATTGACTTTTATGAATAGTTTGTTTATTTTAAATCTGTGATTCTAGAACAATAACCAATAGTGACCATTACTTTTAATAATAATGTGTGGTATGTAATGTATAATCCTACTAAAATATTGCTGGAAATACTGTTGTTTCAGACTATTACAGGTTTTTGTTATTTTTTCACCTTATATCAAACAAAGTTTTTACTAATTGTTTTACCAATCTGTGGAACATGTTTTATTTTTACTTCAGAGAAACATTGTACTAATAATTTCAAATTTTGTATTAAACAAATTTTCTTATGTTTAAAATAAGCTGGTTTGATTAATTTTCACATTAAATCTTTAATGAGCATGGGATGCATTTTGTTCTTTAAGTGCGTAGACTTACTAGATAAAATTGAATGAAAACCAATATATGAAATAAGATTATTTATTAAAAGGAAAAATTTAAGCTTATAAATCTAATCTTATTTGAATGAATTCTGTTTAAGTCTGTACAAATATCTTTGATAACATATTGCAAAAATGTATTATTTATATAATAAAATTAATACTTATAAAAAACAGATTTAAAATAATGAAAATTAATACAAAAAAAATTAACAGAAAGATTTTTATAAAGTATAGATTTTTCCTAATGGTCGTAGAAAATTTAAAGGTGATAAAAACTCGTATAGAAAATTATATTTTCAATTTAATTACTTAGAAAATTAAACTTTAATTAAACATTGGTACATGTTAAACTGATGTAAATAATCTCAAGGAAAGGAAAAGTTAAAAGACTAATAGTAACGTTAAAATCTTAACTTCTAACAAAATGATATTTCATTGACAAAAAATTTCAGATGTACACAATTAAAAATAGTAACAATAAAGAAACTGACTACAAAAATAGTAAACCAGCAAACTATTTCATGAAAATGATTTTTTTAAATAAAAAAAACAAAGAAAAAGTATTCTAATATAATATTTGAATGTCTGCTTAATAATATAAATAAGATCTAAGATTTCTAATGTTTGGAAAAAACAGTATAAGTAAAAAAAGTTAATTTTCAGAGTGTTTCAGTTTTTATTTATAAGATTATAAATTATTTTTTGATTTTTACTAAAATGAGACGGTAAAAGAAACAAATTTATGTTTTGTTTTGTAAATTTTAATTTATTAATTTTTTCTCCTTTTATTTCAATCAAATTATTGAACAACTAGTAATCCAAATATGTTAATGTAAGCTTTTAAGATTGTTTGATTTCTTTTGATATATCTTTGACACAATTTAAACATGCCTTTCTGTATGTAGCCATTGTGATGTAATTCTTTTGTTTTTGGACTACAGTCTTGAAGTTGTTTCAAAGCATTATTTGCTAAAAGATCACTGCCACTTCACTCCATCATTAATTTGTTTCAGGAACAATGCATGCTATAGTTAACTGTATTGCGACTTTGTAATATAATTTTGTGCAATGTTGGCTTAATGATGTGATAATACAACAGCTTCTTGATGTGTGTTTTCTGCATTTTCTCATGAAATTATCATCTGACGTTCACATTTGATGAGGGAATTATAGTTGATAATGGTTAGTTCATTAAGGTTTTTTTTTTTTTTTACTAGTTTGCTGTTGCTGTATTGATGGAATTACCTCTATTCTCTATTCATTCCTCTATTCATTCTCATTCATTCCTTTATTCATTCTCTAGTTTTGTTTGCTTCATGTTATTTGTAGAAGCTTATTAGTTCATATAAATCTGGTTCTGATATGAAGATTGTATTTGATTTTTATTTTGAGGGTAAATTGCCTAGAGGTGGAGCATTTTTTCTCTTCTTTAGCTTGTACTAAATATACTTTCATTTTGATACATTATTTTGAAGCCCATGACAAGCATTTTAATAGTCTTAACTATTCATCAATATCACACCTTTTGAACTAGAATTCTTTACTACTATTTAACAGTGATAATAAAACTGTAATATTGCAGAGTGGAAGTTCCAAGAATAGATTCAAATTTGAATAAGAGACATGATGGCATATAATGATTAAAGATGAATATGGATTATTTTTAAATTTGGATCATATATCAAAATATGTGAATGGTATATATGGCTCTAGATTGGAAGGTTCCCTCCTAAAGAACTAAGATTTATATTATGGTATTGTGCACCCAATAAGTATGAAAATCCTGTGGAGTTATCTAACAATCAAAGCAGCAGAATTTTTTCTATTGACTACATCATTGAAAATTTAATTCACAGACTTTCAACACTTGAAGACATAAACTAACAAATCTAAAAGTGTAAATATAACCTTTATGGTTAGCATTAAGGAACTTTGTACTTTTTTGATCCATGAAGCAGAATAGCAAACTTAAATTTTGGCACTTTGTGTACTGTTGCATATCTCTGCAGTAAGTTTGTGTAGTCTGTGGTTGTGAATTTTATAAACTATGATAAGAAAAATGGCAGTTAGATTTTTGCAATTAAAAGAAAACTGGACAAGAACTATTAAAATGTCATAACTGTTTTATGAAAGCTGAATCTTTTACTGTAGATTGCAATACATTACTAAAAAATTGATGATTGTCCATCAATACATTTCATTCATTTGGCGTTGGTCCATCAATACATTTCATTCATTTGGCGTTAGTCAATATCATATCATGTTATAAAGCTGCAATTATTGTTGTTCATTGTCTGTGATTAACAGGAATCAAATTAAATGTGGCTCTAATCATTGCATCACATTGATCCAATGATCATTGGAAAATTTATCCTTACTTAACACCATTCATATTGCTGGATGAAATGTGGTGTTGCAGATTCATCTGGTTATTAGGATATAGTTTACCATCTTAGCCAGGAACCAATAAAAATTTAATTACTCATTTTTTAAGTGCATTAAAAAATGTCAAATGTAATGGATCATACTTTTATAATAATTTGTATAGAAAGTCAAAAATCATATTTTGAATTTATTTTATTCATGAAGCAGTGTTTATTTTTTATCATATAAGTAATTGGTTTTAAAATTTTTTTTGTCTCATTGTATTTTATTAAAAATGTAAATATAAAGTAATAAATGTTATACAACTTTTATTAAAAATTTGCGTACCTCTAATAAAATAAGCTATAAAAATATAAACATCAAACATTTTTAATTTAAAAACTTATTTTACCATGTGGATTATAATATCTGGTTTTTTATCTGCATAGAAAAGCTGGTGGAGAGAATGCCCCACCTTTTTATAAAATTGCAATGATCTGGAACTGGCATAAGAGGTTAAGTGCTTTGTAAATAAGGCCAAAGTTCACTAGCCAATTAAGAAGTGAAAGTAAGGTCCATTTGACAAAATGGCATTTTTTTTTATGAAATGAATTTTTTTCATAATATCTATCTTTTTTTTACTGTTGTAGCAAGTAACCTTTCAGAAGAAAAAGAGGTATGTTGGTAAAGGTTGGTCATGCCTTCATGTTGACAAACATTCATTGTTGTGATTAATGAAATGATACACTATGATTTTTTATTTGTTTTTCTAAAGATTGTTTTTGAAAAGTATACAATTTTTACTTATACAAACTAATCAATGCCAAGTTGCTTATTAAAAGTATTAAATAAGTGAATAAGTAAATATATGTATATATTTTGATTTTTCAAAACAAAGTGCATCTAAGAGGTTACCTGCTGATCATCATGTCATATTTGATGTTACATCTGACTTTTTTACATATCTTATTAGAGGTATGCAAATTTATATAAATAAAAATGTAAATGTTCATTTCTTCAAAGACTTAAATGTCTGAAAGTTCTTCACAGATTGCTTTGAAATTCTAACACAACGTTTTATTCAAATACACATGTGTTTTTATATACCTAAGATGTCACATCTGTGACAGGAAAAACATTCTTTTTTTGAAAAAATAGCGCTATCTGTTGGACGTAAAAGCAACACTTGCTATACTAAATATTTTACGATCCCATTTCAATGTTTCCAATATGTGTTCACTATAGACTACAAAACTACTGGACCTATTTACACGTGGGTAAAAGAGAGAAAGTGAAATATCAAAAAAGGGAAGGAGGAGAAAAGGGAATATGGTAAAAATGAAAAAGGGAAAGGTTAAATTTTTTTAAGTTCCATAATGCTCATTTTGTTAATGTTTTATAAAACTTTCAATTGTGTTCATTTAATACTCAAAAAGAGCAATAGCAAAGCATTCCCGAGTCTGCTACGTTTTGAACAGTTATTACTTTGCAATTACATTTTTAATAAAATAAAATGAGTCAAAAAAACAGTTTTATCTAATTTTAGATTTAAATTTTGTAGCAATGGGAAATTTTGATTTTGAAATTTGTAGTAATTAGATTATATAATTACTGTTTGTTATAAGTTCACATTTGAATTGATGCTTACATAATGACATTTAAATACACAAAACAAGACTGTGTTTTTAGGTTTTAACTAATAAATATTTTTGCATAATAACGGTAGGGTTTTAAAATTTCAGTTTTGGAAAGACCATGACAGAGGCATGAAGTACATATCAGAATGAAGAGATATTGTCTTAAGAATCTTTTCATATCTAGCTATTTATATACAGATAAATATTGTGACTATATTTTATTTGCTGAAATCAGCTGAGAATTAATTTTCATGAAAATTAATCACATATAATAGCAAAGACACAGATATTGTGCTAGAAACTAATGTACAATTGATGTCTACAAAATGTGTAATCATACTGATTAAAAAAAATTGTGTTGCATAAATATTTATTAAAAACTGTTTTTAACCTAAACTAGTGACATACATTGATGCTGAAT
Organism: Lycorma delicatula; assembly: GCF_047948215.1. Taxonomy (NCBI): domain Eukaryota; kingdom Metazoa; phylum Arthropoda; class Insecta; order Hemiptera; family Fulgoridae; genus Lycorma; species Lycorma delicatula. The sequence continues at coordinate 185,533,143 of NC_134457.1, read as the reverse complement.
AAAGAAATTTTTTAAAGAAATAGTTTTAGAACTAATTTAGTTTCAGCAGCAGTTAACATCACAACCCTGCTCTTCTGAGACCCTTGTATCAAAAAATTGAAACTTATGTTTACAAAGTGACTGATAACAAATTAAAAACGTATATTTAGAAATCACTACAATTACTCATGAGAGTTAATATTTTTGTATGGGAACTATTTAGGTTTACCGTACATCTGAGATTAATCCAGACAGTGCTGTCTGGGGTTTTAGAATTTTATGACTGGCGAGGATTTTTTTTTAATTTTAGACATATGTTCGACATTGCATTTTTAAACATTCTCTTACGGCCATGGATCTCTCATCTGATCTTGGAGCGACTGCTGACGTTGATTTTGACAGAGGCGTGGCTACCAGTCTTGCCGCTACCTTTTCTTAGTCATTTGGCAAAACAACAGGATCAATGTGTTTATGTTGTTTTTGTGTGTGAAAACTCTGCTACACATTTTTGATCATCTTAACTCTATTTTTTGTCTCATTGTTTAGCAATGGGCAAATGGAAATGTGTGTTTAATGTTAACCAGCAACAGCAATACAAATTTTTGAAATTGTATAGTGAGAGTAACAATGAACATGTTTATTGCACACTATGTGTACTGGAGAATTTTCTGTTGCACATAAAGGAAAGGGTGATATGATATTAAAGACCATGTGAAAACAGCTTAACATAGGTGTGTTATTAATGCTTCTGCTTCAGCAAACAAGAGATTTTTTTAAAGCTAAAGGATAACAATAACAATGATCTGGAGTGTGCTGCTAAAGAAGCTATATTTTCACACCACACTGCTAGACACGAACTTGTTTTCAAAACATCAGACTGCATATCTAAACTGCTTAAAAAGTTATATGACCCAAAATTTTCATCTGCTAGAACCAAAACTGAGGCAATTATTGTTAGTGTTATTTACCCATTTATATTTTAAAATGTGTTGCATTCTATAGAAAACAATAATTATGTAACAGTAACAATGGGTAGCTCAAACAGAAGTGAAGTAAAACTTATTCCAGTTGTTGTAAGATATTTCAGTCTGGAGGAGGAAAGTCAAGTGAAACTTTTAAATTTTGATGAAATGTCAGTTGAAACTGCTCAAATTTTGACTCTGTATCTTTTGTAGTGTGTGAAAAATACAAACCTGAAGAAAAGTTGATTTGTTATATTGCTGATAACACTAACAGTAATTTTGGTGGTGTGAAGAGAAGGAGAATGAAAATGTGTTCAGAAAAGTTCAAAGTGATTTAGACAGACCTATTTTAGGAATTTGTTGTTCAGCCCACATTGTAGACAATTCAGTACAAACAGTATGTAATTCTCTACCTGTGGAGATAAAAGCTATTGTTATAAAAATTTATAAATATTTTCGCATACATATACTAAGAGTAATAAAACTTAGAGTTCTGTGAATTTGTGGAAACAGATTACAAAAAAGTATTATCTCATAGCAGTACAAGGTTCCTTAGTTACCTGCAATAGAAAGAATTCTTTCCATTTTTGATGGCCTAAAAAAATACTTTTTATCTTGTGGCAAATGCCCAAAATTATTTTATTTTTTGAAAATCTAGAAAGTGAACTGTTTTTGGAGTTTTTATATGGTACTCTACAGTTATTTTATAATGTAGTTCTGAAATTGGAAGCTAATTCTCTCACAGCAACAGATGCAATTCAGACATATTCTGAATTAATTTGTCAACTTCAGAAAAGAAAAACCCACAAATTTATATAATATTCTGCCAAAATATTGCAATGCATTCTAAAAGAAAATAATAATGTTCAGGAACAAAAATTCTTCTCAAGTGTAGGCAATTTTCATAATTCTAGTAACCAATACTTAGAGTTGTGGAGAACTAGTTTTGATAAAGTTGTAAGTTTCATTGCATAAATTTATGAACTGAAATTGCCTGGTCTGATTTACAAGAGAGTAAGTGCACAAGTTGTAAATTAAATTATAAAAGATTCCATAAATATTGGTGAACCAGGTAGGTTGTGGTTCAAGTTCTGAAAAAGTACCAGATACTATTGGAAAAGTCGAAAGCTACATTTAAGGTGTTTCAAAAGACTGATATTTCATGTTGCAATACTTTTAAAATGGTTGAGTTTGCGATGTCTTTATCAGAGTTATCTGCTCCAGTTGACAGAGTTTTTTTAACTACGGGGAACATTTGGTTTGCAGAAAGGGATAGACTTTCAGTATTTACTGTTAAACATCAGCTAAATGTTAAAATTAATTGAGAACTTTGTTGTGAATTTTATGATATAATTAAAGAAACAAACCATTTCTGAAAAAAGTCACATCTAGTGAAAAATATAACTGAATGAATAAAGTTTAATGTTTCAGTAAACTGTTCTGTAATTTCAAAAATACGTCCTTGGTTGCACCCAAAAATATATGGTAAAACCTTATATTATTGTGCTAAAGAATGTAGGTTTAGGTAGTTTAGATTACCAAATTCTTTGCTTTAAGGTGAGTTGATGATCATTTAGAATTATTACCTATACATTTTTATTACAAAATTTATTTAAGACAACATTTAAACAAAAATAGTGGTTTGTGTCATTTTATTTAAAAATGTAGACCTATTTTTATCTTCTAATTTTATGAAATTCATTTGTTTAATCTGCAGTTCTAATTTATAACTGTTTCAAAGACACTAAGTGACACTTTCTATTATTTATTAGATAATGAGCCCTATATTTGTAAGAGGGTTAATGAAATTGATTGTATAATTTTTTAAACCTTCTGCATGTGAACTATTCAGTACTTTCTCTGTCTTTGATTTATTTTGTAATATATACATTTCATACCACAAAAGCAGATTACCCACCAGCAACATAACAGTTCAGTTAACACATATTTAGAAATACTTTTATTTCAATCTGCAATAATATCTTTTTAACTGCCTTTATAAAAAAAGGAGGAAATTCTTTTCAAATAAGTATTTTTACTTAATACAGTCAATCAATATTGTATACCAAATTAAGTTTGACGATTCTTTTTTATTTTGTATGGAAGTAATACTGATTGTCCTGATATGAATCTTTTCCTGACAAAATTAGTGGAAGATTTTCTTAATAAAAAAAAAAAAAAATTACATTATCTAGGCTGATGTTTTGAAAATGTTTTCTCTTTTTTTGTTAAATTAATTAGAAATTGATCATATCACCTGCTGTCAATCTGATATTCAAAATTTTTTATGCAGCATTTTGTGAAAATTAAATAAAACCAACTTTTAGTAAACAAAGATTAAAATAATAATTTACCTTTAATATCAACTTTTCAAATATATATGAGTATATATATATATATATATTTGTATACCTAATGTTTACAAATTTCATAGCAATATGTCAGGAGATGATTCTATAACCAAAAATAAGAAAAAAAGTTCAAATAAATATATAATGGGTCAGAAAAAGGTTCGTTTGCAAGTTTCGGAGTGAAAGTAAAACATTTAGACTTGCTTTCTGCTTCTTCTGAAATTATACCATACTAAAATTTTTGATGTTCAAATCGAGTGTTAAATTTGCTGCTTCTTTATGGTTTGTGGTTTAAGAAATTGAATAAAAGTGGTCCCAAACCTCTATATCGGTTAGATTGTAAGAAAAAAAAAGCAAAACACGAAAACATTTTGTCGGAAAATACACTTTTAGATTTGGAATAAAATAATTTTGTTAATTTACTAATAAACAAATAAAAGTTTCTAATTAATTTTGTAGGGAATTTAATTCTAAAAGATTGATGTAAAAAAATATCATTCTTTTTGGTTTTCTCTAAAAATTATTAAATATCAAAATGGTTACTTGATAAAGCTGCAAACATTTCTTCAAAGCAGTTGCTCAATGTAGCCACCATTCTGTTCATGCATAGTTCAGCTTGGCGAACCCATGTTAGCCGGGCACGTCTAGTAGCATCATTATTATTCCTAATAGTAGTTCGAGCTTCTATTATACGATGTCTCAATTCTTTGCCAGCAGACTTCATCCAACTCCAGTGAAAAGTCTGCTGACATGAGATCAAAGTGGTCATTTTATTGGACCGCTTTGACCAATGCATTGCTTACTAATTGTGTTATTTAAATGATTCATCACATCACAACAGTAGTGAGCTGGCACGCCATCATTGAAAAACTACATCTGCAAGTGGAATATCTTCCAAGTGCGTTGGAAGTGGAATATCTCCAAAAAGTGCATTGGAAATGACTTGTTACAGTCTGATGGGGATTTTCTTCTGCCCAAGTGTGAGTGTCTGAACAATTTACAATGTCATTTCTTGTAAAACAGAATTCATCAGTAATTAGATTATTACTTAGGAAATTGGAATGATGTTCACATTTTCTAATTAACCATCTAAAGAATTTCATCCATTTATCAAAATCAGATGGTAATTCTTGTACATGTGTTTTATGGAATAATTATAATTGCTCCCATATCATTCATCGCACACTTGATTGTGAAATATGAATGCAATGTGACAACGTTCTGGTGCTTCAGGAGGGAGATAATTGTACTGCATCTTCAGCGTTGGCATTTCTCATTCACGACAACTATCAAATCGTTCTGGTTTAAGCATACCTATTTCTTAAACTTGCCTCTCCAAAGTCTTAAATGTTTTCAGTACTCTTCGATCTGGATAATTTTCTCGGTATTCACGTACAGCAACCATTTCATTTTTATTACTTTACTATAAATTCAACTTGTCTATCAACCTTCCAAATGGAAGCAAATTTGTAGTATCGCCCGATGTGAATGACTTCTTTCCTTTTCTGTTTAGCCTCTGGAACCACTGTAAAATCATTAGTTCAGAGGATTAGTGAGGATGTTTTGTATGAATGTAAATGATGTGTAGTCTCAAGTTGACGGTTTCTGAGATGTGTGGGTAATTGAAACCCAACCACCAAATTATACAGTTATTCACAACCTAGTATTCAAGTCCCTATAAAAGTAATTGCCTTACAATTAGTAAGGCAATAAAAAGTAACTACAATTTGAACCTTAGAACTCTCGCCCAGTTCGAAGTCAGCTAATTTGCAATGACAAGTTCACCACTAGATCAACCCGGTGAGTTTGTTTAGAATGACTGCCCAAAAAATAACAACACAAACACTGCTCAATTGAATATTGAAATGCCAGACACCAAACTTAATTGCTGATCTGCTTTTATTGCCAACCTAAGAAAAAAAAAAGTATGTTTTAGAAGGCCATTTACAAATTTTTTTTAATAATCTTTAGAATTTGTATATAAATTGTTCTGTTTAAAATCATATCATTTTTCCGATCCAGTTTGTGTTTTTTTTTCTGTTTAAAGATTCTAAAATTTGTTCTTAATTTTAACAGACATTATGTATATTAATTTCTCAGAATTAAATTTTCTTCTAATTTGATAAAAACTTTATTCATTTATTGATAAATTAATAAAGTTAATTTTTTCCAAACCTAAATAAGTGTATTTTCCGACAAAATATTTTCATGTTTTACCTGTTTTTCTTATAACCTGAGGTAAAGGTCTGGGACCACTTTTATTCAGTTTCTTAGATTAAAAACCATACGTTGCACCAAATTTACCCCTTGATTTGTAACCCAAGAATTTTAGCAGAGGGGGAGCAAAAAACAGGGCTATATCTTTTGTGAGCTGAAACTCGCTTACGAACCGTCTGACCTATGTTTATTGAAACTTTATTTTTGGCTATAGAATCATCTTCTGAGTGATTGCCGTGCAATTTGGAATTATTCTGTGTATATATATATATATATATATATATATATATATATACATTTTCTTATATATATAAGAAAATGTTTTTTTTTTTTAATGTAAGTCTGTTATAAATTGTTTGGCCACATAGTTGTTACAGATTTAAAAAAGGAAGAGAATTTTAAAACTTTTAAATAGAAAATATATTAAGTAAGCCCAATTGCATGACACGCTGAAGCAATTTATCAAAACTTTGCAGAAGTTAAAGTTCAGTTCAGTTCAGGAGACCTAAGAGTAGAGCAGTTTTGACGTTCATAATTTATATAAGAAAGTAATCAAGTAGTTCACCAGTAAATTTGCATCTAAATGTTACAAAGTATAAACAGCATTTTCTTTTTTTATTAGTTACTTAATTATGCAGACAGAGATCCTACTTAATTTTTCAGATGTTTAATGAAATCAGTTTTATAAAACTCATTATAATATTTTTCTTTTTTGTGGAATTCAGTATACATATTTATTAAAACTGTCAGTTTAAAATTTAGTTCAATTTTACTGGTTAATTAACTTTTATATAAATGTATTTTAATTTTTTTACTGAACAATTTCAAACTTTCTTCATAACAAACAAAACTACTTAAATATTAATACAATTGATATTATTATCACCTTGTACTGTGGCCACACCAACGATAATTGAGTCGCACAGAAACTTTTAAATGTTTATAAATAAAAGTTATAATATTTAAATATGATTACTACTGTTTTTCAAAATTAACGTAATGAATTGTCTGTTTACTTATCAAACCACTTTTTGCTACTATGGTAATATTGAAGTATGGCTATTTCCTCTTAAATCAATCTCTCTCTTCCATTTTATCTGATTTATAGACACTTTTCCCCACATCATACCTCTACATACTTTCATAAACTCCTTTTCCCATTTCACTCTTAATCTTCCTCTCTTCCTACTACTTTCCTTAGTTTCCACTCTTAACTTCTTTTGTTCATTTTTTTGTCCTGGAACATAACAATATGACCCAACCCAACTCTACTTCTTTTCTGTAATGACTCTCCTTACAGTTTTCTCTAGTTTTCCAGTTTTCTCTTTCTTACCAGTTTGTTTATCTTCCTCTCTATTCATCTAACCTTCAACATATGCATGTTCATACTTTTTGCTTTTCTTCTTACTTCCATGTGTTCTGTTGAGTCATTATCCCAGTCTTACATTGCAGGCATTATTGCAGCATTCCTTAAGTTTTCCTCATATTCATTTCCTACATTTGACCAGAATAGTTTTCTAAAGTTCCTATTAGTATAAAAGTATCAAGTTTAAAAAATAAAAATTTAATATGCATTCACTTATTTTAATATTATTGCCAATTTTGAAGATAGCCAGCTGTGTTTGTCAATTTTGATCATTTTTTAACCAAAGAAATTGAGAAGTGAGTAATTATATGTAAATTTATTATACTAATTGTTAGTCAGATGTCTGCTAGTATAATGTAATACAAACTATGCGATGGTATTGAATACCTCTGGTAACATCCTACTAAATGGAAAAATTAAACATTCTTCTTTAAAAATGTTTATTTAATGTTCAGGCTATGATTTACACATAATTTTTGGGATGTTACATGTAGTCTTTGGAATTGTTAAAACTAATAGTTGTGAAATTGATGAGATTTGCCATAGATAGCAGAGATTACATAGATTACCATATAAGAGATTACCATAGATAATGGGGTATATGTTGTATATCCCATGGGGTGTATGTTGTATAATGGGGTATATGTTGATTTCTTTGATTGAAAGTAATTATTGTTTTGTGTTGTGACAATACAATCTTTTATCACATTGCTTGCATCATATTGCATAAAAGCAATATAAGCATAAAGTTATTGCATTTTTTATTGTTGCTTGCATCGAATGGCATTTCTTAGCAGTGAACAGTTATGTATTACTCTTTACTGACAGTTTGCTCTCGAGGAGAACACTTTTGGTGAACGATGTCTTGATAATCAAATAAAGGTTATTAGCATGACCTTCATGCTGTCATGAAAGTAATCAGTTCCTAAAAATATACTCTAATTTCAGAAATTAGCCAAGACAATATTTTAATGTATTCAGGTCTGTAATTATTATGGTGAAATTTGTATCAGATGTATCAGTCCAGTGCCAATTGGTGTTACCTGTTGTAATTATGAATAGAGCTATTTTTCTATAAGCAGTTCCTGTTGGATTTCTTTGCCATAATGTACAGAAAGAAGTATCACTCATTGAGCTGAAAAGTACAGAATAGATTCTTGAACAGCTTTGTCATTATTTTGAGGAACATTTTTCTTACTTAATGTAAAGAGGGAGTGAATATTTATGGACGGATTGCTCAATGTTAGTTTTCATTGTGAATTTCTAATTATATTTGAGATACTGTTTTATCAGGGCTCTTGCTTTGGGAGTACAGGGTGTGGTGACCTATGGATTTGAGCTGTGTTCTCACACTACCTTCTGATATGTATCTACACAATCCAACAGTCATTAACTGTTTCCAACTTCATCAATGAACCTTTCTTTGAACAGCTGATTATGTTTCATTTTCAAATTGAAGGGATTTATATTTTGTTATTATGACTAGACTAATCAGGTATCTGTCTAATTATAAAATATCAATAAAATTTTATCTATTCTTGTAAATTAAGTTGTAGTGCAAACTAAGTATTACGGGGTCGTGGGTTCAATGTATTGATTTCATATCTTGAACATTTTATCATTAACATATACTGAAAATTAAGGTCTGGCAAATAGTTGATCATACTATAAGTATGAGTAACCTAAAATTTATAAATTACTAAATTTTTTCTGGTTCTAAATGACTAAGGGAAAAATATTAATCCAAAATTATGGAATCCATCTTTGTAGTCATGGGTGAGTATATCAATTACCTCTGATTTGCAGAAAGATTCTTCCACGATGATTTTGCATTTTTGAATGTATTGAAAAGCTTTAGCTGTTGGGTTACTGTGCAGAGTTCTTGGGTCTCTCTACAGGTAGGGGTCCCATCAGAATTAATTCTAATTAGTAAAATTTATTAATTGCAATAAGATTATATTGGCTTTGTAGGTTCCAGTGTATTCAGTGTGAACCTAGCTAATTCAAACACAGAACCAAGAAAACAAAAAAGGGATGGTGATGAAAAAGAACTATCTCTCTTGAAGTATTAACAGGATTGCAAGACAAATAATCCCAACAAGAAGAAACCTCAGACCTCTAGAATGTACACAAATCTTCCACTCACAAAAATTGTTTTGCTTCACATAACTACTGCTACTATATTAATAACTAATCTACTACTACTGAAAGATAGGTTCAGAACTCTTAAAGAAACAACCTCAACCATTTAGAACTTTTGTGGCATGTAAATGCATCAAACTGAACTACAAACTTTTCAGCCAGATTTCCAAATGGAGATATTATGTGACATGTATGATCAAATTTGAGACAACTTACCTTACATTTATCATGTTAAGAGCTTAAACTTTTAAAACATTTAAGCTTCTTTTCTTTCTGGCTTTCTTGAACTGCCTTGACAGTCAATTTAAATGTACAAGCTTGCAAAGGTGGATGAGTCATTCATCTTCATAAATGTTCTCTTTAGGTGTCTACATGTCATTCTACCGATATTTTCTCACATGAAAAAATAACAAGGTCATCACTGGATATTCTATAAGTATAGTAGTGCAGCCTTGTGAGTGCTAAGAATTTTAATTTTAGTGTTCTCGTCTTTTCGTATGATGATAATATAATTTACTATACAATAAAGACACTGCAAACACAACTAAAAAAACTGTATTTCAAATTTGTTTATTATCTAATGTATGCTACAAAAGATATTTTAATTGGAAAATTCTTCCAATAGCTCATATTATTTAAATTTTGAATTAAAAATGGAAATTTAAATACCTCTCTTAAAATACCATCTTTTTTTGAGAATTTTGAGAAAACAGAGCTGAAATTCATTAAGAATATGACATTAGGAGCAGTATATTAAGGAGTATTATATTAATGTTAACTTTTCTTAATATGTGACTATAAAATATCAGTTCATATTAGAAAGAAAATATGAAAAGATGAATGCCTTCCCTTTTTATGTTTTATGAAAATATAATATCCAATGACAAATGATTTATTTGTCATTGGATATTATATTTTCATTATTTGTTATATTCTGATTATTGAATTTATTAATTGCTTTTTTTTTATCCTTTTTTAACCACACTAGGGCAACCGGTAACCGCCTGTAAGACGTTGCATCGGTTGACCTAATGTGACGCGGCGATGTCTAACCATCCCCCATCAGCAGTGTCCTCCTAGTGGACAAGCACCCATCGGGGTCCCTTCTGGTTTATCGAGACATTGCGACCTCTGCTTCTGGATGCCGCAATGCCCCTCCCCAGAAGAACTACCCTTCCCGTCCCTACCTCTAGTCGAGGTACAAGTATGCCGTCACGCATACCCCCCCGACCATCGCGCGCCCACCCCTCATACCTCGAGGGTCTTTCATGCTTCATCAGTGTGCTCTGACCTGTCCACTCTTGCGTGTGTCCAGGCCAGAGCAACCTCTGCAAGAAAGCTGCCTCCCTGGCCCTGCACGGTTCTGCGCTTCGTCCCCTCTGACTACACTAACTTTTTTTAGCCAGCTTCCCTTTTTTTTTTCCGGATCGCAAGCGCCAACATATATTCATAATAAGTTATTCAAATTAACACACACAATATTGAGTAATGACTCAACAAGACATAATAAATGTACCATGGTACGTCAGCAGCACGTTAACTTTTATCGCAGAAACATGGTCTGTCTTGTCCCCTGCCAGTATGTCATGCAGAGATGCACTACCGTCGCCATGTTTCCACCGCCAATCCTTTTACCCATTGAAGTCCCTTGTATAGGAACATACATAAGACATGTAACACTCATAAAGTACAACGAGGTATAAACATCAAAATTACAAGTTTACATTATAATTACAATAAAATAGATACATCAAGAAATACAATAATTACATGAGAAAAATATTCATCAAGAACGGGTAGACACTGTAGTGAAATGCGACCCTAGTATACCGTGGCCACATTCCAAGATCAGCCAGTCCCATCCCGTGTTCGCCATTCACTGGGTACAAGTTCAAGAATATAAAACATTACAAAGCAAAACAATAATTATGAAAGATTACCAACTACCCTTAGGGTCCTAAACCTAACTGCGCTTGCGTCCGGTCTCCAAGGGGTTTCAGCTCTCCCTGTTATAACATAAATACATTAACATAGCATAGAAATTATTCACTAATAATGAGTCCTTTTAGGTATTAATTGTTTACACTCTCTTAACATCACTTTCTAAGTTATATTTCACATCGAATGATTTAAGCATCATAATAATTCATCTGATTGTACAAATTAATGAGTAGTTTGTATGGGTTTGTTTTGGCTGCTTTCATGAGAAAGTACAAGTTAGTATTTGTTAAGACTCATTTTTCTTTTTCTTCTTATTCATTTGTAAAAGTAAATAAATACAGAAATTGTTTGTTTCTTTTTACTCGTTTATAAAAGTAAATTTATTTATATACAGCTGGCCTATGTTACCAGCTGATATCTAATTGCTTCTTTTTATTTGATATAATGTATCTAGTTTATTGTATTGTTCAGTCTTCATCTGTATTTCATACTGTCATCATGTATATACTCATCGCATAGCATATTTTTTTGTTTTCAGTCATTTGACTGGTTTGATGTAGCTCTTCAAGATTTCCTATCTAGTGTGTTATTTCATTTCAGTACACCCCTACATTCTACATCCCTAATAATTTGTTTTACATATTCCAAATGTTGCCTGCCTGCACAATTTTTCCCATCTGCCTGTCCTTCTAATATCATAGTGACTACTCCAGGGTGCCTTAATATGTGGCCTATAAGTTTGTCTCTTCTTTTAACTATGTTTTCCAAATGCTTCTTTCTTCATCGATTTGCCGCAACACCTCTTCATTTGTCACTTTATCCACCCATCTGATTTTAACATTTTTTTTATAGCGCTACATTTCAAAAGCTTATAATCTTTTCTTCTGGGTACTCCGATCATCCAAGTTTCACTTCCATATAAACCTATGCTCCAAACATAGGGAGCATATTCAACAATGTAATATTGTATAGTGTAAAATTAAAGATTATATTAAATTTTATTTATCATGGCAGAACAATGACTATTATTTATTTTAATTATGAACCAGCGAAATTAGAATATAGAATTAGTACACCTAACTGAGGTATTAAACCAAGGCAGTTATTGATTTGAACACTATCATAAGAAAAAAAAATCCTTATCTCATAATTTTTTATATACAAAAATGTATCATTTTTATTAATCAATGGCTTTTATAAAGTAAAAGAAGAGAAATTTGAAATTGAGGAAGCATTTATTAAAAGTTTTTCCTGTAGTACTTTTATTTAAGAGTTAAAGACATGTACTCTTACAAAAGCGGGAAGAAAGAAGTTTGAGGCTTTTGAGATAGGATGATGGTGAAGAATTCTCAAGATATCTTAGACGGAGTGAAGAATTAAGAAATGCTTAGTAGAGTAGTGAAAAGGAATGTTTTTTGAGCAGAAATGATAAAGTAGAGTGATGTGACTCATCATCTGTTAACAACATTCAAGTCCATGCACCTTTTTGTTGGAGAAGATGGTGGATGGAAACTGTGCATAAAAATACAAAGATAGGAGTTTATGGATGACATCAAAGGAGGTAGAAATGCAGTACGAGCAAAAGATTAATTTTTAGACAAAAGAATCTGAAAGGTCTTTGATATGAGGATGTACTCTTTGAAAGTTAGCATTTTAATTATTGTCTTAAATGTCAAACATTTAGGCTGGAAAAAGTGTCAGGGATTAAATATGCAAAAATGAATAAAATTATTAAAATGTTAGAAAAATCCAATAAAGAAGTTTATATTTCTGTAATATATATTTATCTATAATTATGATTTAATTTTATAGGGAAATTGTAATTTATGTGACTATGTGTATACACAAATTATTACTGTCTCTCTCTCTCTCTCACACGTACACACACCATGTTCATGAACATGTACTCCAATATCATATTATTGCTTTTTATTTTTAATAGGTTTATTTTATTTTTACTTTTTAAAAATGTATGTAGTTGAAGAACATATTTTAAATTATAAATTTCTTTATTCTGTCTTGTGAATCTATTGGTTTGTTTTGCAACAATCTTATTTTATTTTTTTAGTGACATTTTATTTAAAATATTATGTTCATTATTTTAAATAAATTTGGGCCGTATCTCTTATTTTTATGTGTTATTTAAGAAAGCCGTAACCAATTTTTATTTATCTTAATAAGATTTTATTTATGTAAAAAAGAATAAGGTTTCTTTTGGGTAACATTGAAATTAAAACTCCCACAAGAGTGGGCCAAAGATAATAAAGTAGCATTCCAGAGGCGCCTCGGTTCGCCTCGTTGCTTCTAATTAGGGGTAAAGATTTCTACGGGTAATTTACCCCCTCCTGTATCTTATACAGAGGGTAAACCACTGAAGATTGCTCCCCTCAAGTTTCCATAGCAACCCCCCTCCTCCATCCCCCTCTACAGGAATCCATTTTCTCCCTTGGAATTCTCTCCCCGGCCATTTTGTTCATGTATTTTGTCTCTCTCTCTCTCTCTCTCTCTCTCTTACTCTTTCTCACTGCCTCTCTTTCTCTCTTTTCACTACCCCACGTCCTCTACCATGGTCGTGGTTTCCATGAGTCGTGAATTTATAATCGCGTACACATCTGGTCCTTGAAAAAGTTTCCTTAACCTGAGATCTAAAACTTTTCTAGTAAGAAAACAATAAATTTGTTTTTATTTCCATCTTCACTTCGATTATTCTATATAAAAAAAAATTATTTTGTTTTATTAAGCAAGTCTATTATTTTATATATGCTCATAATAAATTGATAATTATTGATGGATCAAATTACAAAAGTTGTAGAATTTAATTATATACTCGTATTCCTACATCTACTAATCGTGCTCGTACATAGACTCACATGGCCACAGGCGCACATAACATATTTATGCTTATACAAATATATCAAGTAGGTATATGAATTTATTATTATATACTTTTTCATCTCTTAAATTAAATTAAATAGCCTAAGTAATATAAAACTTCAATTTAAACATTATTAGAGATGTTATATTTTTACGCAAAAATAATAAGTTAAAAAAAATTATTAACGTGAACGAATCTAAGAGCAATTTCACTGTTATTAATTTAAAATTATCTCGATTTACTGTTAAAGTATTTATTCATTTTGTAACCTAACTTTTTGGGATATAAACGCTTATCATCGAGAACATGCACTTTTTATTCTAGGAAGTTGAAAACGAACCGTTCAATTACGAAAGTTAAGTTAAGTCGTTGCTAATTAGGTCGTTGCTAATTATAATTGTTACTTTGGTATAAATATCAAAATGTTATCAGTCCGCCCTGATTTTTAACTGTATTAGTGGCAACATATGTTATACAACGCCTAAGTATTATAAATGATTTAGTTCACTCTTTAGGGAACGGGTTAGTCCTTTTTCCTCATAAAACAGAAATGACATGATACCAGGTAATCACCCGATGTCAAACAAAAGTGTGTAATGGATATTAACATATACCGCTGACATGTTCTAAATAATCATTACTTATCGACTACGGAATGTATCTTCATTTAATTTGATAAACTTTAAACGGTTTGAAAACTGAAAAAAAATTTGTTGATAATATTAAACAAATAACTTATCTTTGATCGTCTAATTAATACTCAAATTTAGATTTTCATCCTGTTAATATTGAATTTTCAGCTTTTTCTTCCAGTAAGAATGGTTTTATTTAATTTTAACGCTCTTATAGAAACACAATACCAGTATGCTAATTTACCAACTGATTAAAATCGCTAATTTTACATAAAAAATTGAGAATCTAACCTAGGTGGTTTCATAATTATATTTTGTAAATGAATTATATATAGTCGAGATAACACTAATCGTAAGTGGCGCCTGAGGATTTGAAGAGATAAAACAGTTCTTTTTTGTAAACCTGCATATTGCTTTTATTATTTTTCACGGTTGTACATGAATTGGACACAAAAATATAAAAAGGATGAAGTTATCTATTTTTAATTGTACAGAACTATTGTGAAAAGGATTTACTCTCATTCGGATAATTTAAATTTTATTAAAGGTTTGAGTTATTAATTCTAAATTAAACAAATTATTTTATAATACTTTACATTTGAACTGAAATTTTTTAGCAGATTTCAAGGTTTAAAAGAAAACTTAAACGGTTTCGATAGTTTTTGGTAACGTGCTAAATGTCTTCGATGTATCCTTTGTAGAGTGCAAGAATTCATATTGAGATGGAAACCTGAAAATTTGTGTTTTGATATGATAATCTCTGTTATGAAAAATATAATTATAAAATGGAATACATTGCATTCTTCGCAGTAAGAAATAATCTAATGTAAACTATGAAATAAAATGCTTTAGTTTTGCGTGTAAAACAAAAGAATCAGAAAAATATAAATAGTATTACAGTTTTTCTTAATTTATATTTCATTCTTTTGTCTTGGATAGCGTCACTTAAAGCAGTCGATTCATCTGGTTACCATTTATACTGTTTTTTTTTAATTTTGTAAAGAAGTCAAGAAAGAAAAAACAAAGTAGCCTGTTTTTACATTTCTTTCATTCGTAGTTTTTCTATCTTTCTCGGTAAACATTTCATTCCTTAGTTTCCTTAGTAAGTCAGGTACGGAATGTTTTTATTCTTGGAAATTGCTCCATTTTTAAAATAGACTTCGTCTTGTATCACTTAGTCTACAACTATTACTTGTTTCTCAGGAATTTTTAAAAATTTAGGCATGGAATTTTTAGCTCCAATTGATAAAAGGTAACTGCAACCAAATTATACACAGAGTGCAGAGGATATCCACATAATTCATCTATAAATTTTAACAAATCTCATATCTAAGATAAACTGTAACTTTTGCACTATTCTTACACAAAAAGCAAAAACAATGAGCGTGAACACCATCATTACGTAGGCAGTTCTTTCATTATGAAATCGTGTTGTTTGACTGATTATCTACACAGCTGGTAAAAAATAGTAAAAAATTTATGAGCAGAGAAATTAGATCTTGTTTCACCAGTTTCCATTAAATATAAAAATGTAACTTGCGTGTTTACGACCTTTATTTTATGTTTTTGTAATAAAAAACTTTTTTTGTGAATATTTCATAATCTTAGTCCCTTTAATTTAATTTATACCGGATTGTTTATGAATTGGATATTTTCTACAGTTCTTACTTTTCTCTTAATTTGAAATATTGTTTCTAGCTCGGGGTGCTTTTTGGTGATCAGAAGTAAGTATGTTGCCACAGCCAACAGAAATTGATGGTCTTGTATATATACATCTTATAAAGGACTGACTACTTTTTATCGTATTTAGTTTATTTTATTATAGTCATCGTGTGTTTACATTTAGAATTTAAAGCTTTGATCTTACTATTTGATTTTAATAATACAATAAGAAATAAATATTATAAACTGAAAAACACGACTGCCAAGAAAAACCATTGCTCTTTAATATAGGATAACTACTAATACAGGATAATTAAAGAATGTGCGGGTGAAAATTTTGTATATAGTATAATTTTTTCAAAAATTCTTTAAATTAAAATTTAAATATATATATATATATAATATATATATATATACACACATATTTATATAGCCTATGAGACTCCTGGTAACATAGGGATTCCAACTCAATTTAAGGTTTACATAAATATTTATTAACGAAAAAGTAATAATAATAATAAGCCTGTCATAAAATTCTTATTTAAAAGTTTAGAGGAGGAAATTCAAAATACTAAATAAAATAATTACGCACAAAACTTTCAGAAACATAAGCGATCTTATAATCTAGTTTTCTGTAAAGTTTTGCGATTTTATCAACTATTTTAATAGTACTTTCAAACTTAAATTTCTTTCTTGCATTTTTATTTTAACTTTTAATTAAATTTGTTTTTACGTAATTCTTCTTCAAAGAAAAGAAGGGTAAACCGTTCTAATTTGTAATAAACATAAACTCATATAGACTTTAAAAAAATTAAAGTTAGATCATAACAAATTGTAATTATTTATGTATAATTTACTTGTTTTATACTACATTTTAAAACGTATTGATGCAATTTAAAAAAAAATTATGTAACTTTAAACAGATTAAAAAAAATAAGTAATTTTACAATATGTAGTTAGATGAAAGGAAGGTTTATTTTCAAGAGCCGATAGTGCCCTGTTCAAAATGCAAAGCCGGGCTACTTTGCTAAAAAGCTTTCCAGCGTCTTGAGAGCTCCATGTAGGCGCTCACCCGGTCCAGGGTTAATTATGTGAACAGCCCTCATCCATTCAGTTCATATTAGCCTTCTCTTTCATTGAATACTGTACTATAGCAACTCTTGTTCTACACTCTACACATGCTATCCTTGCCTTACCCCTCTTTACCAGACTACTATACATACATACATACACCTAACATTTCATGCTTCTTACTTTAATTGCTGTTAATAATCTCCGTTGAGAATAAATTAAATCCTATAAATTGATTAATATTTGATCACATATAAACACATTTATATAAGAAAAGTAATTATAAATAAAAAATAAAAATTTTGTTTGTGCATCTTATTTATTTATAATAAATTTGCATTTATTTATTCTATTAGTTTATGTGACGCCCAAATGTAAAGTTTTTATAAACCAGTAGAAAGGAAATGATTGATAATTTAAAAAATACGATCTAATTATATAACTTAGTAAAGGAAAATTAATAGATACGGAACATATGAATTAATATGGAAAGTTGCCATTTCCGAGATTTTCAGGTAGAAGAGTTTGACCTTTACGAGCTCTGATAATTTATTAGGAATAATAAATAATGTAACATTTATTAGGTACAGATTACGCCGTATTCTATTTATATATAAAGTAGCATAATTTTCCGGATGATAGTGAAATAAATTGTATTTTCGATTGCTTAAAAGTCAAATAATAACTTCTATTAACAGAAATTTATAAAAGAAAATGCATCAAGGTAAACTTGTTCCGGTCGAAATTTAGCGTCTTCTACTCCGTATATAGAAAATGAAAGATATTATATTTAGAATGAAGCGGCTTTAGTTGTAACCAAAATTAAGGTATTAAAAAAAATATGTGTAAGAGAAGCGTTACTTTCATTAGTATATTTAAAGAAAAGAAGTCGTGCAATCAAGATCGTGTGTCAGATCTACCGAACAGCAGAGGTACAAACTAAAAAAGTATCAAAGAAATTAACAAACAACAATTTATAAATCTCGATGTAGTTCAAAAATCAAATAAAAGTACCCGTGCACCGAATAACTTGAAACAAACAACTATTTCCGAACAAAATACTTTTTTTTTGTGAGGAAAAATATAATTATAAAATATTTTCTATTCTTATCTTCTCTAGCAAAAGAACTGTATGATAAAATATACTGTGTTCTTCTCTAATAGCATTTGTCACTGGTGTTCAAAATAGTTTACACTTTTATATTAATTTTTAAACTGTTAAAGTAAAGTACAATTATTTCTTTATTATGATTTTCTGCAAAATAAAAATAAAGAAATTTATATAAAGTATTTTTCCAACGCTTGAAGCATGATGCCAGGTTGGAAGCCGCAATTTATGAAAGCCGATTACCGAGCTGTAGCAATAAAAAATCGATAAAGGAAGTATCACCGAAAGGACAGGTTTCTGAATGTAATCTTCATTTTATGCAAGTCCATGCGTAAGGTTGGTCTACAAGACCGGCTTACCAAGATCACTTACACGAAGAAACAATGAGTAATGTTAGAATGTCTGAAGCATTTTCTTACTTCTCTTACAAGCTAACTGAAAAAGAATAGTTTAATAAAGTTATAGTGCTTTATGTTCCGTAAAATGAAAATTTAAGTAAATTTTAATTATTTATTTCAATGAGTAAATAAGAAATATTATTGCACTACTACAAAAAAATGTTGTGAGCAACATAAAACCGAACCCATAACGTAACCGCTGCAGAATCGGTAGGTTATGTTGGAATGGAATTTTATAAATGATGTGAATAAATTAAATAAGAAAAACATAAAACGTAATTTAAACGTTGTATTTATTTACCTTATTGTTACAAAAGATGTTCAAATTGACCACCCTTGGCGTCGATGCACTTTTGTGCTCGACTGATCTTATTGAGAGTCTTCTGACGCAAAACGTTGTTGTCAATTGCGTTGTTTTCTCTTGGAATGTTCACCTTAGTTCATGTTCTGCGAATTAACATGGCCGCATAAATGAAACCATTCCTCGTCTGACATGAAATACGACATCGGGTCTATCTGTCCACCAACAATGTTTTCGAGAAGCCAGTTGCAATAATCAAGTCATTTCGGTTTGTTTGTTTCCTTCAGTTGTTGCACAATTGTTACGCGGTACGGTTTCAATTTTAATTCATGAAGAATTTTACGATAAAATATGTATTTAACACCAGATTGTTGGGATAACTTGAGTAGTTTTTTTTTTGGACTGGCAGATTCTTTCAATATCTGATGAACTGACATTCTCCTTTCAATATCGGCAATGGCATGTGGAGTCCTAACGGAAGGTTGTCTATTTCATTTTACATTTGTAATGGAACCTGTTGTACGCCATGTTTTAACTAAATCGTATATGCTACTCTTCGCTGGGATACAGGCATTCGGAAATTTTTCTACCAATCCTTGACGTGATTCTTCAAACGATCCAGGACGAATATAGGCCTCACTATAGCATCCTCTCCTGGATTGAATAAGGCATTTTACCCAAACACAACTGCACTCACAATACTGCACTGCAACAAAACATATATTGCACTGACACATAACCACTTGACAAACGACAGCAACAATCAGTAGTAACATATACACCCACTAGTTACGTTATTTGTGGGAGAGTCTTTCATGTAGTGTTGGGTAGTGGTTTCATTATGGATTCGGTTTTATGTTGCTTACCTTGTATTGCATGTCTGAGAGATACGAAGTTCGAAAGTAAGTAATACGGAGAAGATAAAAAAAACAGCAGAAAGGAGGGATGGGTTTTTATTACCCATTGAAAAATGAACATAGCGTCGATATCAAAAACAGAAATTCATTGAGTCCGTCGCTTAATCGGCGGACTTTTGCGGTACCGTGACTTATTTTTCATTCGAGAGGTTCTAGGTAGGATTTCTGGTTAGGTTTTATAATTTTCACACGATAAAAATTTAATCTAACATCTTAGGGAAATTACAATTAGATTTAAGTAACTCAGTTAAACGTAAGTGAATAAATAAATAGAATTAACCGTTATTGTAGTTTTTTTTTTTCAATCTAGTATATCAGTCTTATTAAGTATATCAAGTATATCAATCTTATTAAGAAAAATACCGTCTTTAATTTTTTTTTTTGAGGTTACGGTCTGAAATTATTTACAACCGAAAATACGGAAAGGCAGGCCAAAAATAAAAGAGGAAATAAGAAGGGACTACTTCCGACGATATTGAACCCGATGCAAGACGAAGAAGATGGCGAGAGTGAAGAAGAGTCTACGAAACCTTACTCACCAATCCTCCTTCTTTCTTTCAACTTATAATTATGACCTATCGTTAGCATACGTGACTTCTTCCGGCGAAGGTAGTTCATTGCTTCCTTCAATAACTGGGGGTCCCAGCAGGCGCATTCCTGCTAGACCGAAAGGCACTAACACCGACAGCCCTTTAGTGGGATTTGCACCGGAAGAAAGACGTAAATCCATTGCTAGTCTCCCAAGTATAACCCAAGTAATGATATTTCAAATTGATCTGTAGGAATCGGAACGCAATCCACAATTCCGTCCATGAAGAAAACAAATGTATAACCGCCATTTAATAAACAAATATGCGTCCGATAATAAGAAAGACCCAGCAGCAAGGAACTATTGAACAGGTTCTGCGATGAATAGAGGAATATATATATATTCCTGCGTTATCCTTGCATTCCGTTCCGTTCCGTATCCTTCATCAACCACTGATGAAGCTGAAAATTGGTTTTGGCCCTACGATCTTCTTTATGTAAAGAAAAATGTTTTAAAAACTTTGCAATTAAATGTAAATATGGGACTATTTTTAGTTCTGGATGTGAAATTAATTTCAATTTTGGACGGGAACAAGTAAATATTGTAAATATAAAATAAAATTCAGTTTTTAAAGACGGTGTACAGAACAAAACAATTTAAAAAGAAAATTAATAGCATATTTTCATTGATATTTAAGATAAAAACGTGTCCGAATATAACTTTAATTTAATCCAACTTTTTCATCTTATAAACTTCACAATATTCTTTAAAACGATATATGTTTTTACAAATATTCTATAGTCTCTGGTATGGGCCAAAATAGCACAGTAACAGATTTATTGATTGTAGGTTAAACAGTTATTTACTTGTAAAGAGTATTAGATATCACATCCGTACTTAAATCACATTATATATGGTACATTAAAATATATATATATAATACTTTATGGCTCCAGGGAATTTGAAAAGTCAAGTAATTTCAAAGACAGGGATGAGCAGGTGATTTTCACCCTTTTTTAAATATTTAACATCCAGTAAATTAAAAAAAAGTATTTTTTATTTCAATAAAGTTCTTGAAAACAGGTCATGACATTTAGCTGAAAGAAATACTGTAAGGTGTTGATAAGAGTTTGCTCTTAATGAACGGTAGGTTATTATTTTGGCTAAGCTGGTAATTTTCATTAGAATAGAGTAATTTGTAAGCGGTAAAAAATTATTATAACGTGAAAAAAAAACTTAAAAGAAAAGAACCGAAAAAATCTATCGCTTAAAAGAAAAACGAAATAGATTATTTTATTTTTTCTTCTTAAATAATAGTGTTTTATTAGGTAATAAAAAAATTAGCTTTTCAGGGTAGCATTTTTGATAAACGTTTGCATAAAATATTACTTAAATTATATGAAATTCTGTTTTTTTTTTAATTTTATTTTTATTAAATCTTGAATGACTTTTAAAGTTTAAGCCGATTAAAAAATAATGTTTTAAATTATTTATTTTTTTATTGCTAACCATTTTTGATTATTTATATACTTTGGAAAAATAGTTATCTCAAAATTACTTGATTCTCATGTATCAACTTTATCTGCAAAATCTTTTGTTTCAGTGAACTAAAAATAATATTAAATATTAAAAATAATAATTTAAGTAATTAAATAAATAAAAATTATCGAAGTAATTCGCAAGTACAATAAATTGTTTACTTGCATTCGTAAGTAAACATTTCTCAAATTCGTTTAAGAATGTTATAGGGACTTATCGTGGGAACTCCTCAAATTTTTTAAGTAGTTATTATTTTTTATAACCTTAATTTACTGTCATATTAATTGTGACGTTTTATTTTTTACAACTTTCAAGCATTTTTATTAAAAATTACGTAGTGTATGAAAAATGACAATCATAAATATGTTTATGATTACCAGCTTTTAGCGCATAGTTTAGTATTTAATTACTCCAATAAATGTATTATTATTTTTTTTAATTTTAAAATAATGAAATTTATGATATAATTTAAATAAATAGAGAACTCTAAAAACTCTAAATTTATTTTATTATGTTGTTATTACAATATTTTGTGTCTACTAACAACATTTTATTTTGACTAATGTTCAAGGATGTTATGAGGTATTGTTCAACTATTTAAAAAAAAATAAAGTTGCAGATTTCAAAATTTTACTTAAAATAAGTCTGCGTAAAACGTTATGCAGTACTTACTGGATTTTTTCAAAAAATACTTCGGCTGTAGCCATTGATTACCTCGTACAGGCCGGTATTTTTCAGTCTGAAATCTGTTACTTTAGATAATAAGATTAATTTGGCTTGTATTTTAATCAAGAGATAATCGGATTACTGAATTAATAGCTAAACTTAGTTATTGTACGGTTTGCGCATTTCTTTCTTAGTAAGTAGCATATAATGAAAATATACGATAAAAGGTTGTTGTATAATGCGGACGTAAAATCTGTGAGAAATATTTAAAAATTTGTAACTTACTTATTTACTAAAGAATAAAATGAAAAGCATTTTTATTTATTTTTAAAGAAAGATCCCCAATTTGAATTTTCTGCGTTTGTACTTCATTACAAAAGACTTATTCAGTATTTCGCATTAAACCTCAATTTCTGGGGGTAAATCCTGCTCCGCATACATTTGCAAGTTTATTGAGATAAAAAGCTGCCCCCGTGCGGGAGAAGTCGCAATAGTAAAATGTGATATTCCATTGTTATGCCCGGGCGGGGTGACAGCGCCACAGTCTCCCTTTGGGTTTACGACCGACCCGGAACTAGCTCTTATTTTATGCTATGTGTTGAAACGAGCTTGCTTAAGCTCTAGGGTAGGGTTGTAAAAATCTCATTTTATTTTATATTATTATCGCCTCATCCCGTTGTCATTCTTTCTATTCGTGGCTTTCCACAATTCTTTTCTGTTTAAAACGAATTTCTCGAGGAAATCTATTAGTTAAATATAGATTCGGGTTTTTAGACGTCTCTGCTACCACAAAACATAAAAATAAAATATCGAATAAAAAAAACACGGGAAGATGTAAAAATATTAACAATCTATTTGTATTTGACAAATAATGTCGTTTGCTAAATTCAACTTATAATTTATATAAGAATTAATTTATGTTTTGTGGACCAATTAAGAAATTTATATATTTTTCAAAGATTAAAAAACGTCATAAATTTACAATTAATGTAGCTTATAAATAAGCTATATTTAATTTATATTTTAATTAAAATTACTACGGAAAACTATAATTTATTAATTCGTAAGATTACAGTATGAAAATGTATGAATTTTTCTTGGAAATTTCAACAGTAGAAGTCAATATTTACCACTGAAATTAAGAAGCTATGGTTTATTATTATGAAATTATTCTTTAGGACGGTTTAAAAATCACGGTAATCTCACGATTTTGTTTGATTCTATAGTAACCGAGAAAAAAATTATTGATGTGTGTGTATTGACAGATTATTTACTTTTACAAAACTGCTGTAATAGTCTACAAGTAAATTAAAAAAAAATTTACATTACTGTTATAATTAGAAAAAAATCTTGTTATATTTACAGCCACTGTAACATTTTTAATGGGATTTTGAAAATGTAAAATTGTATTTGTCATTTTATTGTAATAGGAGTAATATATTTTGTAACGTTTACACTGTAAGCCAATTACGTTTGGGCCGTTTGTTATATTAGATTATTTCTAATAAATTATTTGTTTTAAAAATTCCACAATCTTAATAAAGCTAGTATATTTTTAGTAGAGACTAATCAAATATTTTGGTACTGCAAATTCTTTTCATATTTAGCTTTATTTTCTGACATTTTTTGATCGTTTAAATTTATTAAATTAGTTCTAGATTTATAACTAATTAAATTAGTTTTAGATTTATTTAAATTAGTTCTTTTTTATTGATTTTCGTTTAATTGAATATGTGTCATACCCGATCTATTCTATTTGGGCAAATAAAAATGAACTGTAAAATATTACAATCCTTTACCGGAGTTTTCATTTAAACCCCCTTATTCTTAACAGTTTCCACCAGAGGTGGAAAAAATTGAAAAACGTTCTGGCGGAAGTTGTAAAGTTTCAGGTAATAAAGTGAAGTAACCTTTTACGTCTCCAGAAAGTAAGGTTTTCAATATTAGATTTGATTTGAATGAGTGAATAAAAAAAAAAATTCTAGTTTTTGTACATAGTTAACCTGAAACTTTTAAATGCTCATTCTAGATAGAATTATTTAACAAATATGTCTTAAATATGTAGAAATAATATAGGATACTTTTTTAAAAATATAAATAAGTGGTTATCTGTCAGAATTAAATTTTAATGAGTAGAAGATAAATTAGATTTTAAATAATGCTCTTATTTGAAACAGATTGACCTGCTTTCGCTAATTTTGTTTTTCTGTAAGCCCACCACTATATATGTATTTGTAAAAATTTCAAAAACATATTTTTTATTCATCAGCTATAAATGAAATATTTTCGTAAAAGTTTCATACGAATAGATCAAACGAACATGGATTTGATTTCTAGATCGTGGATACCGGTGTTCTTTGGTGGTTGGGCTTCAATTAATCACACATCTCAGGAATGGTCGAACTGAGAATGTACAAGACTACACTTCATTTACACTCATACATATCATCCTCATTCATCCTCTGAAGAATTATCTAAACGGTAGTTACCGGAGGCTAAACAGGAAAAAGAAAGATCAAACTAACACGCGTAATTATGAAACTGATGTAATTTATGCATTTTCATAGATGAAATTTAGCGAATATTTTATTAATTATTACTACCATAACAATAAATATGTTGTATTTTAATGAAATAATTGAAAATTCGCAGGCTTTTAAAATATATTTCGTTGAGATATTTATCCTGTTTACACCCAAAGACGTAATAGATATCTTAATTTGCTTTATTATTATTATTATTATTATTATTGTTATTGTTATTATTATTATTATTACGTGCTTTTCTTTAACTTACTATCGTTCAATCGTGTTCTCAAATATTACGACCTTAATTAAACTCATTTCCCGACGTCTTACAATGGTGAAACTTTATATAGTGACCTAAGTTGGGTGACAATACACTGTTCCATTGTTAATTTCATGTACTTCTGTATTTAATATATATAATATTTATTTTAAAGTTGTCGGAAATACAAGGGAAAGATACTGAAGAAGGGATCTGAATCGATAGCTGTCAATCCGATTGATTTTCACTGTCGATTCAATATGAGTAAATCAGGTGGCTGTTGAAGAGGATTTTAACATAAATAGTATAAATTTATATTCTAAAACTTATGTACGCTAATCATATATGATTTAATTATAAATAACTGGCATCATTTATATATAGTTTACTTAGCAAAGGAAAGGATTGCTGAGGGGATCTAGACCCCTGCTTGGATTTCTCTTGCATTCTGTTTATGTTGATGTTTTGTTTTATAAATTATGTTTTTATTGTCTTTTGGTTTGTTTATTTTTTTCAGTGTTACTCTGTTGTTATAATTCCGTGTAATATTTTTATGTTTCGTGTTGTGTGTTGAACTCACTTTTACCTTCTACGGGTAGGTAGTTCAAATCCTTTGTTTAGTTAGGTCCTTTCAACCCACCGGGTTGGTCTAGTGGTGAACGCGTCTTCGCAAATCAGCTGATTTGGAAGTCGAGAGTTCCAGCGTTCAAGTCCTAGTAAAGTCAGTTATTTTTACACGGATTTGAATACTAGATCGTGAATACCGGTGTTCTTTGGTGGTTGGGTTTTCAATTAACCACACATCTCAGGAATGGTCGAACTGAGAATGTACAAGACTACACTTCATTTACACTCATACATATCATCCTCATTCATCCTCTGAAGTATTATCTAAACGGTAGTTACCGGAGGCTAAACAGGAAAAAGAAAGAAAGTTAGGTCCTTTCAGTCTTACTTAAGACTCGTTGAGAAGTGTTTTGTTTATAGTTCATTAAATTGTAGTACACCGATGGGAATGTCACTCGTGGCTTTCGCATCGGTGGCATCCTGGCCAAGGTAGACTGGAATATGTCAAAAGCCGAGGTTTTGAAGATGATCTCTGGTAAAGCCCATAAGGCCTCAGAACGGAGGAGGTGGCGAAGGGTGTCTTACACTACGAGGGTCAGGATGGCATCATTTATATAGTAATGGAAACTAATTCTCCAGGTTTTAATATGGAATAAAACTGCATATAGATATTTTTTGTTTGCTAAAGAATTAAAACAACCAAAAATGTTTAAACCTAGTCAGTTTAAATACTTATACAATTAAAGGCAAAATTTACGAAGAGATTTTGTAACTTAAGAGAATTTATTAGATTTGTTTGAAATATGATTTCTAAAAAGTAGAAAATAAAAAAAAATATTTTTTAAAACATGCTTTTTTCTTCAAAAAATAAAATATAAATAAATAAAAAACAAAAATGAACAGTTCGTACTAAAAAATAAAAATTAATGTTTTTTTTAAGGAAATTACTTTAAAAAGAGTTTTTTATAATACATGACTAAAAAGAAAGGCGTGGGTTGGGCGTTCTCATATACGATTTTATAATTAGACAACGTCCGATGCTTTTCTTTTTTGTCATGCATAAAGATAAATTTTTAAAGTAATTTTCTTGAAGGTAATTTAAAAAAAAGTAATTTCCTTGAAAACAAAATTACCTTTTACTTTTTATTACGAATCGTTTTTTTTGTGTTTATTTTTGTGTACGGTATTTCAAAATGTGCGGTGTTTATTGGCTTGTTTCGGAAAGCGGCACCTATTTATTTTTTGTATTTTTCTAGATCTTACGTAAAAATATTCTTGAGGTTAATTCAATATTTTCTATTTTGAGAATTAAAAAAAAAATACTTTAGCTAGAGTTAAGGAATACCCAAAAATTTTTCTTCATAATTAATATGTAACAATTAAGACTTACTTTTTTTTCCTGTTTAGCCTCCGGGAAACACCGTCAGGTATTACTTCAGAGGATGAATGAGGACGATATGTATGAGTGTAGTCAGGTCGACTATTTCTGATATGTGTGGTTAATTGAAACCCAACCACCAAAGAACACCGGTATCCACGATCTATTCAAATCCGTATAAAAGTAACTGCCTTTATTAGGATTCGAAAATTGGAACTCTCGACTTCAAAATAAGCTGATTTGCGAAGACGCGTTCACCACTAGACCAACCAGTGGATTTAAAGAAGGTTTAAAGAATTAAGACTACGTATAAATTACATTACGTATTTTTATTTTTGCTTAAATCCAGTTTAATTCTGTTTTATAATTGTCAAAAACCCATTTAATATCGACGAAAAATGACGCACAAAAAATTTTCACAGTTACATAAGTTAATTTTGGTCGATTATATATTCTACATCAGACTAACTATAGGCTGATCAAAGGCAATTTGGTATGGATTGGTGTGGTTGTGTTTTACATAGATATTTTTGATCTTAGACATTAAACAATTGTTTGTTTTCTTGAAAAGCGATTAGGAATTAAATAGCCTATTGAAAAATCTTTCTTATTTCTAAAGTAATCATAATTCTGTTCTTAGTTTCTAAATAAAAACTTTTTGTTTAATTGAAGTTCTGATGATGCTAAGGCTCATATTTTTTAGTTTACATGAGTTTTTGGTTATATTATGAATTTAATATTCTAAAATGAAATTAAATTTATTTGCGTAACCCAATTCGTATTCGGATTGTGTTTCTGAAACTTACAGATAAATGCTCGGTTAAATAATGTGATAATAAAGCAGTATTATTACGTTAATAGTTGAATTGAAATAATGATATCTTTAAATATCTAAGAACATCTTCAAATCTCTAGATTTAAAATACAATTGGATCGTGCAACTTTACTTTTTAAATGGATCTAACACTCTATTAAAGCCTTTTTCCCGCTCAGTCTATATATCCAGTACTAAAGGTTGTATTAGAAGTAGTGCCAGTATATTCTCTAGTAATCTTCTCTAGTTATATGATAACATCTTTTGGGGTTCTACGTTCTGCTTCCAGTATTTTCTTGAGAAAGGTTAAAAAAGTAAAAAAAAAGAAACGGTAATTTTATTACATCCTTCCATTTTTTAACCTATATTCTTTTCTTTAAACAAACCGTCTCTATTGCAGGTATAAAAAATATTTCATCGTCTTATTTTTATTTATGCTGTGAAATTTACGGATAGAGTAAATATTTTTCTATAAACTATTTTGGACAATGCAGTTAAGAAAGAATATCAGAGCTTAAAATAATTTTATATTAAAATAATATTATGTATGTTTTTAGGATAGGTTTGAGCTAAGGAAATTATTAATAAGAGCCAGATTGTTTTTTCTTCATTCGCTGTTATAAAAAAACACACACGGTTGAGGTTGATACCTTGAAACGAATAAAAAACAATTTAAAGATAAACTGCATAAAATTGGATTGTACTTTTTTTTTATTGAAAACACTTTTTTTATACATTCTAGAGCAGCGGTTTTCAAATTGTGATACCTGTACCCTACGGTAGAATTTATAATATGTTTTTTTATGCTAGTAGTACACCAGAGGAAGAAAAAAAAACAACAATTAATTAAAGATAATGGTTTTAAAATTAAGATAGATTTAGTCGGACAATTTGAAAGTATGGATGTAATTAGGCAGAAATCAAAACAGGCTCAACGAAGAATAGCTTTTATGCAAAAGAGAAGTAGAAAATGCGATTCTAAGATTTAGAAAAAGTTCTTAGGAATATTTGTGTGAAAGGTAGTATTACTTTATAGTAGCAAAACAGACAGTTTTTTTACGCTTATTTATCGTAAAGAAAAAGAACGAGATATTTGAAGTATGGTGTTACAGAAGGGCTTTGAAATATGGTGTTAAAATTGCAGAGAAGGAAATCTTATAGCAGAATCTTGCAAAGAGAAGAACTACATCGGAAAGCCCTTAATTGAGGCTCAATTAGTTCGGTAAAAGAGGTGTGTAGATAGTAAAAATTACAAACAAAGGTTGGTTAATATAAATAAAAAAAAATATGACGTACACATAGAATGTTGGATTTTATATAAAAGTTAAAAGATTAGTACAAAACTGAAAACGATGAAAAGTAGCATTAAACCGATTAAAGAAAGAAGAGTTTTAAACAATTAAAAGGTTTCATAAAATTCTATTGATTACTTACTCCAACTAAAAGGAAAACAGGTTAAAATATTGTTAAATATTTTAGAAAGAGTGTAAATGTATTTGGAGATCTAAATACTGCAGGGAAATTAGCTTTAGAGATTAGGCGTATTGGAAAACTTTTGACTGTAGAGATGGAAACACTTCTTGTAAAATCACCGCCCAGTAGTTTAATTATAACTAAACAAAAAGAGATTGTTGATTTATCATGAAGTTGAAATGAAAATTAAGTTCATACACTTCAATTCGGCTGAATTTTGACCAGGATATCTTCAGAACACCGGGTGTTACATAATACACTTTAAAATTCCTGCTGCCCTCACAATATTATTTTGTGAGAGTATATATTTTTAGTGAAATTAATAATTAAATATATTCTTAGAAATAAAATGCCTTCAGAACCAAATCTTCGACTTAATACTAAGTCGTAACGTAACAGATTAAGAAAAATATGAAAATGTATTCAAGAACTATCTTCTCGATTAATTAAATTCTTGATAAATTAAAGGGATAGGAAAAATTTTTAATCAAATATTTCTAAATATTAGTATTTTAAATTAATTAAGTAGATTTATTTTTCTTTACAATGGTTAATTTAATTATAAATACAGGCCCTGATAAACAGTAGTGTATATGAACACAAATATATTTCTACACGTAAATATTCCACTGATAGATAAAATAATGTTTTCAGATATAAGGCGTTTACTCTAAGCTTTGTGATACGGATTTACTCGCTATTTTTCCTCTTATAAACGAAAAAAAAGTTATCGCTTTAATTAGGTAACTAATATTTATTATTATTCCTGTTGATTGTAAGCAAAGGAAAAATAGCCTATATTTGGGTGGTAGGTCGGTGTAATTCCACCGGACAACCATAATTCACCTGTTATATGTTATACAAATGAACAGGTAGAGGCTTATATAATTAAGTAACACGTATTTTATAATTATAGATGCACGTAATGAATTATTCAATATGTATTTGTTTCATGATTATTATGTTTTCGAATAAAGCCTAGTTTAATTAACGATAGGGATATTAATCCGTGTTCCTAATAATATAGCGTCCAATAATTACAAATTCAAAGCGATGTCATTGAGTCAGTTTTAATTAAACTTTAGTTTATATTTTAATATTAAGTTTCAAAGTATGAATATTTTCAGTTAATTACTGTATTATATTAAAAAGAAGTTAATAATCAAGAACTACTACTACTTTGTTATACGTTAAATCGGATAGATTTCATAATATGGATTTATATGTTTATTGTTTTTACTTCCTTGTACGAAGTAAAGGAAGTACTGTGATCGGGAAAAATTTCGGTTTTCAGATTTCAACGGAAATATCCATTTTGGTCATCTCTGAATCCATTTTTACTAGTTTCGGCATGACATCTGTACGTACTTATGTATGTATGTGCGTTTGTATCTCGCATAACTTAAATCGAAACGAAATAACTTAAAAAACGATCAGCCGTAATATGTTTAAATTTTAGATTTAGAACTATTGTAACATCTAGTTGTGCATCTCCCCTTTTGATTGCAATCGACTGAACCAAAAGTGTCCAAAAACACCAAAAGCCAAAAATCCAAAACAGTTTGGATTTTGGACTTTTTGTTAACTGCAGTAATAAGCCCTCATTGAGAGCTTTTAAACGAAATAATATTAGTGGTACTTATTTTTATTGGTTCCACAGTTATAGCTAAATAAAATCTTAATTAAAAAAAAAAAAATTTGCATGTTACAAGGGAAGCACATCAGTTCGAATCAGACTTCATCTCCTTTTCTTTTTTTTAAATTTTTTTTACCTTTTTTAAAAAGATTTGTTAATAATAATTATTGTAATAATTATTGTATTGCCCGTGATTGTAAAAAAAAGTTTTACAATAAATAATTGTGCAATAATAACAATAAAAAAAAAATTGAAAAAAATCAGAAGTTATTAGTGAAATAAAATATTATATACTTTTAAAAATGTATATATGTAATTTAATAGGCATTATTACATATGTATCTATATAATAGATTTGGTGACACATCTGATAATTTAATATTAATTGAAAATTATAATTTATAATCGAATTATTTTTGGATTTTCTAGTTTAATTTCTGTTTAATTTTACCTAGATTAAAATTAACTATAGAGTGACTGAAAAATAGACCCTCACAAGAACAACATATAGACCGAGGTATACATGTCTGATCTTTGATAAATTGCAAAAAATTCTTATCTTTTAGTTCATTGCTTCTCTTATATTGTCGGACAGTATTCTCCCTAAGTCGGAGTTGATACTCATTTCATTTGTTTTTTGTTGCCCATCATTTAATCGCTCCTTGGTTTGATATAATTCTTCCCGTCTTAATTTGTATATACGTTCTCTTTGTTTTCAAGTTTTCTCTTTTTTTATATTCATCATCCTCTCTTAATCGTTTTATTCTTTCCTTGGTTTTACGGTTTCTTCCTCTTTATATTTATCATCTTCTCTTAATCTTTTTATTCTCTCTTTGCAACATTTTTTCCCTTTTTTCATTTACCTTTTTTTAATTTAAATACATTGATTAATAATCATTAACCTTAGACTGTAAAAAAAAACTTTTACGATGAATAATAATTGAATAATAACAAAAAAAGAAAAAATATCAGAAGTTTTTAATGAAATAAAATTTTATGTACTTTTCATTTTAAAAAAATGTGTAAATGTAATTTAATAGGCGTACAAGGAAGTCATCTGTTGTCCATATCAGATTTTTTGATATTAATTTAAATTTAAAATTTCTATGTATGGTAAGTAAACAAATTATTGTAACACCGTGAGATAATTTTAATTGATATAAGATCAGATTCAAAATTTGGTTGAATTTTAAATTATGGAAGTATTTTAATGGATATAAAATTGAATATTGATTGGTTCATTTTTGAGATGCTGATCTCGTTTCCACGGTACTCATTATTGCATGAAACTTTTTGTATTTTATTAAACTCGTTGTAAACTAAAACGCCGTAGAATTTAGCTGATATCACTCAAATGATATTAGATATATGCATGAAGAAATTCTTGTTAGAAATATTTAACGTGTTCACGATTCTTATAATGAGTTAAAGCAATAGGTATTTGTCGATAGAAAAGGTACATTAATTTTATTCTTTTATCATATCTTTACCGGAACTTCGTATGACTGTAAAATATGTAAGCCACCTCGATGACAATTGTTTTATCTGACATGTTCGGTCCCTTCGATGAACGGACTGGAAGTGTTAATTGTAAAGTTAAACACGTATTGTGATTCGATGGGGTTAGTTCGCCAATTTTATGGAATGAAAAAACCGACACGATACCATTTCATTTCTGATTTTTCTTGTTGAGAACGATTATATGGATTTTAGGAGTGATTTATATCACATGATAATTCGCCTACAATTTTTCTGGTAATGACATCTAACATATCTTTGAAAAAATTCGACGATTTCGGCCATAATAAAGTTTACCCTTACTTGATATATTGTTTTAAATAACGATTTAACGTTTTTCTGGAACATACTTGAAACTGAAAAACAGATTCGTCTAGCTGAATTACGTTTAATTTGTACTCTTAACTTTTATTGTCATACACTTTTTAAAAAATATTTATTTCTGATATAAACTAAGACCGTACAATTTTTTTTGATGTTATATTCTAGAAAAATCTTTACAATTAGCTGACCCTCAAATATCGTCTAAGAAATCAATCCATAAAAATTCTCACTGTTATGAATTTTCCAAAATATTTTTAATGCATTTAATCAAATGTACTTTGGAGTCACGAATTTACAAATAAATTAATTACTTCCGTAAATATCTTTAAATTTAACATCAGAATCTCAAAAAAATTAACTATCAATTCGTTATCATAAAATAATTAATTTGATTAGTATACATTTACTTCAATTTCTGCTAACTTAGAAAAAAAATGGTAGACATTCGTATTATTCTGCTGTTTTTCAGTATATATTAACTTAAATAAAATTTAGATCATTAAGAAAAAATAAACTCAGAAAATTCATTCTTTAAAGTGAAATATTTATATAACTCAGAACTCTGATAATGATCAAAATAAAATTTTAAATAAATAGTTTGATATTTAACGAAAGCTAACATTTAATGATACATAATTAATGACATTTTCTGGTAAGAATTCGTTTAAAAACGGATTCTTTCATTACAAAAAAATAAAATTGATTTTATTTAGTAAATCATGTTTAGTAATTAAAAAAAAGATTGTTCTTAATAATTTAAAACGAAGTCGCTTTAAATATTTAAAGCCACTCGTGAAACCTTCCTATCCGGTTTTTGTATAAATAAATATAACATTTTTAATTATAGCAATCTGTCAAAAAAGTTGTAATTGCAAGAAACGGTTGATTAAAAGTAAAAACAATTGTGGAATGTTGTGTTTACATGGTACAATAAGTTGCTAGGTCTCTGACTGTGAGTTGAATCCGAGGGGAATTGCAAAAGTTAGTTCTGTTGAGTACTCACTCCCCTTCTGCGAAAAGCCACTGCCTTCGTGATTTATACGAAAGATTCTGAACGTAGTAGAGTTCAAGTAGCAAAAACATCTTCTTCATGCCCCATAAATATCGTCTCTCCCCCACCGGTCTACACTCACCCCCGCTCTTGTTATTTCTGAGGGAATTATGGGGTATTAGAAGGAAAAATCGGCCCACCATTTTCTTTTCTCTTTACATAGAAATGAAAACTGCCCTCCGAGCATTACAGTTCTTTAATTCATCTTCTTTCAGTTCTGTTGTTTTTTTTTCTCCTTAATAGTTGCTTAAAAGTAAAATTCCAAGGAAGATTTTATTTTCTTTTAAAACTTTCAAACACTTAAGTAAATATTAATTTAATTTAAATTTACATCATACTATTTTTAATTGACTTCTTAAAACATTTATTTAAATTTATTAACCTAATATACTCTAATTTAGTTTTTTATTTTTCTATATATTAATAATAAAAACCTAATCATTAAAAAACATACTATATCAAAATAGTTTGGTAATCACTTCAAGATATTTACTTTATCACCATTAAACCAAGGATTATCCATTCATGAATTATGTATTATTATTACTATATTAAGATAAATTATATTAACTTACTTCTTAAAAAATCTGATATAGACCCCATTTCTTCCTTTTATGCCCATTAAATTATATACACATATTTTTTTCCTTAATGAAAAGTACATAATATTTTTTCTGATTCAAAGCGATGTGCTCTGATCTTCAAAGGAGAAGTCCTTTGAAGATCGAAATGTTTCATTAATGAAAATTTTATTTGGTTATAACTCTGGAACCGATGAAAATAAATACCACTTATGATATATCGTTGAAAACTTCTCGATGAAGGCTTATAACTGCAGTTAAGAAAAAGTAAAAAATCCAAATTGTTTGAGCTTTTTTGGACATTTAGGGTCCAGTAGATTGCAATAAAAAAGGGAGGTGCACAACTAGATGTTACAACAGTTCTAAATCCAAAATTTCAACATCATATAGCTAATCGTTTTTGAGTTATGCGATATACATACATTCGTCACGCCGAAACTAGTCAAAATGGATTCAGGAATGGTCGAAATGAATATTTCCATTGAAATATGGAAACCGAAATTTTTCGCGATTACAATACTTCCTTGTCCTCGTACAAGGAGGTAAAATAGAAACAAACATTGAGGAAAATATTTTAAGCAAAGTTAGTTGACTGGAAAATCTGTTAGTTAAATATCGCTATGTAACACGTGTTCTTACATTTTTACTCAATTAGAATACTTAAGAATAAGATTAAAAATAATTTTTTAACAGTTTTAAAAACAAGGAGGAGGTTCTTGATCCATATTTATGATTTTTTAAATATATGTTCAAATCTTATCCTTCATTAAATGGACCGGCTTGATCATTCGTTTGATCCGTTGAGAGGAAACTCCTCTGTTGATTTAATCGAAAGTTATTTCTAAATAATTTGAATGACATTATTTGACTTACCTATTTGACTTATCTTTTTTACTTATCTATGTAGATGATTTGTAGATATTTTAATTATTGCTTCATAATAATTAAGTTGTTATAGTGTAATGATACATTGCGTCGTATCGTTCTGATATTCTAGATAGGTTCACATGAAAATTCAAGAAAATTAATGGAAAAACGTAGGATGAAACACTAATACATACATAACGTTCTGGGTTACCTAAGTTCATACTCGGTAGTAGTCTTTTTATGACGTTTTACCCATTTCTTTTCTTATTTTCATCGAGGTCTACCCAGAAATACCAAAATAGCTTAGGTTTCTCGACTTTTAGTTTCCTGCAAACTCCTTTTTTACATAGGGTACTTTCTTTTTTCAGCCTTTAGACGATTTCTTTTTAATTTAGACGATGATAAATAGAATGTAAATAAAAATAATCTTAAAAAAAAACTGGGAAAAACACGTTATGAATTATAAGAATGACGCTTCAATTTTTTACAAAACTTTTAAAAATTAAATTTGCAACTTTTTTTAAAAACCGTTAAAAATACCAATAGTTTTAGTTCGTAAATAAATAAACTCGTACTTCGTATGACTAATTACATTACAACATTATCAATCCGGCTATGCAATTTGTCTTTGATTGGAATTCAGTCTCTAGTAGCGAATTTAAATAAATAAAATAATATTACTAATCAATTTTATTATCTACAGTAGGGGAAAACCCTGCAAAAAGATTTACTTTAAAAATTAAAAAAAAGTGTATTTGAGTTAATTTCCTTTCTTGGGATTTTATTTTGAACCGAATTCTGAGCTAATTAGTAACAAAATGTTGGATAATATTTCACTTAACATCCACTTTTCAGATTTTGGAACTGCGCTTCTTTTAACATTATTTATAAATGTTATTTTCTTTTTAAGTGTGAGTTTTCCCAAAACTTTTAAGTCTTTAATGTATTTTATGTAAGCCATCGCTCGTACCGGAAATTATGTAGAACTTTTGAATCTTTCATCTGACATCCGATTAAAAAATCAAAGTTACTGTAATGGCTATAGAATTGTGCACAGTTTTGGTTAATAGTTTCGAATTTAACAACAGGTAGAATATTTATGAGCGGATAATGTATAATAATAAGATTGATATTATTATAAACAGAATATTATCATAACACGTAAAATTGAAATGACAGGAAGTAACAACTAATATCATTCGGGTTGCAGATTACAAATTTACAAAAATATATAGAACCATATTATGGTTGTATACAACAGAACATGATAAATAATATAGTGTAAGAATCTGATTTGAAAGAAACTCGCCAAATAAAACGTATCTATTTGTCTATACATCTCTTTAGTGGTCTCAAAGCTTTACATACCGTTTTATAATTCTATTCGAGATATCAAATCGACTTTTTTTTTTGTCTTCAGTCATTTGACTGGTTTGATGCAGCTCTCCAAGATTCCCTATCTAGTGCTAGTCGTTTCATTTCAGTATACCCTCTACATCCTACATTCCTAACAATTTGTTTTACATATTCCAAACGTGGCCTGCCTACACAATTTTTTCCTTCTACCTGTCCTTCCAATATTAAAGCGACTATTCCAGAATGCCTTAGTATGTGGGCTATAAGTCTGTCTCTTCTTTTAACTATATTTTTCCAAATGCTTCTTTCTTCATCTATTTGCCACAATACCTCTTCATTTGTCACTTTATCCACCCATCTGATTTTTAACATTCTCCTATAGCACCGCATTTCAGAAGCTTCTAATCTTTTCTTCTCAGATACTCCGATCGTCCAAGTTTCACTTCCATATAAAGCGACACTCCAAACATACACTTTCAAAAATCTTTTCCTGACATTTAAATTAATTTTTGATGTAAACAAATTATATTTCTTACTGAAGGCTCGTTTAGCTTGTGCTATTCGGCCTTTTATATCGCTCCTGCTTCGTCCACCTTTAGTAATTCTTCCTCCCAAATAACAAAATTCTTCTACCTCCATAATCTTTTCTCCTCCTATTATCACATTCAGTGGTTCATCTTTGTTATTTCTACTACATTTCATTACTTTTGTTTTGTTCTTGTTTATTTTCATGCGATAGTTCTTGCGTAGGACTTCATCTATGCCGTTCATTGTTTCTTCTAAATCCTTTTTACTCTCGGCTAGAATTACTATATCATCAGCAAATTGTAGCATCTTTATCTTTTCACCTTGTACTGTTACTCCAAATCTAAATTGTTCTTTAACATCATTAACTGTTAGTTCCAAGTAAAGATTAAAAAGTAACGGAGGTAGGGAACATCCTTGTCGGACTCCCTTTCTTATTACGGCTTCTTTCTTATGTTCTTCAATTGTTACTGTTGCTGTTTGGTTCGTGTACATGTTAGCAATTGTTCTTCTATCTCTGTATCAAATCGATTATCAGAATTAATAATTGTAAATATTAGCTTAATGAAAATATAATCCACTTAAGTATTATTATTAATTTTTTTGTTGTTGACTATATTACTTGTTTTATATTTCTTTCTACAGAACTCTAAATAGTTCAAATTGTGGTTGCAAATCAATCCTCAAAGGTTTTAAAAATTAACTGATCAAAAGTAAGAAGATTATTTCATTTTTTTGATAAATATGAAATCGAGAAGTCCGTCATAAATTGTTCTTTAACAGAAAGGAAACGAAAGAAACCTCTGTCATAAAGTAAAAAATTTCTTCAGTTTAAAATCTGGTTAAATAAAATTCATTGTTTAAAAAAAAAATTTTAAGTAGAATTTTCAGTATTTAAGTAAAATTTAATTCTAAATTCAGGAAGTAATTTTTTAGTGAATTGTCAATTTGAGGTACTTGAATCATTATTCAAGTACCTCAAATTATATATACTTATATATAGTCGGTATTACTTATATATGGTCTGAATAATATAATTATAGTGTTATGTTAAAACGAAAGTTTTGGCTCTAAAAAGTATAATTTTTAAACAAGGACTTTGTTTATGGAAGATAATTCTGCATATTTTTTGAGTAGTTCAATTTCATTTACATGCATCTTAAACAACTATTAAAAAATGATTGAAATAGAATTTTTTGGTGAAGTTGATTTCGACCGTTTGACCATTTTACTCTTGAAACTAAATTATCTCTTTTTAATTAAAAATTCTAAAAAAACGGGTGATAAAAAGAGTTTAACCTTTTCAGTTTTATAACTTTTTAATAAAAAGTCTGATGTGGACACCACATTACTTCCTTGTACGGCTATTAAATTACATTACACATTTTTTTAAGATGAAAAGTACATAAAATTTTTATTTCACTAATAACGTCTGATTTTTTTAATATATATACTTTTTGTTATTGAATTATTATTTTTTGTAATTTTTTTTACTATCAGAGGTTAATAATTATTAATAAATCAAATTTATTTAAATTAAAAAAAAAAGTTAAAAAAAGTAAATATAGTCGGATTCGAACCGAAGTGTCTTCCCCTTGTAAGATCCAAATATTTTATTAATTAAATTTTTGTTTGGCTATAACTCTGAAACCAATGAAAATAAGCACCACTTCTGATATATAGTTGAAAAGCTCTCAATTAGGGCTTATTACTGCAGTTAAGAAAAAATCCAAAATTCAAATTTTTGGATTTCGTTTTTGAGTTATGAATCGTTTTTGAGGTAAGCGAGATATATACGTACGTACAGATGTGACGCCGAAAATAGTCAGGAAAATGTATTCAGGGATGGTCAAAATGGATATTTCCGTTGTAATTTGGAAACCGACATTTTTTCGCGATTAGAATACTTCCTTTACTTTGTACAAGAAAGTAAAAAGACGTTTGTTACCCGTAAAAATCTCTTTTTATTTTTATATTTTTTAAAATTGAAATTTATCATAATAATTATTTGTTAATAACTAGAAAAAAATTGTTATCGTTCAATTTTATATGAAACTATTAAAACGCGAAAAAGAATTAATTTACATTAGATCAAAGCTTAATTTGAAAAAGATAAATATTTTTATTAAGATTTTAAGAAAACATTATTTTATGGATACAACTAAGTTTTAAAAGATTTCGGTACAACAGATTGTTTAATGTAACAATTTTGATAACAGTTTAGTATAATTAAATAGACCAGTAAAACGTTCACTGTACTGATGTCTCAGTTTTTGTATGACACATGTTCATAAGTACGATAGTCCGAGTGATGTGTTCCGTACACGGGCAAGGTTAGAGTAACTGACGGTATGCCTATTTAGAGACGTCGAAACAAACCGAATATTGGCGAAGAATTCCGATTACATCCATTACACTTCTAGTGACAGCAACGTACTTTTTAAATAGTTGTTTGTGTGTGTA
Organism: Lycorma delicatula; assembly: GCF_047948215.1. NCBI lineage: Eukaryota > Metazoa > Arthropoda > Insecta > Hemiptera > Fulgoridae > Lycorma > Lycorma delicatula. Next base: position 185,493,147 of record NC_134457.1, on the reverse strand, counting down.
CCATGTTAAACATACAGATGTTAGTTATGAAACGTTTCAGCAACGATTAGCTTTGTAATAAGTAAGTATACTTCAATAATTTTTGTTCGAGTAGAATAATAATATTTATTTGTTATTTATAATAATTAATTACTATAAAAATAACATTTATGTATTATGCTTTTAAATTCTATTATAATAGAAATATATTTAAAGATACCAGAAATAATGAATATTTTTTATAGAATTATCAGATTTAATATAAAGCAAATAATTATACGGGACAAAATTTTCATTGATTGTTCAACTTACTTGCTGTGTAAAAAATGAAGTAAGGTTATTTCAAGAAAGTCAGGTATAAGCTACAGTGTAATCTCCAGTGGCAAACAAAATGCTACTGTAGGAAGTAAAATGTAATTAATTGTTAAATATCTTCTGAAAGTATAACTTCAAAGCAATTTGAAAGCTAGTTAGTTGCTAACAATTGCTATTATTTTAAAAAAGGTTTATCATCCCTACTCATAACGAGTTATGTAAAAGTAAACTGCTTGTTATTTATCTGTTGTTATGTTTGTACGTTCGTTGTCATAAAGAACATAATCCTTGTCTGTGATGCTTCTCTGAATAGTTTTTGTCAGATAATACAAACATTATTTTTAAATATATTGATTCTCCTGTAACTATTTTAAAGAGGTATTGGAATGGGAATTAATCTCTTTTATACAAAAATAACGTATTTTTGGATTTTTGTTAGGTTTCCTTAATGTTTTTTGAGGGAGTAATGATTTTGATTATGAATATAATCAGTTAATTAACTGATTTTGTTCATTTAGAACATACTCAGTTCTTAATGTTACCGTCTTCTTTTCATTCTTTGTTTTTTGATTAGGCGTACTGTAAAAGATGCCTCCTGTGAAAATATTCTCTCTTTACTCTTTACTTTTTGTTATTTATTCGTATTGCAAATGCTCTAAATTTTAATTTTAAAGAATTACAAAAATGTACAAGAATTTTTTCGTAATATTTATGGTTTTAATTTCGTCCATTAAATTCGCCAGTTCTACAGTTGTGTATTGAAAATTATGTTTTTGTTTATTTAAATGTTTAATTTCAATAGATTATAAAATTCGAATGGAATTCATTAGAGTACACTACTGAACTCTATTAGATGGTTTCTAAAGAGAAACCATCTAATAGCCTTTCTCTTGATAATTACTTTTAATTACTTAAAAACTTTTCTTATTTATTTAATATAATAAAAAAATCAGTCTTTTATTTTGATTAGGTACATTTCATAAGAAAGCTACCTATTGTAATGGGTACCATGATTCGACTTCTAGAAAATTTCGTCATATCTTTGCGTTTTACATCCTCCAGACCCCAAAACCATCGTCAGTTCAAAAGTTTATATATATGTATTTCACTTTTTGTGGGCACGATAACTGTCGTAATTTTGCGCCAATCACTTTCAGATTGATATAGAAAATATAACGGCCAAAAATCTCGGTAGCGTTCGTTAATGGGCAAAATCAGACCATGGGGATGGAAATGGGGTGGCTTTTTCGAAAAAACAAAATATTACTATAACTTTCTTATTAAGTAAAATATCGAATTGGTTTAAATTTCCTACTATTCTTTGGGTAAGAGCCTAAAACTTATCTAAGTAAAATTTTTGATATCACCAACTATTGGCCCAGGGAGTGGAAAAATGGGATTTCCACTCCTGGAATTTTAAGAAGATGGGGCTTGTCGTATGCTAAACATGTGAAAATTTTTTCACGTGCAACCATTGTCATGTTGAGTAAATTTGAAGTGTTTCTAACTTTAAGGTAAAAATCTTTTTTATCCCCTACTTAGCACCGGTGAAATCTACCGGTCATATTTTAAAAATATAAATCTTTTGAATTTAAAAAATTTTTTTTTTGTTTATCTAATCTTTTAATATTATTAAAAGTTTTTAATAATAAAGAAATTTTTTTTAGTCTCTACCATTTAACATAAGATAAGATTTTTTGATTGTCAAAAAAAAACTTTCTTGAAAGGTGATTTTGGAAGTGGGAGCAGAAAAAAATACTGATTTCTTGAAAATTTTGTATCTTTTTTTTAGTTTATTTAGATAGGCTGGTGTAATGATAATTTTAAAATAAAACTTTATCATAAATTACCCCCACTCTAAAAAAAAATCTTAGATAAGGTTTTTCATGTTTCATTATTTTTCCAGTATATAAAAATAAATAACCAATGGTGGGAAAGTATTACAACTTTATTGTAAGCTTTTTTCAATGGTTAGTTGAAAGTTAAAATCTCTTAATTTTTATAAAGAAAGAATTTTTTGATTCAATTTTTGTTTTTATTCCATTCATTTGATCCTGTTTTTTTATACGAACTGTTGAAGCCCCCAATTCGAAAATTTTAAAACGGAACTGCAGTGCTTACATATTTTTTTATTTTTGTATTACTCACTTACTTATCTTTATTTATTTTATTTATTTTTATGTTGTTTCATTCCTATTATTACGAAGAAAAAAAACAATCTTATTTTAGCGAAATAATCTTTTTTTATAATTTTTTCTGTTTCAAAATATAAATTTTTGTAGAGCTGTAGATAAACATGAGGCTCGAGTATAATTGATAAGTACATTAGAAAAAAGTTAATTGCAAGTGGAAACAGCGTTTTTATTCATAATTTCTAGATTGTAATTTTTATATTTGCTGTGCTTTTCTTCAGGTAGATAAAAAGTATAGTCTTAAAGGTAAGACCTAAATGCAAGTTTAATGTTTTTTCGTTATTTTACGAAAGAAATGATATTTCTCATATTACCTAATTTTTCTATTTTACATTTGCCCCAAATAATTTTTTAATATGTGTTGTGTGATCACAAATTGGAAACTTGTTCCGTATTTATTAGTTTCAAATGCTTTTGTATTTACATATTTTGTTTTATAAAACATTTATATAATTTTAACACAAGTAGTCGTCACTGTATTCTGTATTTCAGACAAACAAGTTTTTAACACGCTGAAAAGTAAATTAAAAAAAAAACATATATTTATTTGAACTTACATATTTTTAAATTTATATGCAAGTATTACCATTTACCAGATGAACAGTTTCCTATAATAATTCTTTTATCTTATACAGTAAGTTTTCCTGTTATTTCAGTAAAATTTTTACCAGCAATAATGTAAATGTTTTTTGAAACAATAAATACAGCGACCCTGTACGATGTATAAAAAATTTCAAGATTTTTTCATTTTCGACATCATTATTTAATATTAGTTTATGACTGGATAATAATAATTATAAAAACAGCCTAAAGTGTTTTCTGATATTCCACGTATTTTAACGCTAATCTTCAAGAGAATATGTTAGAAAATAAAAAGTAAAAAATTAATATATATTTGTCAATTTTAGATGGTCTTAACTTCGTTCATTAATATTACTTAATAACATTTCTCATCATACATTTACTTATTATTAAGACGTTAGTTTCACGAAATTTGTGAGCTGAATTTTTCAGAAGGATTTCGTCGTTTCTTTGCAGATTTACCAGTATTTAAAAAAAATAAAAATAAAACTAATAGTTTAAATTAAATAGAATAATGAAAATATTAAAATTATAAAGGTTTTCATCTAAAACACATAAAAAAAATTTTTTTCAGCAATCTAAATAATTATAGTTCTATATGAGTATATATAAAATCCTCATGATATTTCGTAAAAAAAATTTTATACCTTTTTCTGGTTAAATTTTAAGTGAAGTCAAAATTTGTTTGAACTATTATTACCAATTCTATAGCGATAAGTTCTCCAAGATTTTATTTTTTAATCTTGTAAGATCAACATTACTTTCATTGATGAAAAAATACGATTTATTATTTTTTTATTCTATTTATTTTTTAAAAAATAGTTTAAAAGCAATAATAATTTCTGAGCAAGTATGACTTTATAGACCGCCCTACTTTGCGGATTAAAATTGCATTCGATAATTTGCCTACTACATAAAGTTTCTTTTTCCTTTCAGTATAAGACATTTTTATTAATTCTACATGAAACTCTATGGACAATTCCATCTACAACTCTATACAAAAAATGAAATCAAAACATATCCGTCAAGTATTTTTTCTTGAATTATTTAATAATGTTTATAATGAACACTGTTTACGAATAGAATCACGATTTTTCAAAACAGAATTTTGTCTCCGAATTTATTTTCAAAATTATTGATCATTTCTTTTTTTTTACAAAAAAGAATATTTTTTTTTTATTTATTAATAAATTTATTAATTTTTATGTATTTTTGCTCAAAAATAACCGAGTTGAAGAGGCTGCTGTTTTTTAATTGATTTTCTTGAATTTTGTTCTGAAATCATTATGAATATCTTATGACTTCAAACTATCTATCATTACGCTATAAAAATCTAATTCTAAGGAATTTTACAAAAAAAAAAAAAATAAATAAATAAAAATATTCAAATGCTTTACATAGAGTGCAGTTTTTCATTTAAAAAAATTTCTTCTTTAAAAAAAGTTATCCGGAGAAACTTACAGCCAGGCAAACAAAGGAACTTTCTGTCAAAATAAATAAATAATAAACGAAATAGGTATGTTTGGAGAAAAATAAGGCTTCTTATACATAAAAAAACATTACAAGATTAATGAACAAAAATATGTTAAACAAAAATGAATGAAGAAAAATGAAGATAAATATTAAAAAAAACCGACTGCCAAAAACATTGCTCTTTAATATAGGATAATTACAATTTTTTAAGGTAACAATTTTGTGTATAGTATAATTTTTTTTTTTAACTTTTAAAATTTACTTTTATATATATATATATATATATATATATATATATACATATATATATATGTATATGCATAGTATCTGTATTCTTGTATAATATATAAAGCTTATGAAATTCTCGGTAACGTAAGGATTCTAACGCGGAGTCATATATCTAAGTCGGTTCAGCCGTTGAACTGCTACGGTGGAACAAAAATACATACATATACTCGTACATTACACTCTATTTTGGGGAGTTGTGTAAAAATAACTTACAAATCGAACTGAGTTTTCCTCCTTTCGTGTAAAGGAAAAAATTTTCCTACCTTAGTTTAAATAAGTAAAAAGTAAAAGTTTTCTTATAATTTCTTGTTACAGCATATATTCTTTGCTTTTAATGACAGGATGTTTCAAAGAAGGGTTTAAGGTATAAAACTTCAACTATCTATTATATACACATATTGTGATTTGTTGTTTGTTTTTAAATTATGATTTTATTATTTTTCTTATAAAAAATAAAAGACAGTATTCTTGTAAAAGGAACCTGAACAAAGTAATGCAAGAAGAGTCAATAAACCTAGTAAACTTTGCTATGTTGTAGCTTTTAAATTGCGTAATGATCATAGCAGAAGTGTGAAAAAACAAATATTTGCTCTAAATTTGGAAGAAATTTCAGGAATATAAGTTTTGTGAGTTCTTATTTTGAGTGTATCACGTGTTATTCAAAAGTAAAAGTACATAAAAAATTATATTTACTGTTCTACTTCATAATAAACCGAAAAAAGTTTTACTACAAAAAGTATCATAAACTAATTTATGATTTAAGTACGTTAAACTTTAGATATTTTTAAATCTATTATTTTTTGTGATCTCCAACATCTGTTGTAATAACTATGCTTATTTGAAATGTAACATATTAGACATATTAAATTATTGTTTAATTGAATAGATTCATTTTAAAAATAGATCATTAAAATGGTTTTATATAAAAATACGAATATTAAAATCAGGATTTAAAGTCCAGAGTAGCTGGACTAACTCAGATTACTGGCTTTAAAATTACCGATCAGTGTAGACAAGTTCACGAGAAATCATCTACTAGGTTAGAAAATTTGATCAGTCCGAGCCAGATTAAAAAAAAATTGGAAATCCTATATTTTAAGAAATTTGTTATAGTCTAAAATTAAAAAAATTAGTGTTCCTTCTCACACGTCCTACCACATACGTTAGCGTGGAGACGTTTGCAAAAAGATTCGTGCATAATAATTTAATTTCATTATCATAATAATTATTTATTTATTACAAAAGTTAAATACGTAAAACTTTAAAAAATGGCTTTACAGAAATCTCCTTTTTGTACATTAAGTCACAATAGATAAATGTCCAGAAGCACTCATTAAGAAATACCATTGAGAAAACTCATGCATAATAATTTAGATTCAGTATTTATGCTTAATTTTCGCGGGTAAAAAATAAAAAAATTAAATTGGAGAAAGAAAATTAGTTTAAATACTATTGAACTTTGAACTGGGATTTTAAATTCTAGAGACTATGGTGTTAAAGTAGTTTAATTAATTGTTTCGGGTCAAATCTTCCATTCCATTTTAATAAATGGATTAACCAAATTGTACATGACTTTTAAAATTTTTATTTTATTTATTTACTTTTTTATCAGTTTGTAAAAATATTTTGACCAAATGATTATTATATTTATCAAACAATTTAAAAATATAAAATCGCCATTAATGAATTTTCTTTATATTTTAAATGAATAGTGTTATATTTGGTACAGCAATACCCATGTCAATTTTACGGAAATCTGGAATTGCTTTTATCTGTACTTGAATACCTATTAATATTACTTTTTGATTGTAGGGGTTTAATTTATACAATTGTGTAAAGAATAATTCGGTTTAAGTTTGTTTATAACCACATATGTCATCGTTCAGACATCGGCCTGCTGTTATAAAATTTCAATTTTGCCTTTTACATTGCGCTTTATCGTAGTTCTCTTTTTTCTTAAATGGAATTAAATAAAAAATTAATTTTTTTTTTAAGTTGTAATTGGCGTGACAATGGTCTCTGTTGAAACTTAAGTTATAAATCTATTTTTGTAGCACGGTGACGTGGCCCAATGTTCAATTATTAAAACCTTCAATCAACGGCACAGCTTCATATTCGAATCTGTTTATTAAAAATTTAGCATTTTCTTTTTTGATAAACGCATAGCTTAAATTTTACCTTATAAGTAAACTTTTATGCAGAAAAATGAAGCTGTAGCTTAATTTTAGACTTTTAAGGGCACAAGTGTATTTTTTAAGACTATTTATATACAAATTCAATTATGTAATATAAATTAAATTTGGTTTAGTGTAATGAACAGTAAATGTAATGTGTTTACTGTAAATTAATGTGTACATTGTAATAAATATATATGAAGTGTAAAACTCGATCCAAATATGGTATACAATATTGGTGTGTGTGTGTGTGTGTGTGTGTGTGTGTGTGTGTGTGTGTGTAAGAAATCTAAAAAACAAATTAAATAAATAAAATCCAACATATAATTATTAAAAATCTTTTCGTTTGAATAATACCATTAAAAGTAAATGCTGCTTTTGTCTTCATAACTAAAAAAAACCTAATCAGAAAATATTTTGTTTCTTTTGTTTTTTCATAGCAAGAAAAAGAAACAAATATTTTACAAATATTTGTTGCTCTTGCAAAATAAGGTTATTTATTCTTTGTTATTTTATTAAAGAAAACTAATGTTATTTTACTGTTTAGTTAAGTACGAGTGTTTGGTTATACCAAAGATCTAAATTTTATGTTTTATGTATGAAACAGAATAACAACTGCAGTCGGTGGTTTAAGGTGAAATTTTAACATAAATTAAGTTGTATTTCACTTTTGATGTTTATTTTATGCAAATTTAAATCCTATACATAAATGGTCTATAGTCTTACGTTGAAGACAACATTTACATTTTCTCTTTGTTTAACTTATTTACTGTAAGCTTGGAATTCATACATATATATGAAAACTTGTATTCTTAGTACGAAGGATTATTATTTCCAGACTAAATAAATTATGTAATTATACAAAATATTATTAAATATAAAACAACATTTTTGCGTATAGCCTATATATATACTCCTGCTCGTCTTTAAATTATAATTACTTTTATAAAATAAATAATATCATACTACAATCTGGTTAATGAATGATGACATATGAGTTGTCATTACTATCTTATAACCAAGATTGTGGCTTCGAACTCCAGACATATTTTTATATAGACCTTTAGTTATTGGATAGTTAATAAAGATTAATTTAAAAAAAAAAAATATATATATATATATACGAGGTGTGTGAGAAAAGTAATGAGACTGACTTTTTACCTACCAAAGTTTTTATTTTTTTCAAACAACAATATTATCCCCTTCAAAGTAGTTCCCCTGGGCAGCTATACACCGGTGAAGTCGTTGTTCCACTCCTGGTAGCAGCGCTGGAAGGCTTCAAATGGTAGGGCTTTTAACCGGTCGGTCACAGTCTTTTGAATGTTCTCCAGAGTTCCAAAATTACGTCCTTTTAAGACACGTTTCTATTTCGGGAAAAGGAAAAAGTCACAAGGATTCAAATCAGGTGAATAGGGGGGTTGAGAAACCGTAGGAATGCGATTTCAGGTAAAAAATTCCCTTATGGAAATGACCGTGTGACACGGGGCATTATCACGATGAAGGATCCACTTGTCTGCAATGTCTGGTCTCACGCGAATCACTTTTTTCCTGAGCCTTTCAAGTACACCTTTGTAAAACACTTGGTTGACAGTCTGTCCTGCAGGAACAAATTCTTTCTGCACGATACCCCTACTGTCAAAAAAGCAAATCAGTATGGTTTTGATCTTTGTTTGTTCATTTGACATTTTTTTGGCCGAGGAGATGACAGAGTGTGCCACTCTTCGCTTTGCCGCTTTGTTTCAGGATCGTACTCAAATATCCAAAATTCATCACCTGTGATCACACAATTGAAGAATTCTTGGTCATTATCAATCCGTTCAAGAAGATCAACGCACACATTTCTTCGATTGTCCTTCTGTTCCGTTGTGAGGTTTTCCGGCACCGATTTCGCACAAACCTTTCGCATGTCCAAATCGTCTGTCAAAATTTGAGCACGGTGAAAGTGTTTAAATTTAACTGTTCATTCATCATCCTTATTATTAAACGACTGTCTGATCTCACAAGAACCCTCACACGCTCAACGTTTTCGTCAGATTTTGAAGTTGAAGGTCTTCCTGAGCGAGGTTGATCTTCAACGTGTTCTCGGCCTTCCAAAAATGATTTGTGCCAGCGGAAACTTGTGCTTTTGATAAGCAATGTTCCCCGTAGGCCTGTTTCAACTTTTCAAAGGTCACACTCGCGGATTCCACAAGTTTAACACAAAACTTGATCGCACAACGTTGCTATAAATTCCGATGCTCCATTTTCGTAACACACAACAAAAATACAACTTCATTGATGGCGCTGTCAAAAATAATGTGTTGGCTGAACGGAGTTGAAACTCGTATAGCACGTGGAAGGGATGAACAAACCGGTCTAGCGCAAACCGGTAGACACAGCGTTGCCAGATCGCTCGCAGTGTTACCAATCTCATTTCTTTTCTCACACACCTCGTGTATATATATATATATATATATATATACCAGGTATATATATAAAATATCTTGCGAAGTTCTGCTTAAGAAGACTGACTTTTCGTAAATTAATTGGTTTTAAGATTTTAATATTTCTTTAATTTGGTTTAATATTGCTAACAATAGATACCGGAGATAAATAAACGTTAACGTTTCAACTTTCAGAATCATAACGAGTCACGCTTCTAACTTGCCCCCTTAAATCTTTTCGAACTTAAATTGAATGTAACTCAAGAAACTCAACGAATCTTCATCAAATTTTTACATGCACAAATTCAGATACACCACTACAGTATATCTAAATTTCACAGCGTAATAAAAAAATAATTAATTAAATTAATTAATATATTATATTATTTAAGTAATTAATTCATTTAATAAATTTTATTAATTAATTTCACACCATAATTAATTATAAGTTACTAGCTGTACCCCCCACGCTTCGCTGTGGCACATTATGGTTGCATGGATGAGAAATGAGAAACAAAACAACGCATACGTTCTATAGAAGTTTAATTTTGCAATACTTGTGTATATACAATATTTTTTTGTTTTTCCACTGTCTGCGTAGATATAAAGGCTATCTGGTTTGCCGACTCGGGAACACGCACATACAGTTGTCCATGTGAGAAGCAATCCGCATCTAAATCTAAACCACACAATTCTAAAGATTGACCTTGAGCTTTATTGATTGTGATTGCAAATGCCAATCGAATTGGGAATTGCAATCTTTTAAATTGAAATGGTGTATCGGTCGGGATCATGGGTATTCGAGGAATGAGGACATCTTCACCTTTGAAAGGCCCCGTTAAAATCTTTTTCTTCCACTACGTTATTCATCAATTTCTTAACTGCAAATCGCGTGCCGTTGCAGAGTTTTGGCTGATTAATATTCCGCAACAGGATAATTGGCACACCTATTTTCAATTTTAATATGTGTGGTGGCATCCCTGGCAGATCAAGTGAGTCTAAAAATTCTGTTGGATAATTAACTACTTCATCTGTTTCCACAACGGTGTCTATCGACTTATATGTAATTTCCTCACTTTGAATGCTGGATTGAATAATATTATTAAGTTGATAGACATTTTTATTCTTTGCGGGAAGGATAGCTCGTTCACTGAGCCAATCGTGATTTCTATGCTTAATTTGAATATCAGGAAATACTTTTTCGATCAGTTCTTCTTTCGATGCTACTAAATTACAAAAATTATCAGGAAATGATATTCGTCTAGACGTCTCATCGACTGGCAGCTGTCCGTTTCCAATGTCCTGTAACTGTCGTGAGAATACCTCAGCTGATGGATCATTCTGCAACTGGACACGCATATTCGTAGTCAACTGCAATGTACGTACGTGTCGCCACAGTGTTGAATATTTCAGGCAAGAATTTATTTCGTCTGCTGGTGTCGATCGAGAAATTACAGGCAATGCTTGCCTAAAATCTCCCGCGAGCAATATCAAAGCATTCCCGAATGGTTTAACGTTTCCACGCAAATCTAGTAACGATCGATCAAGACCTTTAAGCGATTTTTTATGAAGCAAGAGCTAAGGCTATGTCATTTTTTGATCGAACCGTTGCTAGAATCAATCTAATTAGGAATATTTTCCCAGTTCCTCCTGGTGCATCCAAGAAGAAGGTTCCCACAACTCCGTCATTTATCATTTGCATTATGCGATCATAAATGCTTTTCTGTTCACGCGTTAATTTGGGAATGGTTGATTGGACATATGACTCAAGATCACCAATGTTGTAACTCTGTTCACGGCGTAAATCCACACCAAATGAAGCAATCGCAGCTCGGATGGGTGCTGGCATTCCCAATTGACTAAGAACTTTATTTGCATTAGCTAAGCACTTGTCTTCAATATTTATCAATGCTTCGTAGTAAATGCCTTCTGTAAATTCAGACAAAAGTGAATATTTAACCTAACAAAGGATTTTTTGGTCATTCTGTAGGGATATTATTTTCTGTGTATTTGGTTATTTCGACTTTTTTTGTTTGCGTAGTCTTAAATCTATCTGGGCTATAAGAAAGTTGGGTGTTTTAATTTATTTACTGTAAGTCATCCTTCTTGGTGGCTTTTCTTTTTGTTTTTGTGTTTTTTTTGTTTTTTTTTTAATAAAAGACAGATGTTTTAGCTGTTAAATATAGTTCAAAGAAATTTGTTACTTAATCAGTTGTGATTTTGTTTACATTGGCAACGGCCATACGGGCACTTTATGATTGGTCGTTGTGTTTGACAGCGGCCATCTTGCATTGATCTGATTGGTTTTCCTTTGTTTACATTCCCATCTGATTTATTAGCCTCTTATTTATTAAAAAACTGTACAAATTAAAAATAGATAGATAGATTTATTAAAAATAGATGAAAAAAAATCTTTAATGCGGGTTATATATCGTGCTAAAAATTTTTTTTATCCTGTTTTAAAAAAAAATAAAATACAGATGTTTTAGCTGTTAAATATAATTCAAAGAAATTTGGTCGTTGTGTTTGACAGCGGCCATCTTGCATTGATCTGATTGGCTTTCCTTTGTTTACATTTCCAAATTAAAAATGTACAAATTAAAAATAGATAGATAGATTTATTAAAAATAGATGAAAACAATATTTGATGCGGGTTATATATCGTGCTAAAATTTGAGCTCAATCGGTGCAGAACATTTTGAGTTTTTGAAGCGTACACAAACGAACTTAACATTTTGATATATGTAGATATCCTACTCTACTAAATGGCATGTGTGTGTGTGTGTGTGTCCTGCTTAGCTTAGCACCGGAATGTACCGATCATTAGCGGAAAATCCCGATTCCTTAGTATATATGTCTCGTGGTGGTCAGATGTATAGTTGTTAAATAATAAATAAGATCGGTCAAGTATGGTCAAAGTCCTGTATGTGTTCGATTGAAAATAAATCGATTAACGAAGTGAGTTACTTGGTCGATTCCTTTTTGCTATGGGGATCCCATTTTAATACGACATATAGTGATTTTAGCCTACAACGAATTCTACAGGATGAATTTAGAGATACGAAACATTATTAAAAATTCTATATAAAAATAAATTGTGATATATTTTATCACATCTCTTTCGTTGATATCTAATATATAAAATATTTGCAAAAAACATTAGTCAACATGAATATGTTAAGACATACAGCATTTTGTAGAAAATGTCTTATATTGAAATATAAAAGAAATTTCATGTAGAAGGAAAATGATCGAACGAAGATTTAAGCTTTTCATAATGTGTTTTGATTTTATGCTTTACATAGAGTTGAGTATAGAATTGTCCATGTTTTAAGTTCCACGTAGATAAAGTCATAGTTGCTCTTAAACAATCTGTTTTGTAAAAAAGAATGATCACTAATTTATGTACGTGTATAATAAATTTGATATGGGCACCACATGACTTCCTTGTACGCCCATTAAATTACATCTAAACATTTTTTGCTGCATTTCATTTAAACTTATTCCGTTTGAAAGTGAGACAAGATCCTCCAAATCTTTAATAAAGTGGACAGTTACACAATTGCTGAAACTAGAGAACGTGTATGTAAATTAGATCAAAAGAATTAAATGAAACCAAATAGTGATCAAATGATTGGGAACAAAAAAAAAACAAATAAATGAAATGATGATCAACTTCGACTTAGGGAAAATATTGCCCGACAATAACAGAGGAGTAATGAACTAGAAGATTAGAATTTTTTTGCAATTTATTAAAGATCGGGCATGTAAGCCTCAGTGTACATGTTGTTGTGAGGATCTATTTTTCAGTCACTTTGTAGTTAACTCTTTAATGTAGATAAAATTAAACAGAAATTCCAGAATAATTAAATAAAATTAAACTAGAAAATAAAAAAACAATACAATTCTAAATTATAATTTTCAATTAATATTAAATAATCAGACGTCACCAAATCTGTTTCAGATACACATGTGTAATAGTGTCTGTTAAATTACATATACACATTTTTATAAGTACATAAAATTTTATTTCACTAATAACTCTTGATTTTTTTCATATTTTTTTATTTTTATTGTTATTACTGAATTATTAGTTCTTGTAATTTTTTTTATAATCACGGGTTAAAAATTATGAATAAATCAATATATTTAAGTAAAAAAAAAAGTAAAAAATAAATTAAAAAAAGGAGGAAGTCTGATTCGAACCGATGTGCCTTTCCCTTGTAGAAGAAGCAAATATTTAATGTATTAAAATTTTATTTGGCTATACGTTTGGAACTAATGAAAATACGTACTACTTATGATATATCGTTGAAAACCTCTCAATGAGGGTTTATTACCGCATTTAAGAAAAAGCGCAAAATCTTTTTTTTTTTTTGATTTTGGGTCTTTTTTGGACACTTTTGGTTCAGTCGATTGTAATCCAAAGGGGAGGTGCACAACTAGAAGAACAACAGTTCTAAATCCAAAATTTCAACTACGTAGGCTAATCGTTTTTGAGTTATGCGAGATACGTACATATGTACAGACGTCACAAAACTAGTCAAAATGGATTCAGGGTGGTTCAAATGGATACTTCCGCTGAAATTTGAAAACCGAAATTTTTCGCAATCACAATACTCCTTTACTTCGTACAAGGAAGTAAAAAGGAGTCGATTTCTTTCAAGTGCAAGATTTACGACCCTATAGGTATACAAAAAAATCTAATTCGGCAAAACGTTTCCATTTATTGCAAGGGTGGTATTTATGTTTTTCTTTTATACTATTGATTGTCTCTGGTTGTACAGTTTTTCGGACATTGTCTTATTCCGAAATTCAGTTATATCTACGAGACGACATGACCAATTTAAAAAATTCAAACAGCGTATTTTTTACTATGTTGAATGCTAACGTTTGCATTAAAAAGATGTACGCTGGATCTTTTGGTTATCTGGTTATTCGGTTATTCGTTATTTTTCCGAAATTTACTTATATCTCCGGAATGGTCCACTAATTTTATAAATCCAAACAGAGTATTTGTTAGCAGTATAAGAGCTAAAGTTTTATACAAAATATGTACTCTCGATGGTCCGATTGTCCGGTCATTCTCTTATTCCGAAATTCAAATATATTCCGGAACGATACGACCAATTTTAAGAATTCAAATAGCGTATTTGATAGTAGTACAAGGGATAAAGTTAAAATTATGAAATATAAATAAGAGATCGAAATGAGTAATTAAAATACCGGATAAACAAATGTAAAAATCTTTTAATTACAGTAATTTTTCGTAGTTTGCAGTTCATGTGAGGCGCGCTAAAATGAATCGTATCGTAAAAAATTTTCAAGATTATAAAAAAAATACACATTTGGCTGTACCTCATGGTTGTGTGGAAAACATTTACAATTATTTTGTAAAATTTTAGTGAGTTTTATAAGTAAAGTTAAAGTTATGTATATTTACACAATTACGATAAATAGATATGTTTTCAAAAACTGAATTTCCTTTTACGCCCCAAAGAATAGAACGAAGCGATGCTCGGCTGAACAGATATATATATATATATATATAAATTAGCATCCCCGACGTGGCTTCGCCCGCGTTATATAATTACTTGCGCTAACAATCGGGATGGTTGCTCGCTTCGCTTGTCTTTCTCGTTTAGCCAGGAGGCTTTGCTCCCTGGACCCCTTTAAACTCATGCTTGTGAAAAAAAAAAAGATAAATAAAAATTAGAGCCCGTTCAACTGATAAAAGTTCTCGGTGTATTTTAGTAACGTAATTCCGTCAAAACAATAGTTTGGTCAGTACAGGACCCATTAATTGGTTTTTAGATTTCCCGCGGCTTCGCTCACAAAATACATGGTAATAAGGAATGATCCAATAGCGGTAGCAGAAAATGTAAAATCAATTTTATTTTTTCACTCCTTATAACATTAAAATTCAAAAAACCTGAAAATTGTTTTTAAATATTTATCTGAAGAGTATTTGCAAGTCCAAGTCGAGTGTTTCCCCAGAAATGGGGAAAATTGCAATCGTAATTCGAAATGTTTTTACCTTTCTTCATCCCTTTCAAAGCCAGATTTCAAAAATCTAGGAATTGAGTTTTAGATATTTATATGAACATTACACACCCCCAAAAATCAAGTTGATATCTTCATTTTTTACAAAGAAATTAAACAAAAAATAAAATTTATTGTTACTCATTTTAACTCTTTAAATTCATAATTTCTAAAAATCTAGAAATTCATTTTTAGATATTCACATGAAGATTGAACGAATAATAATTCGTTCAAAATAACTTTTTATTTTCTTATAATGCTTATATTGCTAATAGAATTTTTTTACAGTTTTGACTTCTTTAATCTATTTTTTCTGTCTTATAAATATACTCGTACAAGATAAGGTTAAAAATGTATTTTGCCCGGTTCTTAGCGTTACCCGACAAACACCACTAAGAGGTGACCGTACTTCGTTTCTTATTTTTAAATAAATCTTTTAATTACTTTTATTGTATGTTTTTTAATCAAGTTACCGGAGGCAGGTGCAGCCAGTTGCGTCGTATATACAGAAACAATGACAGTATTGGTTGAGCCGCCGTGCCGTACACTTAAAGAATAGAAATTCAAAAAACCTGAAAATGGTTTTTAGATATTTAACTGTAGAATATTTGCAAGTCTCAATCTAGTGAATATCTCGTTTAGTAGAGTTGGAAATAGGGAAAATTTTCAATCATTATTCAAATTTCTTTTTACCATTCTTCACCCCTTTCAAGATCGAATTTCAAAAAACCTACAAATTAATTTTTAGATATTCACATGAAGATTACACATCCAAAAACCAAGTTGAAATCTTCATTTAAAATCGAAATTCCAAAAAATCATTTCTTAGTGTGCACTACACCGTAAAAAGAATACGTATAAAAATGTTCATCAATTTATCTTTAGTACTTTTTGCTGAGCGTTGATGAATCAGTCAGTCAGTCAGAACAAGTTGCTTTAAAGGTACAGATATACATATATTTATATATAAGGATACCTATATAAGGTAACCTTATATAAGGAAAACCATTTAAGTGAATGGTATTTTCGTTTCATGAGACCGAAAGTAAACCGTACGACATTACTACGTAAAGTCGGTGAAAAACCTACTCTTTTCTATCGTTTAAAGAGCAAGAAATATCGTTTAAATCTATCGTTTAAATTTATAGAAAAACGAGAGGAATGTTTTTTACGCCCCTTTCTTGTGCATGCAATATGATTCGTTTATCTTATACGTATACACTATGATACAAATTTTTTTTTGTTTACCGTATTAATATTTTAGGTAGTTCCGATGATTATTTGGGCCATAGTGGTCCTTAAAAAGATGTAACTTCCATATTTATTTATAATACTGAAATGATTTTTTTTTACAGTGGTAAACAGTTAAACATTTTTTTAAATTTGTTAAAATTAAAAAAAGTAAAACTGGAAATCTAGAAAATTTTAAAAGGATTTTAAAAATTGTTCATATAATTTTGAAAAGATCTTTTCATGAGAAAAATAAAGTACTCTTCGCGCTGCCCGTTATTAAAAACAGTCTTAAGACAATATCTTTAGAAACAATAAATACTTTTCTTCTACAATTGCATTAGCTTATTATTTCATTATTAGGTAGCCCAATGTCGAAAATTAAAACTTACATTTTTAAGTGAAATATAATTTTACTTTTTTAAAAACTGAGTCCGTAATAATAATAATACAGTAGAACTAATATAATTTATTATAAATTTATGTAAATATTAGTATAATGATTGGTTCAAAATATCTTTTTATTTTCTTATAATACTTATATTGCTAATAGAAATTTTTTACAATTTTTACTTCTTTAATTCATTTTTTCTGAAATTCAGAACCGAACAATGAAAAGTTTACAGGAACTACTGAATTCATAATTAAAAAACTATAACAATTAATAATAAATTATTATCTCTTTTTATTTCAGTTAATTTTTATTTCGCTACTGTATGAAGTAGTGTAAAATTATAGAAGATAATTAAATCGATTAAATATTTTACGGATATTAAATTTTTAATTATTTTTATACAAATCCATTATCTTAATAAAATATATGTGAAAAGTTGTGCTAAACAGAAATGGTAAGAGCCAAGCAAAATAGAATTTTACATTCTTTGCACGAGAGAGCGGAAGCCGGAAATAAAATTATTAGACTCGTATAAGATAAAGAGCAGTTAATTTATTTTTATATTAATTTAATTATACACTTTTGTATATTTATTTTATTCCATTTATTATAAACGACTCTTTAATAATAAGAATTCTCGTTAGTTTAGTCAGGTTTCTTGCAGCAAATAATAAAATAGAAGGGGTTTGTTTTAATGTTTAAAGAGATCGTTTCATTCCTTTTTTCTTTTTCTTTTCTAAAAAATTAATACTGGCCTGGAAAGAGCGAGAGTAACTCGGTGAGGGGTGGGGAGGGGAACGTGTATATAAAGGAGTTCAAGGGCCTGACAGGGGATTCTGGGGTAAGTCAGTTTAAGTCCCTGGCTTTACCGCTCCAGTCATTTGATCCGTTTAAGAAAATTTGCGCTCACACAAAAGGATTGGAGAGGGATTTTAAGGGTTAAGTGCCCGTCTTATGGGGCGGTTATATAAGGCGGGATGTTTAAGTTTGGAAAACCGTGAAGAGAGAAAGGAAAAGCAGTTCCTTTTCCGGAGTGTCGTGTGCAAATAACCTGGATTATTTCAAATCGATTGTATTTTCAGTTATTATCTACATCACAGTTATCGTATAACCCTATTATTTTACATTTCGTTTAATATTTTTTAAACAAATTTTCTTTAAGTTTCTGAAAGACCGTACGCTCTAAACAATGACAATTTTATAATTCATGTTTATTAATTGTTTAGCATAATTATCTAATTTAAAAAAAAAATTAATTAAAAACACTTCCTTTATTTTACAGGTACTTTATAGACTATTTCTTTTTTTAACTATTACTATTACTAATACAATTCCAACAATAAAATCTAGGATTTAATTGTAAGTTTTAGAAAATTATGTGGTTATAAAATTTAGAAAAAAAATCTACTGAAGGGTAAGAGTTTTTGTGTATACAGTGATTAAGATTTGTTGTTATTGTCTTTCTACTCAGACATTATTTCATAAGATATTCTTCTAAGAGTAAGCCTTTTGAAGAAGAGGTCAATAAGATACTATTTGAATCGGATTTGAAATATGTGTGTAGGTGTATACCTATGGTTTTGTAACAATTTCTTTAAAATAAGGAAATAAATACGGTTTAGAGATTAGGTTGTCAGAGCTTATTTTGTAAGAATAAACAGCATGATAATACATATATATAAATTTAATGAATTTTAACAATGAAGCGTATAGAAACTTTGTTATTCTTATTTTTTATAATAAGTAGTAAATTTAGTAGAGACCCTTTGTCGGATATTTTTCACGTACAAGTGGTCAATTAAAAAAAAATGATTAAAATCAAATTTTAAAATGTAACTTTGTTTTTGTTTGACAATTTTAGTACTTTACGTAAAAGTTATAGATCTTTTGTTGACTTAAAAGATCCAGTAATTTATATTATATAAATTCATTAAATTAAATAAGTACATTAAAACATTATTACTATTTATTTGTTATCAGTTCTCGTACTTTTAATTTTTATTATAAATTTGTGATCTAAAAATAACTTCTAAAAGAGAAGAAATTAATAAAAAAAAAACAAAATGAAATATTTTATTAAAAGATAAAATTTCTTTTAAAATTATTTAAAATTAACATAGGTTAGATTGCATCAAACACGCCTTTTCTTTTAACCAGGGTGCTGCAACCATTAACTTCGCAAAGATCAAAAGAAGAGTATAGGGCTGTACAACATAAAATAAACAAACTCAGTCTTCCAATCATGTGTTAAACCAATATTCATTATTTTCAGTTACCTTGTAGTCCAGGCGATATCTCTTTTAAAATGGGCATATTTGGATTTTTTATACATGATCGTTAATTTTCACTTTAATGTCTCCGGAATATCATCGGAAATGATTATTTCGTTATGCGCTAACTGAAAAAAAGTGTGCTTAAATTTTTATAAAACAAAACGTAAAAAATCGCAAAAATATCCATTTTTCCTATTTCCCTAGATAATTCGATAACTGTTCATTTTAGTGAAAAGATTGAAAGAGAGAAAAGTTTTGTAATAAAATTTTACATACAATATCATCGATTGCAAATCCAAAAATATATTATTACTGATGCAAAAATAGCAATTACTGTCAAAAAAAGAAAAAGATGATTTTATGGGAATTTTTTTCGAGTATGATATTATATATAGGACCTTCAGATTTTGCCTCAACAAACTTTCTGATATGATAAAGCAACACGCTAAATTTCAACAAAATCGGTCAGACAGTTTTTGCGCAATAATCTTGCAATCCAAATTTTAAAAAAAATGCGATTTTTTTAAATTGTGTAGTGTGAAATAAAGTCTTTAGATACTTGAAAATTTAGTCACATATAAAAAGCACTCAAACTTTCAATTGTACTTTTTAAAGGCTTAAATCGTTAAAATTAAATTTTTTTAGTTTATTGTATTGCTATAAAAATATAAACATACTCTATGTGTATATAAACTTGTGTAAATGAATAGTTTAGTTGATAATGTAATTAATAATTATCAGCCATTTATTTTTTGTCTTTATAGTCATTTTATCAGTTTATACAACTAGTAAACTATTTTATTAGGTATGTATAGTTTGTAAAAAAAAAAAAAACTGTTATAATGAATTAGTAATATCAGTCTTTGGTTTTAATTACGAATTATTACGTATTAGTAATATTATAATTAAGTAATTTAATTAATCATTTATATTACATCGTGTAAATATAAAATGATCACTTAACGATTCGTTCGTTAAGATTTTAAATAAATTGTGTAGCGTATTTTAAAATGTAAAATCCTCTGAGTAATTTTAAAATTGGTTCATTTATATGCAATATTATTTGGAAGCAAACAGAAGTACCAGTAGGCGACCGTGTTGATTTGTTGTCAGAAACGGAATTATAGAAAAGGGTTCGATTGAATTTTAATTGCTTGAATACAAGCGGAACGCCGATTTGATTGGTTTCCAATAAAGCGAATGACTACTGAAAGGGACCTTTTTTATTTTTTTAGCAACAGGTATTCAGGCAATCTGATATTATTCTAGACCGATGACATTATGGGAATGTAAAAAAGTAATTTGTTTTTATAAGAGATTAAAAAAAAAAACAATAACCATTAATCCACGTATACGATTTCAATTACATCTTGGGTGGAAAGTAAATTTTTTATATCAATTAAGTAATCTCTTTCTACTTGAGTCTATTACCATTAATTTGAAAAAAAATCAGTAAAAATTAATATTTATTATTCTCTTAGTAACATTGTTGTGCATGTACAGTAAATGTTTATCGGTTAGATTCCTTATTTTTATATAAGCCTCCTTCATCTTTCTAATTATATAATGGAATGAATCTGGATTAAGTAATAGCTATCAAGATTATTTTATTACATTTTATTCTTTATTTTAGTTTTATTTCTGATGATTTTATTTCGCCTTTATATTCTGATGAGTTTGATGAACAAATATATATATCGAGTCCAGCGGATTTTTTATTTTGTTTATATGAATATAACTACCGAAAAATGTTTCATTTAAATAAAATCAATTCCCTTGAAGTAAATTTTGGCAGAATAGGCGTACGCCAAAATTAAAGGTTACTACTACTGCTACAACACTGATCACGAAAACATTTTATCAGTAAGAAGATATCTTATGAAGTGCATGATTAAAAAAATTGAGTTTTATATCTTGATAAGATTTGTTATTTTCTTCAAAATTCTAGTATATGTAATTTATTAATTTATTAATTATTATTAATAATAATATAATATATTATATTATATATCAATATTATATATTATTATTAATATATTATTTTATTATTTATTAATTTATATATGTAATTTATTTGTTAAAGAAAATCTCTATAACTTATGGAAAAAAACGTGTCCAGAGTTTTTTTCCTATTTTTACCATTAATTAATTTTCAGCGTCCCATAATTTCGTTTACAAATAATAAAAAACAATTTTTTTTTCAAAAACATGCTTTTCAATATCTAAATATCATACTAAAAAGTAAAAAATAATATTTTTAAAAGTAAAGGACTACTGAAAAATTACGTTTAGTGTATGAAATAATTCAATTCAGTTCGATAAAAAGAAGGATCGAATCAATGGATTACCCAGTTAATATAAATAGAAGATAATTTTGTTTTCAACAAAGTAATATATGTAAAGTAGTCGTCTATTTTCGCAAGAACACAATGAAAACCACGAGACGCGACCTCAGTTCTATTTTGTACCTTAACTTTAGTTCATCTAAAGAGATTTACTAGATATTGTATATCGAAGCTATAATTTCCATTTTGCATAAAAATATCATATTTAAAGAATTTACGTAGATATTGAATAGGAAAGCGCGCCCAATGCTTTTCATTAGTGGTAATCCATTGTTTGGATCGTTTTTTTCCTCGAATTGAATTGAATTATTTCATATCCTAAACATAATTTTTCAGTAGTTCTTTAGTTTTGAAAATATAACTTTTTACTTTTTAGTACAATGTTTAGATATAGGAAAGCATGTTTTTGAAAACTTTTTTTAATTTTTTTTTTATTCACAGTTAATTTCAATTACATACTTAAATACCAACTAATTAATCACATTGTGCTAACAACTGCTCTCTAAAATTGACACTGGTCTTATGAATATATAAATGTAAAATGCATAGGTATTATATACATAAATGCATTATGGTTGCATAAAACTGCGATTGTCACTGGCGTTTGGTTTTTTTTTTAAAAAAAACATGTTTTAACAATTTTATTTTAATTTTTAATTAATTAAATTTAAATCTTACATATTAAATAATTATAATGTTTTTAGTATAATTTAGTATAACTGTTATAGACTCTATTTAAACTGAATATAAATAACTGTTATATAATCTATGAAAAAAAAGTTAATATTATTAATATACCGAAATATACCGAAACCGCGGATCGAAGGTGAGTTAAAGAAAAGCATGTAATTAATGTTCTTAAATCTGTGTTCTATAAGTAATTTGAAACATTTTCGGGGAAACAGATTTAATATGTATAAGTCAATTTTTTTTCCATCAAGTAGTTCATATAATTTAACTTAAAACAGAAGGTTTATTTTTATGATGTACACTTTTTTTTTATATCGGACATGTTTATTCAATAAATGTAACAATAAGTCTGAAACTAATCGAAATAAAAAAATTATTTAGTGTGTCCTGTGCATTTAACTGAGACCCTTATAATATCAAGGTTATATCTATTCATTCACCACATATAACTCTATAAGCTTTATGCGCCATACTTGATTGTGTATGAAAAAAAAGCAATCTGAGATTGAAATTTGAACCAAAAAGCTTTGGGATTAAAGGATGAAATGATATCATTCCATAAAAGTTAACAAAAGTTCAATTGAGTAGTACAGAAATAATTTTTTTGCTTTATTTATTTAATAAAGTTGCGAATAGATTTTTATTTATAGATTTACTCGACAATAACATAACGTTGACAGACAGTCTAGTTAATTTTCTTTTCATTTCTCTATATTTATATTTTTCTCAGAATATATTAAAAGAAAATAATATTCTTTTATTCTAGTCCACTTTAAATTACATTAATATTGACTGAAATCTAGGTTGAAGTAACCGCAACACATATTCATGTACAAGCGAATTATAGTGATATCTATTGTTTAAATTACATGAATTAATTGGTAACGAAGGTACTATTATATTAAGGATTTTAAGTCGTTGATACTAGTCCATTTGCTTCATTGAACTGACCGACTGCTGTATGATTTCCCATTAAATGAATTTCAAATTCAAATCTCTGGAGACTTGCTCCGAGCGGACCTTTGTTTCAAAGGACTCACAGGACAGTAAAGCATTACACTAATTGCTGTCTATTATACGTTCAAAATTATTACCGATATTCAAATTAAAATCCTCTCCAAATGAACTGTTAAAATATTTTTTAAAAAATGTTAATTTATTTGTACGAATATTTTTATACGTTTTAAATAAAATCTTTGTAGACTTATAATTCTCACAGACTGAGAAATTAAGCTCGGGTTAAGCTGTAATCTTAGCGTAATTGATGTCCATAACAATAATTTATTTTGTATAAATAACTGTTATCGCGGAAATACTTAAACTATTATTTTCCTAACGTGTATATTGCAATCTACTCAAATAATGAACAATAACTAACCCCTCCGGCCCAATGAGATGAGGAGGATATGTATGACATGTAACTGAGACGTAGTCTTATCCAGACTCAGGCCGACCATTCCTGAGACTTGTGGTTAATTGAACCCCAACCATTAAATTACACAGGTATCCACTCACCGTCTAGTATTCAAATCCGTAAAAAAGTGACTAGCTTTTATTAGTATTTGAACCTCAGAACTTTCGACTTCGAAAATCAGCTGTTTAAAATTGATCTGCGACGACGAGTTAATCACTAGACTAGCGTGGGGAGTTATTTAAACTAAAATATTTTAAAAAGTTTAATATATATATATATATGTAATAGCAATATATATATATCTAGTGATATATATATATATATATATATATATATATACATACGTAAACAAGACATTGCAAAAGTAGAAAAAAGGAGTAAGAAAAAATAGGGTGACTTAATCCGGAAAAGTAGATTATAGTTTTATGGACATTTGTGCAGAATGAACAACCAAAGATTGACAAAATAAATATTTAATTTCTACGTAAACAGAGCCATAAAGACGAACTGGTTTAAAGAAAGAGAAACACATCTAAAACCATTAAACATTTTTTAATGATCTGTCTTAGACAGAGATAAATAATTTAGGAAAATGATTCAAGAACCTAAGTTTGCAGAAAGGAAGAAAAAGAAGGATATAAACCTGAATAGATGGACGGAAGAAAGGCGACGACAACAACAGAACAAAAGAATGAAAACCTTTTGGGAAAAGAAAAAGAAGTCAAAACTACGTAAACTTAATCCGTAGTGGTCGAAACGAAACGAAAAGATGATATACTTTATAGAATTCTCAAAAAGTTAGCTCTAAAAATGATGTGATAAATTTAATTTGTGAAAGTACAGATAACTTACCTGGTGTAACTAACCTATAAAATAGTGCTCATACCGATGAGCATAAATAATAATGAATACATAGTAAATTCGCTTCGAGTAAATTCTTAGGTTATTTTAAGTTTGAATCAATTATTTTATGAATATATCAAAGTTTAATAATTAATTTTCATTCGTAAAATTCATTAATTAAAAAAAGTATATTAATAAATTCTATTATTATTTTTTCTAATTAGATGAACAACAATAATTGTGGAGATCATATACTCATTTAACAAAATTTAAAACCGTGAAAAGGTAAATTTATTTATCTGTTTATTTATTCTTTCAATTATTTAAGGGTGTATGTTCCGAGGGGGTTGTTGGTATAGGATGAAGGGACTAATGAAGGGTCTGGACGTACTCCCTAATCCCCCAAACAGATGAGTGTCTTATTTTGCGCCGCCGCATCGTTACAGACATTCATTACCTCTACTCTACTCTCTCGTCATTTATGCCAACTAATGTCCCTCCACATAGACATACAATTATTTTAATTGCTCTACTGGCATTAACCCAAAATATTTATAACCTTTTTTTCTTTTCTTATGATCTGTAACGACCATAAAATTTATTGGCACCATTACTTTTTTATTTGAACCGCTTTTTGAGGAAATAAAATACACAACATAATACTTGTCAGTTATTTGTTTTCTTTATTATAGTTATAGAACGTATTATCAAAAATAAAGAGTAATTAAACGTTATAAAATTTGTACTGTAAAATAATGCTTTGATAAATTTTCCAGTTCTTGATGATCGATGTTTTATACTTTGACTAACATTACGATTTATCTCTGCAACGACGTGATCCATCACGGACAAAGATTTAATAATTATAATAAAGAACTATGCCCAGGGGTTATCGAAATAAATTCTAAATAAGAAATCGCTTAAACATTTTTACAAATATTTCTCTTTAGATCTTTAAGTAATTTCCTTTTCTTTTTGGAAACGGTTTTTGTGTTTTTTAAAACGCTTTCTTGTTTTACAATTTAACGATGTAGTAGCATAACTATATTAATTTTTATTTTATATACTTGTAAAATGCGTAATATCTTAACATCTTGCAGAGTTCATGCTGATATTATAAATGTAATTATTTCCCAGATTAGTTGCATAGCCTTTTATTATTCGTTGTAAATTTTGGATGTTTTAGCATAAATCAATGTTAGCCTGTACCACTATACGATAGTATGAATTTTTTGATTTTAAAAATATAAAAATAAACAATAGACAATATCCTACTTGCATTTTCATTTTATATTTTCATTGGTTATTTCGCATAATTTTATTTAGTTGAGTTTTACTCCAGAACTCTTAAATCTTTTATGTTAGTAAAGTTGGTAATAGAAATTAATTAAAAGTAAGCGTTTTTCTATTATAAACAAAAAAAACAATAAATTTCTAAAGGTAACTACAGTTTCACGTTGTCTTCTCATATATTCATTATATATATATATTATATATTCTATTATATATCTAGACAAAGAGAGTTTTTGTTTGTTCGGGATAAACAGCAAAACTACTCGATCAATCGCAACCAAATTTTTATTCATCTTTCTCAACATAACTGAAAAGGATTTTAGATATGTTTCTTCTCGAAAATAAATATATATATAGTATAAACTTATATATGTAGTGGTGGAGATTTGCTCGTTGAAGCAGAAACTTTAATGTATTGAATTAGTGAACTGTGAATCTCTATTACTGTGTGTGTGTGTGTGAGAGAGTGCGTGTGTGCGTGTGTGTGTGTGTGTGTGTGTGTGAGAGAGAGAGAGGTAGATAGAGAGAGTGAGTGCGCGCGCGCGCGCGCGTGTTTGTGTGTTGGGTTTGAACTGAATGATTTGAATGGATAACATTTCAAACATTACAAAAATAATAGAATTAAATTTACGTTAAATAGATTCTACATCTATCGTATAAATAAGAAGAGAGTTTTTGTTTGTTCGGGATAAACAATAAAACTACTCGATCAATTGTAACCAAATTTTTTTTACCCGTGTTTCTTGGCATAACTGAGAAGAGTTTTAGATATATTTCATCTCCAAAAAAATCTCAAAAGAACCAATTGATCGACTGCTTTCAAATTTTTAGGATACATTTTTATTATACCATGGAAGATTTTAAGCTACAGACCGAGATCCTAGCTCCCTTGAAAATTAAAATATGAAAAATATTCATTATTACTTCACCTCCAAGAAGGGTGAAGTTGTTAGGGTGAAGATATTCATTAAGGAAAAAAAGATTAATCCTTTCACTTCATTATTATATTTCTACTTCCATAGCAAAGAAATAAGTTATACATTTTTCGTCATCAAAGGTGTGTTTACTTTAGTTACTACTATTATTCTGTATTTAATAATTCAATTTCTTTTTCAGGTTTCTATAAAACCTGAATATTTTAATTGTTATTTATCAGTATTGTTCTCACAGTCATGAGGATAACGAACAGTGTGGGGTTAAGGAAGCGGAGCTCTCTGAGTAGACTGGAATGGCGACCGAAGCGAGCTCTACGGGTGTCCAAGGGGCTGTCCCCCTGCAACATGGGAATGGCAAAGGAAGCGAGCTCCGCGGCCCCGATGAGCTCTTGAGTAGGCTTCAGGGTTCGCCTGGACCGATCTGGGCCCTCAGGGTTCCCAGCTTCTGGCTAGACGGGCCAGCTAGTATGTATATATATATATATATATATATAAAACTTTTTTTTATCACAGTTATTTTATTTTCTTAATGTGCAAAATAAAATAAAAACATATTTTGTGTAATCTATTTAGGACTTTGCCACTGTTGGAGCGCCGGAAAAGCCAAATTACGAGGTATCCAGGAATTTTGGGGAAAAGTTTCAGTGAATATGTAATCTTGACTGAGAACGAGAGTTCCTTTTAAGAAAATTTTTATGTAGGTTTTTTCGTGAAGGAAGTAGTTTTAAACGCTTCTTTTAAAAATCGATAATTATAACAAATTAGATTATATAACAACAAATTAAGTTATTTTTTTAAATGGGTAATAAATGAAAATAATGATTTATAAAGCAGATATTTAAAAAAGTAAATTTAATTATAAATAATTTATCGTTAGATTCAATAATTTTAATATTTAAAACTTACCTCATTAATTATTCATCCATCGATTCAATAATAATTATAAAAAATGACAGCCAATTAAAGCAAGACGTCTGTATACAATTTGTGATATATTACTATGATTACCCTGAAAAATATTAATGAGGATATTAAAAAGATATAAAAATACTTTAAAATTAAAAATAAAAATTTTTTTAAAGAAAACATTTCCTGGAAAACATCTCTCAAACTGAACCTTATAACTGAAGATACAAACTCATATTTTGGGAACCATTCTTGCAAATTTTGTTCTTCTATATTCCGTTTGCATTTGAATAATAATGAAACCGTTTTATGAATGGAATGAAAAATGTAAATATATTTCTTATGTATGACCAAATCTTGTCCTTTTTCTACCAGACCGAATTCTATCATTCCTTTTTTTTTTAGTAGTAATTTTTTTGTTGTGGGTTTTTTCTAGGAATCCAGAGATCTTTTAATCAAAATTATTATTATAAAAGATTTGAACATATTTTTGCCATGATTATGGGAATGGCAAAGGAAGCGAGCTCCGCGGCCCCGATGAGCTCTTGAGTAGGCTTCAGGGTTCGCCTGGGCCGATCTGGGCCCTCAGGGTTCCCAGCTTCTGGCTAGACTTCTGGCTTGAACTGTTAAAAGTAATGAAATTCAGCTTTATGTCATTTGATAATCCACCTCTCTTACCAAAACATTCAAGGAAAGTAGTTGGACATTTCATGGCGAATAAATGATATATTCTTGCATTCCAACGGAGCATTGACTCCAAAGTAATTTTGTTACTCGTTTTAATTATAATTATTTATGTATTAAATATATTTGATTTTGAACATAAATTATGTTTCTTACATAAGTTAAATAAATTTCTTACATAAGTTAATATATATATATAAATTTTTTTTTTTGTTAAATTTTATTAATCTATTATTTAAAGTAATCTCGTTTGCATTAAAATAGATAAATTTAGTTAGAACTTCATTGTAAAAATAACACAATATTCAATTTTGTACTGATTGTATGTACAAACCTTTCTTGTTCTAATGATATAAGAGAAATGGAAATTAGAGCATGTTAAATTACGTTTTGCTTTCAAACATAGCCGTTGTTTAGGCATTTGCCGTTTCTCAACTCATTAAGTACAAACGACACAAGATATCTCTGAACAGGCTGTCGGACGGTCTCGAGATCGTATAAAATATGTTTATTAATTTTATAATTCACTTAAAACACTTAATAATATGTAGAAAATATTTGTTTATTCGGTTTGAATCTAATTTCAAATTTCATTTATCGGTTTAAAAGCATACATTTTTTATTTATTCAAAAATTATATTTAGTAGTTTTTATCTCTTGTAAACAGAAGAGGAGACTGGTTAGCAAATATTATTTATAATGATTATTATCTTGTACATTAATCTGAACCGGAGAAACATACTTTTGCATTTAAATATAAGTCAATTGATTTTCATTTTCATATTGTACGTCCTTTCGTTGGAATGAATTCAAATTTTATGAAAAAGTTTTACATTCTTAACGCTCGAAAAAATGAAAATTTTGAATTTTTTTGGTATCCTAATAAAAATCTCGTAGGAAATGAAATTTTAACATTTTTACTTTTATTTGAATTTTAAGATTTTATTCAGTCCTTAGGAATTCATAGTTTGAATATCGATTTTTTTTCAATTAACCACACATCTCAGGAATGGTCGACCTCTCTCTTTTTTTCTGTTTAGCCTCCGGAACCACCATAAGGTATTACTTTAGAGGATGAATGAGGATGATATGTATGAATGTAAATGAAGTGTAGTCTTGTTCAGTCTCAGGTCGACCATTCCTGAGATGTGCGGCTAATTGTGTGTGGTTAAACCCTTTCACCAAAGAACTCTCCACGATCTAGTATTCAGATCCGTATAAAAGTAACTGTTTTTACTAGGATTTGAACCTTAGCACTCTCAACTTCAAAATCAACTGATTTGCGATGATGAGTTAACCATTAGACCAACCTGTTGGGTTAGGAACAGTTGTCCTGAGGCTGTAAAAGATTACTCCTCATTTACACTCATACATATCATCCTCTGAAGTAATACCTTTTGGTGGTTCCGGAAGCTAAACAAAAAAAGAAAAAATTGAATATCGAGTTTCATTTCATATTTCTTTTTTGCTTAATGAATTAATTCATCACAGAAGCTGACAGAAAAGCTCGTACGTGGGATCACGGAAATAGAATTTTTTAGTATATGAAAGGTAAAATGCCACACATGACCGGAAATCGAACCCGGGTCCGTGGATTGATAGGCCGAGACGCTACCAGTCCACCACAGAGAACGGATTTATTTGAATCTAATTGTCTGATTCTAATTTATTTCAAAAATATTTTTAAAATCTTTATAAAACTTTTACGATACAATAAAGAAAGTGAAACGTTTTTTCTTGCTTTTTTTTTTTTCATTACTCACTTAAGGGTGAGAAAATGTCATTATATTATCGTTATACATTAAATCAGAACCGATTACAAAATATGCGGATGATGGATAAAGCTTAATTATTCGATCAATAAGTTTATTTTATTATTTAAGCGAGACTAAATGAAAAATCAATTTTTGTCTCTATATAATGCCAACTAGTAACAAATTCAGCTGAAGAAATAGCTGAGATTGCTGCGATTTCAGTAAGGTAAATTACTACTTCAAATTAAAATAGATTTGTTCTTAACATTTTCATATTGTCATTCACGTGTAATTCTGTACACTGAAAACGAACGTATCGAGATAATTGGCTTATATTGAAATTAAAAGATCTAATGTGGACACCACATTACTTCTTCGTAGGCCTATTAAATTACATATATACATTTTTGCTGCACTTCATTTGAAATTGAGATACGATCCACCAATTCTTTAATAAAGTGGACAGTTACACAATTGCATTGTGGTGGACACCACATTGCATCACATTTTTTGTGGTGTCCGTACCAGCATTTCATATTAGTTTATATATTAATTTTGTTCCATTTCGCTGAAGTAATTATGTGGTATAAGTGAGAACGTTTTAGGTCTGTAACCATGCACGCATCGGTTCGAATCTGACTTCATATACATATATTTTTTTTAGCTTTTTTAATTTAAATATATTGATTTATTAATAATTATTAACCACTGTAAAAAATGTTGAATTAAAATGAAAGGTACTTACTTACTAACCAACGCCCACTCTTGGCTGTTAAGCCATTTTGTGACGCGCTGACCAGTGTAGACGGGCTTCTGTGTAAACGGGACCTTCATCATCCCTCTGCGAGTGATCCAAAGCTCGTCAGGTCCCCAGATGGTCTGCGTCCATAGTTTTGTGGCCGCAGAGTTGGCATGCTGGAGAGTTCAGAACCCGTATCCGATGTAGGTGCGAGGCCAGATATTAATGTCAGGGTTTTAATCTAAATGGATCAACGCTGACTGCTCGAGGGAGGCTATAACTTATAGGGCCATGTATGACAAGGTTCTCCAATTTCTTGCCTGATGGTGTTTCTTTACGGTTTTCGCCAATCCATTTATTGACTACAGAGTTTATTTGCGCTTTGGCTGAGTCAAAAGAAGGAGTATTGGGATAGCTGAGACAAAGATGTTCCCAGCTTTGCCATTTATCAGCCACTTCATTACCATATATGTTAAAATGGCTGGGAACCTTGGAATTTTAACTGCCAGCCTTGATATCCCAGTTCGTTCCTGCGCTCCAAAGTTCTTGTGCAGTCAGTTATAGTGTTACATGACGTTCCGGATGGCTGCTTGCGAATCGACATAGAAGCATTTCGTGTGGAAAGGATTTCAAGTTAGGCTGCTTGAATCGCGGTGATCTCTCCGTCATAATTGCGCTCTGTGGAGTGGCGACTTCAAGATGCCCCTGGAAATGGTGGCAGTAGTACGCAGCTCCTTTTATCCTGTTCCCGGTATTGATGATCCGTCTGTATAAATGTGTAAGCATTCCTATTCCGCATAATCTTCATGAATGGTTTAGAGCGCAGCCTGTTTTAATTTCACATCATAAGAGGCGTGTTTTGGCAATAGATGATTTAGATGATTAGATTAGATCATAACTTAAAATATTTTAAGTTATATATGGCTTGAGGCAAGTGGTCAAAAGAATCTTAATAGGTTTCAAGTGATGTTACGTCTACAGGTGTCAGGATGTACTTTTTATATAGGTTCTTATATGCAGTGAATGGTGCAATTTGGGTTTGGAGTTTGCTTGTTGCTTGCTGGTAACTGTCCCACTGTTGCTTATACTCTCTTCTTGAACGTTCCCCGAAGTGCAATGCACTTCTTTCACGGTGGACATGGAGAGACTTCATTTGTGTCTGAGCCTCCATAGTTGCCACCGGGGTTGATTTAGCATCACCGGTTATTAGTCTCAGAACAGTGCTCTGGACAAGGTTCATCTTATATGCAGTTGTAGAGCCGGCAGTGACTGTCACCTCACTTCCGTATTCCAGAACTGGTCTAATATATGTTTTATACGTTGTCATTAACACTTCGTGGTTAGCTCCCCATTTCGCGGCAGTGAGTTTTTTCAGTAGACGAGTCCTTTTCACTGCTCTTCCCACGCATTGTTCGACATGTGGTTTCCAGGTGAGTCGTCGGTGCAGGATAACTCCCTAGTATTTAGAAATGTTGCTGTCTTTTAGTGCTTGATTATATGACAGAGTTATTGCCGGTACTTTTGTGAAAATCGTGAACAGTTGGAATGTAGTTTTTATGATATTAACAGTCATAGCGTTACGTGTTGACCAGATTTCAAGATTCAGCAATGCCTTATTGAGGCATTCTTCCAATGCATTTACGTTACTACTAGTTGTGCAGATGAGGAGATCATCTGCGTACAGGAGGGCTTCGACTTCCTTCTTGTAGTTCTCTGAATGCGTCTATGATGTCATAGATCATAATGTTGAATAGTGTATAACTCAGAACAGCACCCTGTGCTAGGCCTTCCTTTTGAGTGCGAAATTTGGAAGTACTGTGGTTGTGGCGCACTCAGATTAATTTTTGGCAAAGAAAAGACTTGATCCATTTGAATATGCGTTCAGAAATATTGCACATGGCCAGATTGTGAATGAGTATGCGTTTCCAGACGGTATTATTTGCTGCTTTTAGGTTGACTAAAACTGCTAGTGTAGACATCTTTCTGTGGTATCCATCTTGTTGTGTGTAGTAAACAACATGGTCCATAGGGCTTCGATTTCTGCGGAAGCCAGCTTGAGTATTGTGTACGATTCCATATGTTTCGATAAACTGGTTTAGACGGTTGACAACCATCTTCTCTGCCACTGCAAAACAAGAGCTTGTTAGGGATGTAGGCCTGTAGCTTTCAGCTAGACTGGCGTCTTTACCAGCTTTTAATACGGGGATAATTCCTGCCTTTCGCCAATGCTGCGGAACATGACTCTGCTATGTTAAGTTTATAGTGCCGAGTAGGGTTTCCTTAGCTTTTCCTCAAAATGGGTCAATAGTTCTGGAAATATTCTTTCAGATCCCGCTGTTTTGTTTGGCTTGGTTAGGGACAAAGCATTGTCCAATTCCTGGATGGTAATATCAGCTTCAAAAGGTTTCATGGCTTTCCTATCGTGACATAAACTCTTTGGATGCTTCAGAAGTGTTTTTGCCACAAATCTGTCTCCTTTTACATGGCTAATATTGGTGTAATGCTTACATAAAGCATTAGCAACACCTCTGGGATCACTGTAGGATTTCATGCCACTTTGTAATGGTTTTTGTACTTTCAGAATACTACATTATTTAGACGTGATATTTATCGATGCGCTTTTATTCCGTCTTTTCGATAGTCTAGCGTGAATAAGAAGCTCCTAAAAGCAGAACGCTTGGCACTTATTATTACTTTCTGTAGTCTCGATTGGTCTCTTCTAAGGGTTATAAGTTCCTCTCTGGTCTTGGTTCTTTCCGCTTTACGGCGGCTTTTGTCTCGTGTTTTCTTAAGATCAGTAAACCTGGAAGTCCAAAAAGGATTGAATTTCTTTGACCCCGGTCAAAAAGTTTGACCCCGGGGAATACACCCACCAGCACATCAGAGGATGGCTGAGTTTAAAGCCACAATGGTTATTTCAGCAGAGGCTGCGATCGCAGAGTCCTGAAGCACAGAGTCTGTAAGCTTTATATATTTATTCTAGTGTGCTTTTTAAAGTTCCAATGTGGGGCTCGATTTTCAATGTATGGCACTTTTATCGTGGAAATCGTGACTAGAAGCGCTCTGTGACCACATCCATCAGCATTGTCGAGCAACAGGGCCTTGGTTTTTTCAGACAAGCGTAGATGATAACAATCAAATCAGGTCGTGGTAGTTGTCCTGAATATGAGAGGACGGTAGGTAGTCTATCCACAACATCCAGAAGGTCATCTCTTCATGGCACTTTTCGGATGGCATCAGTGTTGAGTAAACCCATCTTGGAAAAGAGCCGTTGAACTCTCCAACAAAATGTAAAGTACATAAAATTTTATTTCACAAATAATTTCTGATTTTTTTTCAATCAGAGGTTAATAATTATTAATAAATCAATGTATTTAAATAAAAAAAAAAAAAAAAAAATGATGGTCGCATTTGAACCGATGTGCCTTCCCCTTGTAAGATTTAAATATTTCATTAATTAAAATTTTATTTGTCTATAACTCTGGAACCAATGAAAATAAGTACCACTTATGTTATATCGTTGAAAAGCTCTCAATGAGGGCTTATTACTGTAGTTAAGAAAAAGTCCAAAATCCAATTTTTTCTGGATTTTGACTTTTTTGGACACTTTTGGTCTAGTCGATTGCAATCAAAAGGGAAGGTGAATAACTAGATGTTACAACAGTCCTAAATCAAAAATTCAATATTCTGCGGCTAATCGTTTTTGAGTAATTCGAGCCGAGATGCATACGTGCAAACGAACAGACTTTACGCCGAAACTAATCAAATTGGATTTGACATTCAGGGATGGTAAAAACGGATATTTCCGTTGAAATCTGGAAAACTAAATTTTTCGCGATAACAATATTTTCTTTACTTCGTACAAGGTAGTAAAACATACTTAAGAAAATAGTTCTTTCATTAATTTAATATATAACCTAAATAAAATATGAATCTAAAATCTTTTTTAGCAATTATTTACAATCGGAAATTTATTTTTATAGCTATCTATTGCTGTGCATATAATAGCTTTATATATACCTAACTACAGTTAGGTTTGGTTAGGAAAAATTACGTTAATAGAAACAGCCAACCGTAAGTATGAATTCATAGGTAAACCACCTTCATTAATCAAAGAGTTGAATATTTCTGATCAATTGTATTAAACAAATTTCGAAATGTTATAATAATTAATTTTTTAACCAATTCACTTTACTAGTTGGAATTCAGAAAATTTATATCAATCATAATACGAAGTTAAGATGGAATATCGTACTATGGAACAGTGATGATATCATATTCCAACAGTTTAGTAGAACGCGCAGTATTGAATGGTATTACCGTAATATCCCAACCAGTAAAGATAAAGATGACCTCCGATTGATATAAAAGACCTAGCCTTTTTTTTTATTTCTAACAAGGAAATCTACATGTAGGGATTTAGAAAACCAACTTATTTTCACCAAGTACAATACGGTATTACTTTTACATCTACTTAAACAGTATCTCGAAAAGGATGAATATAATTTTACAAACTTTATTACGCTTGTAAATAAAAAATTCTAAATTTTTACATTGCCGTTCACCAGTTTAATTTTAGTTTCTATCATGAGAAAAAGTAACGAAGTGGATTTATATTTTTCTAAGATATAAACCATCAGATGATATTTCCAAAAGCTTTAAATTTAATATAATTACTGTTTATAATATTCTAAGTATACACTTATCAGAAATTTAGTTATTAAAACGGGTTTTATTTTTCCCTTTTTCATTTTCCCCACTTTTTCACTTTCCACTTTTTCTATTTGGCCTCTGGCAAATCTTTTAAATCGAGGACCGTCGCTAGCGCTCCCTCTGGCAAGTACGACAACTAATAGAAAGGCGGCGACGCCTTTTCTATAATCTTTAAAGTACCGTCTAGCGTCTTTCGACACCTTCGGATCCATTTTATTAAATAAATAAGAATGATTTTGGATATATGATTTGTGTTTAAGAATTCTGAATAAAAATGTAATTCAGAATTACATTTATGCGCAAAACGGTTTATGCGCAGAACGGTTTTTCGATTAAAATTCTTGCTTTTTTTAATTGAAGTGCATCAAATCCCACAGTAAGTATGAAAATATTCAAACTTCATGGATACCGGTGTTCTTTGGTGTTTGGGTTTCAATTAACCAAACACATCAAGGAAATTGTCGACCTGATACTGTCCAAGGCTACACTTCATTTCCATTTATACATATCATCCTCATTTATCCTCTGAAGTAATACCTTACGGTGGTTTCAGGGGCTAAACAGAAAAAGAGAGAGACTTCAGAAGTAGTCCAATCGAAATCAACTGGTTCTGATCGGTGAAGAACGACTCAACCAATTTTCATCAAATTTTAACATGCATATCTAAATTTCAATGAAACTGATGTAGTAGTTTGGAGATCTTTGAGCCTCAAAATTTTATATGTAAACATATACATATATATATATATGTGTGTGTGTGTATATAAAAACACATCCCGGCAACTATTTCTCATGATTTATATCGAACACTATTCACGCATTGATTCTATTTTCCACGATAGTAGATTCCATTTTTGGAACCTGGAAACATTTATAACAATCTACAAGGGTTATTTTTTTTTCAAGGTTCGATCGTAAGCGAGGTGGATTTAGTAAGAGTTTTGAACTAGAAAGTTTATTAAATATTGTGTACTCGTTGCAGAAACAGCCAACGTTTTAAGTATTTACTTTTTATGTATTGACGGGGATAATATACACAGTTTGAATAGCTAATCGGGCGTACTTTGCATGTAATAAATTAATATGCAAGTATTAATAGTATTAATGGTATTTTTTCGTCTAAAGAATATTTGCATGTTTTTTTCTGTTGTAGTTTATCCAGCACGACTTTAATTACATACTTGAACGAGATTTCATGAGTTAGTTTAACTGAATGAAACTTATACGAGTTGAAAAGTTAAAACATTAATATTACTATTTATTTGTTACAAACATTATATGATACTGCGTATCGATTTTAAGTTAATTATTAATGAATTTTGTTGTTGCATTCTATTATAATTTAAAAATTCAGTTTATAGTTTATTCAGTGTAACCCCGCTATAACGCGGTTATCGGCGGACATACGTGACACCCGCTTTATTGGTTAACCGCGTTATTTCCAGAAGTAAATTTTAAAACACAAGGGGATCAATTAAAAAAATAGACAAAAAACCAAGCAATAATGGTTTAATAGAAAAAGCTAATACAATGTAATGTGTACTTACATAGAAACAAGTTAAATGCGGAAGATACGATATTTTCTCGAGGACAGGTTATAATCCGCGTTATACCCGTGTCCGCGGTATATCGAGTCACGTTATAGCGGGGTTGTATTGTATTAAGTATCAAGATCTACTTATTTTCACTAAATTATTTTATCTCTAGTCGACGAAACGTTCCATTTATGAAATCGACGAGGAGAGATTTCCATTTATGAATGTTTCGGATTAGGACAACGTCAAATTTTAGTTCCCGTTACAAAGTTTACTTCCGGAATGTATTAACAAATCTTTACTTTGTTTTAAAATGATTTTCAGTTTATTAAAATCTATATAAAAAATTCTTCTTCTGTTACAATAAATAATGCGAAATTCATTTTTTTTCTAATGTTTTCATTTTTGTTATTCGTCTGATCATAAAGAAACTTCTTGATGCTTTAAACCAGAGTTGTGTACGGGGTATAAGGTTTTTGTTCAAATTTTATCCATATTATTATTTTATTAAATATAAATGAGAATAAATGCCTAAAATGTATTTCTTGTCAAAATGGGTGGCCAACTGTTAATAATTTCAAGAGATATAGCTGATTTTATTGAGATTCGAATCATGTGAATTGATACATCGAGTACGTATACTCTTAATATTATAATAAAATGAGTTACATCGATGACAAGAAATCCTGTAAAAAATTAAAACTCCAAATCCAGACAAGCTAGAATTGAAGTGAATAAAGGAATTGAAGATCCAAAAGCCTTCTTTGCATTAGATTTGTGTAGAAGCTAAAGATTATTTGAAGTAAAATTCAATGTTAATAAGTACTTACGATAATATTTTTTTTTTTGTATATACAGAATGTAGATAGCTACTACAAAAAAGTTTTTTTGTTCTCGCTACGAAAGACTAAGTAGCGCTCATCTTACTACAAACCATATATAGTGAAAATTACACTGATTAATGATTTTAAACTAGGATAAATACTTATGATTAATAATAAACCACGTTCATTAGACCAATAAAATTACTAAATACAGAGAATGTTCAACTAAAAGAGGTCACATCACTCAGTAGTTTATACTAAATGCATATTTTGTTACAAATGCATATATTGGGGTTAGGTGGGTAAAATAATGTTGAAATAAGACTGAAGGTGTTGATACGACTGGAACTAGAGTGAAGAAGTCTCTTTAATGCCTGCACGTTTGAGTATTGCCTTCTGTTCGAGCATTGGCCATTTGAACAAGGTTGCGTAATCGTGTGTTGTCGTTTGTTGAAATGCAGTTAACTGTTGAAGAACGTATATTCATGATTGAAACTTATTTAGAGACGAGATTTCATGTTGTCGGTGAAAGTTTAGGGAGAAAATTGAAAAGGAAGCGCCAATGAAAAGTGTTATTCAAAAGTTAACTGAAAACTTTCGTAAAACAGGTTTGGTGTTACACCAGAATTGTGCCCGACACAGGCCAGTTTTAACGAAACAGGTCTTACAGGACATTAAAGCGGCAGTTAAAAATCTCCTCATAAATCTTAGAAACTAAGCCGGAAAAAAAAACATTTCACTAGGTTCAGCCCACACTGCAGTGAGGTGAATGCTTAAATGTTATCCTTATCGAATGTAGGTTTTCCATGAGCTAACTAATGGTGATTATGCTAAAAGAGTTTACTGCTGTCAATGGTTCAGGAACTTCATTAGAGGCAACATTGGCCTTACTGCAAGAGGATGAGCGAGACTGCTGGTTGCAACAGAACAGCGCCACTTGTCATATAGCTCGCTTTACTGTGAGGATACCACAGGATTTTTTTGGTAGAAGAATCATTTCTTAAGTATTGTGACCACCAAAATCTCCTGATCTGACTAGTTTATATTTCTTTCTGTAGGGTTACTTAAAAGAAATTGTTTATACAGAAGCAGTCCACATATCCTGTAAGAATTAAAGACAAACATTATCAATGCAATCCAGGGAATAGACAGGGTACAGCTAATAAAAAGAGCCAGGAACATAGTCAAACGTTTTGACAAATGCATAAAAGTGAATGGGTATAATTTTCTCCGCCTTCTGTAAATTATTATGTAAGTGTTTGCCAATAAACTAATATTTATAGATAAAACCAAGTGATGGGACCTCTTTTAGGTTAAACACTCTGTATTTCTGACCAATTAGAATTACCAAAATTCCAATCAATCCCAATACCGAATTACTAATCCCACAAAATAATACATTGAACAAATCGCAGTACATTAAAATTAGATCAATAATAATACATAAATGTGTTGGCGAATTACAAAATTGGACGGTGTTGATACAAAATCCCAACCAATCACAAAAAGTTTTATTGTAATCATAACAAAGCATAGATACAGCCATTAAAAATAAAGAAAATTTTCACCAATGGCAATGTGGAATTTTTTTTTATCTTCACTAAAATATTTCTTTGATTGGTTGAATATAATTTTGAAAATTTCAGAGATTTGAAACCTCTTGCTTTTTCTTTTGCCCAGTATAATATACATTTAAACCAGGTGATAAGTTAAAGAGAAAGTTTATTGGTAATAAACCAGAAGATGATTCTCTGTGATAAATCTAAAGTTAAAAAAGTTAAAATTTGATTTCTTTAGAGGATACGTTAGTTATAGAGTAAGAGAAACCTGTTTTAAAGTATACAATTTTTTATCCGGACTACGATTTCCACTATTTTTCTTTAGTTTTCCATAACCGTTAACGATTATTTAAAAAAATGTTGTGTACTTTCTATATGAATATTTCCTACAACACATATTTGCCACATTCTGTTTCTCCTCAATAATTTATCTCCATACGACTTATAAATCTTTATCGCTTATTCGAAACTGAAATTGATTGCTCTGCTAGGTCATAAGGGTAAAAGAAATTGTAACGTCTCTATTATTCTCATCTTGATGAATTCGTTTTTCCGTTCTTATAGTTAAGTCAGGCCTATAATTGCAAGAAATTAATGAGAATTTTTACTTAATACCTTTTCAACAGAGCACAAAAACTAAACTCCTTGTTTTGTTAAACAAGTAAAAAACTAAGTGTATCAAAATTTTCGTGAATCATCCTTAAGACGGGTGATTCACTCGGTATCTGATATAAAACTCGCGCGCGCGCCCACACACACACACACACACACACACACCCCTTGAGATTTGTTAAAAAGGATAATGCTCTTGAGAGATTATTTAACATTCATGAACAATCATAACAAATTTCCTACGGAACCTCAACTTGCATAGTATGTCCCTTCAGTCAATGTACATTACACTTGTAAAGCTTAAAAAAATTGTTTAGCTTTTCTATTGTGTTTTACTTCCTTGTACAAAGTAAAGGAAGTATTGTGATCGCGAAAAATTTCTGTTTCCAGATTTCAACGGAAATATCCATTTTGACCATCTCTGAACTTATTTTTACTAGTTCGGCGTGACATTTGTACGTACGTACGTATGTGCGTATGTATCTCGCATAACTTTAAAACGATAAACCGTAGAATGTGAAGATTTTGGATTTAGAACTGTTGTAACATGTAGTTGTGAATCGACTTTTGATTGAAATCGACTGAACCAAAAGTCTCCAAAAAAGCCCAAATTCCAAAAGAAATTGGATTTTGGACTTTTTCTTAACTAGAGTAATAAGCCATCACTGAGTGCTTTTCAACGATGTACCATAAGTGGTATTTATTTTCATTCGTTCCAGAATTATAGCCAAATGAAATTTTAATTAATGAAATATTTGGATCTTATAAGGGGAAGGCACATCGGTCGAATCAAACTTCATTTCCCTTTTTTACGTTTTTTTTTAATTTAAATATATTGATTTATTAACAATTATTAACCTCTGATTGTAAAAAAAAATTTACGATAAATAATAATTCAATAATAACGATAAAAAGATGTGAAAAAATATCAGAAGTTGTATATGTAAATTTAATAGGCGTTCAAGAAAATAATGTGGTGTCCACATTACATTTTTATTAAATAAATCAAACAACGTGAAATTATTTTTACTGGGTAATTAATTAATGTTTAATATTTATACTACCTTCGAAGTGTTTCTAATTTAATGAAGCATTAAAAATAGGTTTATACAAATCTTCTCCTGTAACTTGCTAGTTAGTAACTGCTTCTCATTCAAGAAGCAGTATTATTAAACGTATTTTCGTTACCTACATTTATAAAATTATGCTGAATTAAATATATAAATAATAAATCAAATAAAGAATTACTATAGCAGAAATAATTATTAAAGCTCTAAAAATAAATAATAATTTTACAGTTTCAAGAACTGATCGTTTTCAATTTTTTTTTTTTTTTTTTTTTAATAAAAGAACGAACATTATTATTGAAGGAAATGGAAGTGAGGTTTGAAAAATGTCATTACTTTAATTCAGCCAATTTGAGCTTTGTTTAAAAAAGGAATGGAATAGAATTTATGAAGTAACGCTGAGTGGTAGGTAAGCCTTTTTAAACTTTGTTACCATAGAAACGTAGAGGCGGAATGCACTCGTTTTATCACCTTTCAAAATCATGTTCTTCTCTACCTGAAATAAAAAAAATAAAATATATCATTATGTTGGAGAGTCCATTAAGGTTTTTTTTTTAATTCTTGGGTATACTTCTTTTATCTGTTCGTTCCTTTAAAAATTTTCTTTCTTTCTGTTAATATTGGACTTGTTATTCAGCATAGCTGAAATACTATATTTGGTAAAACGAAATAAGAAATTTGATTTTAGAAACACTTACTTGGTGTATGTTTCTGGTAGACATTAAAAACATTTTAAAATGTCAAGTATTAAATTTTTATTTTTATTTTAGTTCTCTTACCACGTTTTAAAACATTTATTTGCATATATCGTTAATTTACTGTCCAAATTTCACATCAGCGATTTTTTGACCCTTAGCAGATGACACAGTTTTGAACGTAGAAAAATTCCAATTTGGATGAAAATATTCCTGTTGGAATATAAATATTCCTATTTGGAACATATTTTGTAAAGTTGTTTGTTAGATCAATTTCAACTTTCTTTGTGCAAGGATCTTGAATGATTTGAACAAGATTTTTGCCTTTGTTTCTAAGATCGATAAAAATAAAAAGGAAATAAAAAATAATCTAAAAGAAACTTTAGTATAAGAGAAATTTTTCTGTAGTTGTGTGAAAGAAACAGAAAAATAAAGAGTACGTTTTAAGCATGGATTTACTAAAATTGTAACTTACTAT
This sequence comes from Lycorma delicatula, assembly GCF_047948215.1. Taxonomy (NCBI): domain Eukaryota; kingdom Metazoa; phylum Arthropoda; class Insecta; order Hemiptera; family Fulgoridae; genus Lycorma; species Lycorma delicatula. The sequence continues at coordinate 185,450,696 of NC_134457.1, read as the reverse complement.
GTAGTCTGTAATACACAGAATATTGGCGGTTAATTGTAATTATTACCAGATCATAGGTATCTAGTCCGTTTCGCTAATACATCAATCTTTCTATTTTAAAGCAAAAGTTTTAAGTCTCTGATAAATTCCATTTCCTATTAATCATCTATAATTATAATTCTCTTCTTTTGTCTCATTTTATCATCTTCTAATGATCCTTCTACCACTGTTTTAATTATCTCTCATGATGTGTCAAAATCAAATCTGTTTTCCCATGTTTATTTACTCTTATTAAACTTCTATTACTCATTACGTTTCTCACTAATGTTCAATCCTTTAGGCTGTGTGTTCCAGTAATTTCCTCTAATCTCCTCGTAAGTCTTAATTTCAAATGCTTCCAGCCTTTGTTTGTCTTTTTTCCTTGATCTGCGTACTTCTTATCAGTATAGATGAACATTCTAATCTTCACTGTCGTCTTATAAGATGTTTCTACTAAATGTAGAAACTTAGCATTCCTATTTTTACTTCTCTTTCAAATCCAATTTTAACCTGGTATCTGTTTGACTTGTTCACAATTTGTTCTGTTGTTCTAGACATTCATTGGCTTCTTCGCTCCTATTCACATTACTTCTGTTTTCTTAACATTCATCTTTGTACTGTGTTCTGTTATTCAATTTATTTTAATTTCGAAAATATCTGTCCAATGTCCTGTCCTTCATCTCCTAAAAGGAGATGAAAAAAAAGAATAAAATGAAGATTAGATTGGAAATAGGCAACACTTCGCCTTCTCCTTCTAGGTTAAATTACTAATTATGTGCTTCCTATACTTTTATAGCTGTTCTCTGATTTAGATATAATCTATTAGATAATCTATATTTTCGTTTTAATTTTTAATATTTTTATAGCTTATTCCATTTGATACTGTCAAATGCTTTTTCTATTTTTATAACATGTATACTTTTTCCTTCATCTCTTTCTATACATATATCTCTTACAACTAATTTTTATCAGCCGATTTCACCCTTTTGTGAATCAATATTGTTCTTCAAAACCCACCGGCTTAGTTTAGATTGGTTGAACTCATTGTCGCAAAATCAGCTGATTTTCAAATTCAAGAGTTCTAACGTTCAAATCCTTGTACAGGCAGTCTCTTTTATATGGATTGAATGGTAAACTGTGGAAACTGGTGTTCTTTGGTGGTTAGGATTCAATTAACCACACATCTCAGAAATAGCGACCTGAGTCTGCGCAAGACTACATACACTTCATTTAAATTTAATACATATCATCCTTTTCTCATTGGGGTGGAGGGGGTTGCTTATTGTTCACTATTTGAACAGATTGCAACATGCACATTAGGAAAAATATATATATATTGTTCGGCTATGATTTCCTTAATATTCTTTTTACCTACTATTCTGGTTAGAATTCACAAAAAAAATCTTAAAATAAAAAATTAAATTTATCCTGCGATTTTGTCAGTACTGTGTCATGCTGTTTCAGGTTTAGAATCATGATCACCTTAAGAAAATCTTTCTAGCCTCATCACGCTATATTATTAGCTTATCTTATCACACAGCTTTTCCATTTTTTCATATTTTTCATTGCTTATATAACTTCTGATTTTAAAATTGCTGGTGTTATTAACCGTCTTCCCTGTTATTGTGATCTTCTACAGAGAGATCACGTTACTAGCAATAACACTGGTATTGTTCTTCCATCTTTTAATATCTCCTTCTTGTGTAATACTTTATTATCTTTACTGTAATATCTAGAATATCTGTACTCTTATACCACTTATTCCATGTGACTGATTTTATTTATTTTTTTAATATTATAGTTCAGGCCATTCATTTTTTGTAAATCTTTTATGTTTGAGTGTTTTTGTTTTTAAGTTACCTCTCCTTTGCTTTTCATATTACTCTTCTTAATTTATCTTTTTCTGTAGAGTCTTCTACCTTCTTTATCCTTCCTGTTCTTATATTTTTCTGTCTTTAAGTTTATCAGTCATCATTATGTAATCTAAGTTTCTTTATTATTCTATCCTTAATGAAGCCAACTGCTTTTTCTGTTGCATCTTCCATCTTCACCCAAATTTTATTTGCAGTATTGCTGATGTATTTCTTTCCTTCATTACTTGAAGTAATTTTCCCTTGCTATCTTTTTCACAATGTTTTTTTTATTCATATGTCTTCTAAATCATATTTCTAATTAATTGTGTATTGCAGAATTAATTATGAAATATTATTCCTATAATAGTTCAGATATACGGACAACTCTTTCTATCTTTTGTTAATTTTCACATATGGTCTTCTTCTATGATTCTTTTTTGGGATGAATGTTTTACTTTCCTTACAAGATTGAATGAGCCTTTTTCCCTAACTCATTACTATTTATTATTTCATTTCCCCTGCTTATTTGATTTTGTATATAAATCATATTGATTTATAACAAAAAAGGATATGTTAATTTATTGCTTTTTATTATTTATAACAGCCTAATGTCTCTATCACATTCAAAAAATATATAAAAGATACTGTGGCTGATTTCTCTAAAAATAATTAATTAGGTTCACTGTAAATCCCTATGGTGAATAGTATAATTGCTCTTTAAAGATTGAATATCTTTGATTCTGTGAGATAGGCATGCTGATATGCAAAATTATAATTGGATCAGCGAAGAATGCAATAAAAAACTACTTCAATGCTCACTTTCCCTAATAAGGCTGATATGAGGCCTCGTTACTCTTGAAAATATTATCTCAGTTTGAGCATAACTTATGATATTTATAATGCCATCTGTAAGCGTTATGTTGGTGGCACTTCACATGCATACAGGTATTACAAAATAATTTTAGACATAGAATTTGTCATCTTACTTTTAGTTTATTTTATAACGGGGACTTTACACTATTTTAATACTATTTACATTATTTTAATCGATTAAACCAGTAAACATTAATATGAAATTAAATTAATTAAATGTAACAGTTTCTGTTTTACTTCAATATAAATGGTCTTACATTGTTACATTTATTGCTATCCGTTACTTTTTTAATTTTACTTTTTCATTTATCTAGTTCTGTTTTACACTTGTTATTTCAAAATATTCTCTACCGCCTACATTCTGATTCCCCCATTTATGTTTATCCACAATTGTGTATTCTAATCTTTGTATGCGGTTACAAATTTAGTCAATACTTCCTTCTGAACCTAAATTAACTGAACTTGGTTGTGTCATATCTGGTTCTGATACCTAGTATTGCTTTACAAAATTCTGCCTCAACTTGTCTTTTTTCAATTTGTTTTGAAAATTAATTAAATAGTGTAGTTTGTTATATTTTTTTCTAAACTAGATAATTAAAAATAATTTATTAAAAAGATTTGTATTATCTGTTGTTTTTACATCATTCATGTTTCATGGACGTAAAATATTACACTCCTTACATTGAATTTAGTTTATTTTTCCTCTTTCTTTAATTTAAAGATGTTTTATGGAGGGTTTACTGATTCAAAACTTAAATAAATGGAGTGAGGAATTTATGATCACTGATGATTTACTTATATTTTTACTAAATTAACATTTTTAATTTAAATTCATACATGTGACACCCTTAATTTAATATTCTTCATTGCTTGTGTTAAAAAAAAATTCAGTTTCTTTATTGATAGCAACTTGATTCTATCAGTTCTTGAATCTGAAACTGATAGAGTCAAGTTTCTATTAATTCAATTCAAGTGAAATGGGATGATTTATATAATAGGATGAATTGTTTGTAAATGACCAAAGAGTAATCTTTTCAAAATTTATCCAGGATTCTTGGGAATTTGTGTTTTGAGAATCAGTTAATAGAATATTATACTATTAAAAAAAAAAACAAAAAACTTTCAAAACATTTCTCATTTAAATGTTTTTCAATGTGAAGTGTTTTTAATTTTTTTGTTTTAATTTCTGTGAACTGGATAAGTGAAGTTTTCTGTTATATTCTGGACTTAAAATAATCAATTTTGGTGATGATCAATAGACTAATGTGAGTTGTGTGAACCTGTAATGCATGAATAGCCACGATTTAGAGGGACTAACTCATAAGTCTCACCTGTTAGAGAGTTGTTGACATAAACATCCTGTTGGTTTAAAGGCACTATCTAGGTAGTATTCGTACTGAACTGAGTTAACCACATATCTGAAAATCTGTTTAAGAATAGCTAGGAATTAACTAGAGTGATATTCTATTTGAACATCATTTTCAACTTTTGTATTGTTTGGCTATTTATATTTTGTTTACTCTTGAGGTACATAGATCTGATTCTTAAAATACAACTCGGTTATCAATGTAATAAATTCTTTATCTGAAAACTAAATTTGAATGAATGAAAATTTTAAAACCTTATACTTTTTTCAATTTTATTTTGAGAGTAAAATGAGAATTTATTTTTTTTCGAAATGCTATTTATCTGTAATAATAACTGGTAGGATCTTTTCCTTTGTTGTGTTTATCATTGACTGAACTTTCTGTTAACAAGCTGAAAAATATTTTGAGATAATGAAAAAGAATTTACTTAGTTATATCAAATAAATACTACATGGAGTTACTCTAGTTAATTCTTACAGAATTAATTTAGATTAAAATTATCATTATTAGATATTGTACCTTCCAATTAATTAAAATAAACATAACTTAAACTTAAAAATTAATAAAAAATAATTGAATTCGTAATAGCTAATAAATTTATTACAAAAATTTTCGGTACTTACGTATTAACGCCACCGCAGCTACAGCTTTATTTAAAAACAAAGTAGCCAATCGAATTTCGGTGGAAAATGAAGTCTCTTTATTAATTTTAATAAATGGTTATTTATATTTATTTATTTTATAAATATAATTTAACCAAACTTAACCTACGCTCGCTTTGCTCGCTAACTTTGGTGACTAATTAACACCGTAATTTTTTGAGTATTTATTTAATAAATCAGTAATTATTGCAATTATTTATTATTTAAATAATCAAAACACTCCTGTTAATTAGTCAAGGTTAGCGAGCGAAGCGAGCGTAGGTTAAGTTTGGTTAATTATATATATAAAATAAATAAATATAAATAACCATTTATTAAAATTAATAAAGAGACTGTTTTGAATCTATGTTAAACTCTATATCGGCCCATTTTCCACCGAAATCCGATTGACTACTTTGTTTTTAAATAAAGCTGTAGCTGCGGTGGCGTTAATACGTAAGTACCAAATTTTCATAGATTAACATTTAGCTGTTTGAATTGTAAGTAAATTCAAACAGCTACTAAGTAAATTTAATATTTACTGAGTAACCTAACCGATTCATATTTTAATTCAAACAGCTGGAATACAGATCGTAATTGAATAATACTAGAATGATATCCTGAACATACGTAATTTCATACGAATTATTTTAGTTCAATAAAAAAAAGAAAGTTGCACTCATCTTGAAAGGACCTAGACTTTTTTAGTATGAAGATAAGTTAATTTTAAGCCAAAAATTAATAAACATGTTTATATTAATTGTTTGCGTTAATAAGAGCTTTTGAAGACTTTATTAACTGTGAAAATTTTATTATTTAAGAATTTTATAAACAATTATAATTCGAACATAACAAAACTGTAACCCCCGTTTATAGTTACTTAATTTTTGGTTAAGCATTTATGTAAAAATGCTGATTTAATCACACCGAAATTTTCTTTTAAAATGGATACGTAATTCCATGAAAAATTAAGTTTGCATATTTTAGTTTACCTTAGTCTTAATGTCGACAGCGTCACTGAACATTCCTTATAATAATTGATCGGCGATTATATTTACGAATTTATTCATTTGTTTGGTTGAATAATTTTTATCGACTTTCCGAAGAAAAGTATGGTATTACTTTCGGTCGCACTGTGGGTTTGGAGATGAAAATGATTTTCTTTACGTTTTGAAATATAAGGATTACGAAAATACCATTCATATATAAAATTTTTTTGGTCGAAAATCTCTATAATACCATTCATATATAAATTTTGTGGCTCAAAAATCTCTAAAACTGCTGGATCAAAATTTCATTGGAATGCGCATGAAAATTTGATGAATATTGGCTGAATCATTCTTGAGTTATGCTCAATTGGTTAAATATTTTTTAATTTTGTGGTTAAAAAATCTCCAAAACTACTATATCGATTTCATTTGATATGCTGTAGTAGTGTAACTGAAGCTGTGCATTTGAAATTTGATGAAGATGATCGAGTCGTTCTTGAGTGACGTTCAGTTTAAGGTTGACGACAGAAAATAAAACTTCAATTTGAGGTTACGTTGACATTGTAGTGGTGTTTTTTCATACGCACTTATGTAGCGAGTTAGTTACAGCGGTGAGCGAGTTGAAACTTAATACTTGTATGTAAGGTCTACTCGTTAATCAAACGTATGTTGTGCGTTGAACCCGCACTGCTTACGTTAAAATACTCTACAATGACATCGGTATGAACTAATGAGGAATTTAACTGCAACTCGCGTTGCAAATTTACTACATTTAGTCTGGGCTTTGCCTTCTCTGTCAGCAGCTAACCGAGAATCACGCACTTTAGCTGTTTCAGAGGAAAGAGATACTTTCATTCTTTTAGCAGACTTTTAATAATGAAAAAAATCGGCTAAAATCAAATCTTTCATGAATGTGAAAATTTGGTGAAGATTGTTTGTGTCGTTTATGAAAATCAGTGCGTTTCTCAGTGCGACATATTGAGGGCGTCGGAAAATGCGCATTACTACACAAGAATTTTTGTTTTATTTTAGTCTAAGAAATAACTTTTAATCAGCTATTATTAAATGGTCTGAATTTTTAATTTTGAGCACGAAATTAATGAAAACTTGAGCCCTCAGTAAAACAGCTATATTTATTCCAGAGATAAGACGTCTATATTTCTTGTATCATATTTATTAATATTAACATAATGTGTTTACAAAAGGATAACAAAAAAAAATCGGATCTGTAACTGTTGACATACTCATATTACAAAACTGTGAGTACACTAGCATAACGTTTTGAATTATTACCAAAAATAGTAAAATAGAATATTTACAGGACAACTTCATTGTTTATAATTTTTCTTAATCCAGCGAGTTAGATTAAACCTTTAATCTAAAAAAAAAATTAAGGGATCAACTCTTTGATTTGTAAAGGATAGCTTTGTTAATTTGAATACATATGTGTTTTATATATGTCGATTGCAAAACTAGATTAGCAAAACTTTTCAAAACAATTTTTTCAACTAATACTTACATCTCTGCTTGTTACATCTTAGATGTAACTTCATTTATACCCATTTTTAAATGTTTTTATGCTTTAATTTAAAAATATATTTACAGTCGCCTCCACTTTTTACCAACATTTTTGTTTAAAAACGTACATGTTTATTTTAATTCAAACAATTTACAAATTACTTTCTTATTTTTAAAGACTATTTTTTTTTTTATTCTCTGAACAATTTTATTAATTTTTAATTACATATATGTTTATAATAAAATAACTAGGGTCGTCTCTGCGCGTGCGTCACGCGAAAACTACTGGATAAATTTAATAAAAGTTTGCTGATTTATACATAAGTGTCTTGGTCATTGTCTCCAATTAGAATTATTACGATATTCCTAGTGGTGGTTGATATCAAAGATATTGATTAAAAAAAGTTTAGATCTATATAGCTTTAAATATTTAAATATTTTATCATATGATTATTCGTACTTTTTTAAATATATACTTTTATGATTATATACTTTTAAATATTTTGATTGTTTTCTTTTGTTTATTTTGGCTTTCGATACTGGATTGTTAAAAATTAAAAAAATATACCTTCAAGAAAGAGAAGTAACTTTTTTCTAAAAAGAATAATTTTTTTCCTAAAGTCTGCTAAACGAATTAAAGTATCTCGGTCCTTTGAAACAGCGAAAGTGCATGATTCTCGGTTAGTTGCTGTCAGTAAAAGCTACTCCCAGACTCGAGATGCAGTAAGTTTGCTACGCGAGTCGCAGTTAAATTCCTCACGAGTTAATACTGATGTCATTGTAGATCTACCGTGGTCACGTAATAATAGAAGTGGTTTTAGCTGTAATGTACAGATTAAGTACGCCGATCATGGACATATTGGCGCCATTATAAAAGTGAGCTCATATTGTCATGTTCAGAAATGGAAAGGAAACCAAAAGGGATATGTCGTGCGTCAGGAAATGTTCGTATACCTCCAATTCAAGAACCACCGAAGCACTGCTGAATGGAGACCATCCTAAATCCAGAGATTTTCTAAATAATATGAGACCCAAAAACAGCACCTTTCAAATGACTTCGTTTGGAGATTTTATCTGTATTATTCTCACAACTATGAGGATAACAAACACAGCGGGGGTCAGCCGGTTTGGGGGCACAGCACTGACTGGCTAGTGAATAAATATTTTAACGTAATCAATCAAATTCATAAAACAATTAATATATTTTTCTTAGAAAGAAAGTATTCTACAAAACAGGTGATTTAATTCAGAATTTCATTACTTCGGAAAGGTTTTCCTTTTCAGCATCTGTTAATAAACAAGATTTTATATAATAATACGATATATATATAATATTATTATTATTTACTAAGTTATTTTTGGTTTAAATAAAATATTTTTAATGTTATCATAAAATTTTATGCGTAAATTATTACTAATATGCTTTAAATTTAAGTTAGATAATGCAATGTTGAATAAAAATAATGTAAGTTTTAGTTGTCTGAATAAAAATATGAATTGAATTTAGGAATATTGATGAAATGAGAATATTCGAAACCGGGGTAAAAGAAGATATTACGGTATAATAAATAATAATACAGTATAGTAAAATGTTCACCAGTAACTGGTTGTATCCCGTTGCGTAATGGGATTGCAAATCGAGGAAGAATTCGATATAAAGTCCCTCCTCAGATATGGGTTCTCTGTTATTTATGTTGAAAAAAGAACAGAAGAGTGAGACGTCTTGAAGAACATTAGCGGAGAAGGAGAGATCAGCATAACGCATTACAGATCTAGAGAATCTGGATTCACTCGAGAGGCGATCCGTTTCCATTATGATAATAGGTTTTACCCTGCTCGTCCATTCCCCTTTCATAGCGCACCTGACTGTCCGATACTATATTTCAAATCTTATATTCGTAGAAAATTTTAATACTACAAACTTTAAAAATGTAATGTTTGTTTAATAACTTGCTGTTATACATAGGAATTTTTAAAGACAATCTTATCAGATATTTTATCAGGGCTATTCTATCTACTTATTTACATTCTCAATATTTTTTTAGTAGTTATATGTAAAGACTATTTTTTTAAATATTGCAAAGAAAGACTACAGTATTTTAAACGACACTACAATTTTGTCAAACATTTAAAAAAAATTATTATTCTAAATATTTTCTCTAACGCGTGAAAGAAATGTACACTGTATTATTTTTCAACAAAAGCGGATAGGTATCTTTATGCTTTATATCTAATCTGTACTAGTCTTTTTCATGGTCTACGTAAAGCAACACAGGTGCATTCACGTTACTTCCTCTTCAAGAATCCTTCCCTTCCTTTTCCCTTCCTCTTCGTAACACTGAATCCCATAAGTAGTCCTTGTGGTAAACAGAATGTCATCACTTATAAGACTGAATGATACTCGCATTTTGATGGCAAAAAGAAACCATTTCGCTTTTTATTTTTATTTTAGCTAAGCATAATATAATTTTTATTCATGAGGAAGACAGTTCCTTTCTAGGGACTAATTTAGTCTTATTTCATTTTACTTATTAGGCTGTACCTAACATATAACCTAACTATTTAGTAATATTTCCTATATTTAACATTTTTACCATCTTTATTTTTTTTAAATCTACTGATTTCATTATTATTGCGTATAATTATTAAAGATATATAGATTACTGAGATAATTTAAAGTATTTAAAGGGTAAAATACAATTGTATTATCGCGTTTAGCGGTTCGACCAGGATATTGAGAGATTCACAAGGGTAAATTTTCTTACAAATACTATTGATTACTCTAAAGACAAACAAAATAAACAATAAAATTTTAACAACAACAATGATAATAGGTATATATAACATACACAGTAGTAAAATAAGAAAGAACAAGATTTGTTTAATGATATTTTAATTATAAAAACCAGAATACAGTCTAAATTACTAAAAACGTTATAATGACCACTAGAATCTGATATTACATTAACAAGATAACGCTAGAACAGTCTAAAGTTCATACGATTCACTTTCTGCAAGGATTATTACTTTTACTGTTTACAGAACTATCTTACACTTTATGAACGAGTAAATACTGTCATTTTTACTACTGTTTACCAATTACTCACAAACAATTTTCTGTATTTACCCACTGTTCACGATGGAATATTCGTAACGTACTCTTCACTCGTTACCATACGCTTATTGTTATCGCTGTCACTGCTCCGGTTTGCGAAACTTTTCTGTTATCACGACTACGCCAAACACGCAGAACAACTGACTCTCTCCGCTGGTTTCTGGTAGTATTTATATCCCTGGCCTGCAGAACCAGTACCCGTCTCATCCCTTTAATTGTTGAAGCGTAATAATTTTCATCGTTCACGCTCTTACACGTTTTTCTATAAATTATTATTCCGGCCCGGTAACCCTTCTGGTCGAACAAAAGCTTTTGGAGGAGCCATTGCCTGTATTACGAAGAACAAATTGTTAAACGGCCTGTTACTTCGAGAAAAGAATCCCTTTTAGTTCCTTCTGGATTCTTCTTTTCATTATTATTTTCTCTTCTTTCTTCTTAATTGGAAGAAATCCTCAACCCTAATCGATTATACTGTTCCTTTAAAATATCATACTAGTTTTATTTTCTTAACTAATATTCTAAATCAGTTTTATGAAATCTGATTTTCAATAATAAAATTATACCGTTCTACAGAAAAAGAGGACGAAAACATTAATAAAATAAATTTACATCAAGTTTGTATTAATCTGAAGAAAAAAATCTAGCAGATTATAAATTACAGCTTGAAATATGACATTTTTTAATATCGTTTACCTATAGGGTTGCCCAAAGCATTGGGCAATGCAAAGCACGATGCCCTACCAAATCGAAAAAATACTCGAGGTAGAATACTTTACTTCTATTATAAAACTACTTACTTTACTAATTACTTTACTTCTTTTCCATATTTATTATAAATTTAATACATACTTTAGGACGGAATAATGTGTCTATTTAAATAGTTTTGCGTTTTGTTTTACCGAATTAAAAGCTGTACTCCAGTAGCAATAACTCATTTTATTCTCTTAAATTAATCATGAAATTTTTCTTTACATACAACTTACAAATTATTATATCGACAGTAGTTTCTGAAAACGCCGTTTTGGATCGATACTTTTAATATTTTTGACTGTTGGTGAATAACCTTCGCATAAACGAGATATTAGGTAAAAATTACCATGGTAAGTCAATCGTAATCAGACAATACTAATACGTCATGGATATCTTGAGATTTTTTTGCAAAATCAGTGCCAGCTGGTTACTTGAAAATAAATTTCCTCCAATAAAAAAACAGCATAAAATTAATCTGACTGTATATATTAGGCGATTGATTACTTTTTATAATATTCATAAAAAATTTTACGCTTAAGGATATAATTTTATCATTCAACTCAATTTATATGTAAATAGGATAATATTAAAAAACCTATTTTGAGTTAGATTTTATTAGTTTTTGAAGTTAGAAGTCTTAGTCTTTGAAGAATAAATATTTCAGGTTTGACAATGTTTTTTAGAAATTTAAAACCACATCATTACATTTTTATTTTATTTTATTTTATAATTTTTTTTAGTTTAAATCCTAATTTTATAAACATCAAAAATTTAATTATCATTTTAAAAGTTTTCTTAACTCGATTAAGAATACAACGTATATCATATTTTTACTATGTACCTTACATAATGTGCCTTTTATCTTGAAGAATCTAATCCTTGTCACAAAAATCTAATTAAGAATGTAATTTTAAACAGATCAGTTTAAAGATGTTAAGTGAAAATTTACATTCATGCATGATTTTATGTATGAAAGCTTTAGAGATGGACGATGATCTACCTCCAGTGAAGAATATATTTCTGGAGTCTTAGCTCACCTCTCTTAAAACAGCAAAGACTCAGTTTCTTTTTTTCTCAATAAAGTAATTTCACTGATACAGGAAATCATTATAATCGATTCAGTTGTCTTTTTTTTAATATCTTCGTTTGTTAAATATAATTCGAAAGTTGACAGTTCCAAATAAACTTGTTAACTAGAAAGTTGGCTTCTCGACAACTTCGGTTATTTATTAATGGAAGCTTCGTGTTGACGGAGATGGAATAGAGTTTGATTAAAGTAAAAAATAATGGAGTTGAACACGCTTTGCATTGTTAATTGCAATCTATCTATAACTCATCGTCGGTTGTTATAATACCTGTAGGACGTACCAGATTTTACTAAGTTACTTAACGTTAAAGAGGTTAAGTTTACTTAAAAAAAAGTTTTCGTAATAGATAAATTATTTTTCTAATATATCTTAAGAAGTTATTTCTAAGATATCAGGGTATTGATCTATGGTGAATAAAACGTTGAGTTTTTAAATACATTTTAGCAGTCTGAATTTTTGTTCAATACACTGCGTAAAGAAATCACTTCCGCTGCATCAGGAAACTCTTCTTAATTAAAATAGGTGATTCGATTTTTTTTTAGTTTTCAAATTACCACAAAACAATTGCTGTTTTTATACAACGAGTATTTTTTTATGTTCATATTAACTACTTTCTGTCGATTTTAAAAAGCAAGAATTTAATATTGAAGGCTTTCTTACCTTTTCCAATCCTTTTAATTCAATTATCTGATTTCCTGAACTGTGAATCGGATTATTTTATGAAGCATAAAGTTATTTTTCAAATTATCAAACTGTTTGTTTTTTTTTTTTGTTTTGTCGTCCTCTTTTTTCCGTGATCTACTTTGAGTAATCAAAAAATTTACGAATGTACTATTTCTGTAAAGGACATACTCACTGGACATACATATTCACTGGAAACTTTTCCATTATCAATTACAGATATATTTCACAATTTTAACACCTAATCCCTAATAAAGTTGTTTATTGGTTAAACATTAACTAGTAAGTGATATAATTTTGAAATTTATGAATAAATCATTACGTTAACTTCACTGGATCATTATTAATACGAACAGAATATGTTTACAATATGAAATGTATACAATATAAATATTTAAAATATGTTTTTTTTAATTTTGTTATTTATTTTTTAATGTAGAATTTTTTTCTGATTTAATATATTCTATAACTTCAGCTAAATTTTATTTATTATATTAGTATTTATAAATACATAATGATCCCTGAGACTGTAGTTACCTTTAAGTGTAATTATGGGATTAGAAAAAATAACATTTCTACAGAGAGTAACGAGCCTGATAGCTTGGCTGCGTAGCTATACAGAATGTTTTAAAACTAGAAAATTTGACTTTCAAGAAGGCAAACGCGATTACAATAGTTGGGTGAACTATTGTGTACATTTTCCACTATTTGTTGAAGCTTTACACTCAGTAATAACACTCTTAACTACCCTTCTCCATGACCAAAATTTGAAACTAGTGTTGTTAGCTATTCCGCTTGCTTCTCGCCTAATAATTGATTGTTCGTCAGCTGTACCGCGCCCACAAGTTGATTGTTTTCTGGGTTGATGCCACTTTAATTTTTGAGCCTAGCGATACTGATAATGTAAGATCAAATAGTGATTTTATCGATCAATTAAGTTTATTTCGTCAATTGACAATAAAACATCCTGTTCTGAGAGATTTAAGTGCAATTTGACAACAATAGAAAGCATCTACAGGTAGATTTATTGATCTAGATAAGGAGTAACTGTTGCTGAAGTCATTCATTAAAACTGATGTTGACTGTCGAACTGACTTTCATTTAGAAGTTCCAGTTTTAATTTTTTTTTACCATCTCATATTTCTTCCGATGAATAAAAAAAATGCTGATATAAAATTTAAACAACTGATTTTGAATGAGTACGATGTTCAGGCAAAGAAAATGAATCAGAATTTAATAATTTTGACGCTTTGAATACAAAATGGGAATTCAAATGAGTAATTTAAAGTAAAAAAGATGTAGAAGGAAATCTATGAATTCCAAAATGATAATTTTGAAAATTATTACAGAAATAAGGAACTATAATCGAATGTTTTTGAAAAAAAAAATTAAATTTTACCAGGAGCTATCTGACTTTACTTTAGGTGGAATGAACGGTCAGTGTTATGTTAGTAACGCAGTGAAATTTATTAATAATGGATGTAGTCTTGCTGACCAAACTACCATACTAGTTAAAGAAAAATAGAAATGAATTAATTAACTGTAAGCAATTGTGTCTTTAACGTCAAAAAATTAAATTATTAAACAATAACACTTTCTTTTCACTGCAAAAAATAACACAAAATAGTCTATTACTGCCGTAAATGAAGTAAAGTTATTTATATTAAACCACGTAGAAAATTCTTGGTGCAGGATGAACTAGGATAGGTTACCATTTAAATGTAAGTTCATAGAAAATTAAATACAATTTTATTTAAGGTTGAGAATTTTGCGGTTCGATCACTGTTATTTGAGTTTATTATGGTAATTTCTTGCCAATATTGTGGATTAGGTTATAAACTAATTTTTGTGGGAAAAACTCCTGGTGCGCAATAACATCTTATACTAAAAAAAGCTTTTAGAATCAATTTAAGAGTAATTTAGTCATAAGAAATTTTTAGATATTTGTTAGGTTTAAAAATTAATATATGTACTTATAAAATCTTCAATGTTAAAACTTTCAAAGGGAAATAAAAAAAAGCTGGCTGTGATTTGTCTTTATAAATCTAACGAGTTTTTAATCGGTTTCACTGGGGGTCATCCATGAACCCGAGTTAATTTAATTTTACGGTTTTTTTTATACTCAAATAAATCATATTTTGCAAATTACTGTACTGGATTGTATAGTAATTTACAATTTACTGATTGTATTTAACCATTATTAAAAAATCATTAAATAGAAAAATTCTTTTATTCTATTAATAAAAGAATTTAATTAATTTCTCTTATCATTTAATTATTATAAGACTTATAATTTGTAAATATCCTCTGTTATGTGAAAAATAGAAATCAAGAATAGTTACTATTATCGGTCCGATTTTATTAAACAACGAAATCGGGCCGGGAAGAGTTTTGTAAAAATCTTTCTATTTTTTGCTTATTATATCGAACGCTTAAACGTTGTTTATTATCTATTATTGTATATCTATTTTCTATAACATACATTTAACATGTATTTATTTTTAAACAAAATTCTAAATTAAAAACATATTTTGATAATAGAAATGTAGTGTCTTACCTTTTTTGATATCAATATCATTCTGATAAAAACAATTTTATTTATATTACAGAAATTTTTGTTTTTGTAGGAGACGAAATGATATCTGCAAGACTCTTACCGTACGGTTTACAATTTCCTTGTATAATTTTTTTTTTATGTCATTGTGTTTTGTTAGATTATTCTTTTATTTTTTTTATGAATTATTGATTGTTATCTTATGGATTTATTATTAAAATATATTGCCTTTCTAGAACAAACAAATGTATATTTTTTTAATTTCTCGGCAAATTTTTTTTTTTTTTTGTTGATATTCATATCATTCACTTCATACCATATTTTTAATTTTTTAATAAAACTAGTATGATGACCTTCTCGAATAGAAGATCCATGAGTGTATTGCATTTATTACATTGTGAGTGTAACCCTCGATTTTTATCATATCCGTGGACACACTTTTTATATTATTATTAAATGAACTTTTTTTTTATTTCTCCATCTATTAGTTCAAATCGTTCTAATGGTAGAATAAAAATTTTACCAATAGAATTTATTTCCGTTTTATGTGACAAATCTTTGTTACCATATTTTAAAACACTTTCCTACTGTTCGTGTTTTTTGTGTTTTATTAGCAGCTACAATCTCTTGTAAACTAATAATTTTATTTTTATTTTTTTAATGAAGTAATGGAAATTCAAAAAAATTGTTTCATCTTCAGTACTTTCATTTATAAGAGCATTACTATTAAAACAAGCTGTAATATATCTTCTTTAAATTTTATTATTTCAAGTGCATTATCAAGTTTTTGTACGCTACCTAGCAGTATAAAGTACTGGTACCTAGCGGCGCGATTAGTAAACCAACCTTTTTGAGGAAAAAGTGACATTCCATTCGCGCGGTTCATCAAATGGAAGAAAAAAACGTTGTCTAACAAAATTCGAGGTATTTTTTGAAAGTATTTTTTATTATAAAACTAATTCAACTGGAATATAATGTTTTCATGATTATTTTTTCCCATTTTCATTTTACTTTTAGGTTAGGTCATGTTTAGAACAGTAAATATAGTTCGTTGACTTCGCTGTGCCGTCCAATTCTGCGGACTCTTACGGCGAAGTTCTTACGAACTCATTAATTTATAATAACAATTGAAAAAAAATCTGCGTCTGGTGTGATGTTCTAAATAGAATTGTAAGCAGAAATTTATAGTAATACGCGTACATATCATATATATTTATATATTCAATATATGCTGAGCGGATATAACAGTTCTTTTATGAGTTTTTGAAAAATAATATTTTCAAATCGTGTATATATTCACTTATTAGTAATTGAATTAAAAATAGCTAATAATCTCTATTGTCGTAGAAGAGGCACAAAATTGTCAGACCGCATTATTTTTGCGATACCCAACAATTTTAATTACATTTCAGCTGTTTATTAACCGATTTAAGTGAAGTATCATTATTTTTGTTCACAATACAGTTGAATCAAAGTTTAAGAAAATATTTACTAAAACTAATTCAATAAAATTAATATTTACGGAGAAATTAATGGTTAAACATTTTTAATGGACACTATTTTGTAATTTTCAAACTTATTTCTTTTATAGAAGATGAAAAAAATCCGAAACTGAGTTTTAGATTTACCTGAAAAGTATTTGCAAGCCCAAATCGAGTGAATATCTCGTTGAGTGTAGGCGAAAAATTGGGAAAATTTACAATCATTGTTCGAAATCTTTTTACCTTTCTTTACCCCTTTCAAGGTCGAGTTTAAAACACTTGGAAATTGGTTTTTAGTTATTCACATGAAGATTACATACGAAAAAAATAAAAATAATATATCATTTTTTACCAAAAAATTAAAAAATATACCGGGTTTAAAAAAAATTTCAAAAATCTAATTTAACCCTTTAAACTCGAGATTTCAAAAAGTCTTTTCTTGGCGTGTACTTACACCGTAAGAAAAACATGTATACAAATTTCCATTAATTTATCTTTAGTCCTAGTTGGGAGTTGATTACGAATCACTCACGACATGTTCCTTTATATATATATATATATATATATATATATATACATAAAGACTGTACTACGTTAATCGTCATAAATTTTTTATATCATCATTTCCATTACACGGTCAGGTCGTAGACCTGTCCCGGCATTTCAGCGTTTTCTCGGTTCTCCTTTCTCTCTTCTACTTAACGTAACTTAAGAGTCTGTTTGGGAATTCTTGATTCCACCATCCTTCCTACATGTCCCTTCTATCGATCTCAACAATTTATTATTACATCAATTATGGAAGAAATATTGAAGTCTCTTCAAACATCCTTACAAGGTATTCTATTCTTTCTTACGCCTTTAAGGCTCCTTAAGAAATTCATTTCGGTGGCCTGTGTAGAGCTTAATTTATTTATCTGAGACATCCAAGTCTCAGAGCCGTATAAGAGAACAGGTACAGCGAGGTCTTATATAACTTTAACGTAGTTTCTTTTAGCATTTTTCTTTAAATGTTTGTTTAAAATTTCACGAATATTTTTAAGTTTATTAGTTTATTGTTAGTGTCTTCATCCTTAACAAAGGAGAGAATACATCCCAAATAGTTAAAAGAATTTATCTATTTAAGAGGTCAGTGTTATTAAACATAATCTTCGATCTTACTGGTCAGCTCCTTTGAACATCATAGTTTTTGTCTTCTCAAAAGAGATTTTAAAGCGATAATCATCAGGAAACTTGGATAATTTAAAGTGCTATACTTCAATTAACCTTCGTTTTCACTTAGGATGACCATTTGTTTCAGCAAATAATAAATGATTTAAATAATAGTTATTAGCAAATTTTATACCGAATAGTACTTGTCATTTCTTTACAATAATTAAATGTTTCAAATATAAATTAAATAAAAAGCATGTGAACACTCTTGTCTTAAACTTAAATTAGTATGTAAAAATTTCATATATCATATATATATATATATATATGTGTGTGTGTGTGTGTGTGTGTGTGTGTGTGTGTGTGTGTTGTGTCGAAAGGTTTTAGTTGATTTATTTTTATTAAGTTACCGTTGCAGTCTGGTTGACCAGAGGTTCTACACTTTTCACATGTATTTATATTTAGTATTATTTACGTTTTTTTGCAAAAAATTATTTGATCATATGCAGGAATAATTCAGTAAATATATGCACGTTTAGGAATTAGCATCAATATATTTTATATGAGCTTATACCTTTATTTAATTAAATAACACGTATTATAAACATACATGATGGAACAATATTATAACCAAAATAAAAGTTATAGCTTACGTATTTCGATTTTTCATGCCCATTAACAAAAACGAAAATAACATGACCAAAATACTAACAAATAATTAATTTATAATTAAGCTAAATTTAACTTTTATCAAATATTTATTACTAATCCGGTATATTTTCATTAAATCTCGATATCAATCAAATAATGACAGATTACGGAAGGATATTACGTGTATTAAATGAAAAATAAAACGAAGAATATGCGGGATAACGTATTAATCTGATTGAATATTCACTAACAGTAGTGGGGAGGGGATTTGTTTGTTTTGTGAGTAGTAACAGTGAACTGTTATTTTTAATCAGTGTCTGCTGTAAATAATAATTATTCGGATCATTATGCTATGTAATCCCGTAACGTTACATACATATATACGTTCAGCGTAATAATGAAGTCGCTCACTGTATTTATTTGAAGCCAATTTAACACCCTGTTATAGGTATGTGACGTCATCGCAATGCTTTTGTCATGTAAAGCCAGCCGCTAGCCAACTTTGGAGATTATATTAGGGTGACCGCGGCCCTGTACAGTCATCTACATTTACTGTAGACCTAACTTGTACAATTATTATCCTGTTTATCGTGTTAAGTAATAAATTACACTTAAAATACGATAATTTCTGTCTTTAATTTCATTATCGTGAAACGATAAAAAATATTAAGTAAATTAATAAAATTAAGACGTTGAAAATTTACGGTAAAATTTTCGTAGAAAAAACCAATGAACTTATTTCTCTTTTTAATTTATATTTCGTACTTCTGTTTACCAAAAATTGTAGTTACAGACTTTAAAAATTATTAAAATAAAGAAAAAACTTCAAGATATTTAACATACAAGCGGTTGGAATTTTTTCATTGCATTAATCCTCAGTTCCTAAACTAGAATGTACTTGGTTTTATGTACTATTAAACAGTATATAACGGTAATTATTTTTAGAATATTGTAAGAGAGTAAATGTACATTTATTCCTTTGTACTGTAATATTAACATTTGAAGGTAACTACAATAGAATCTTTTGAATATTGTTCTTGAGGTTAATAAAAAATCTGTTAAAAATTAAAAAAACACGACTGCCAAAAAAAAAAACTAAAAAAAGTAGTGTCCGGCCAGTGCAGATCATTACACGACAGTTTAATGTAGAAGTGCGAGGTTCCTAAATTTCGGGCCATTGCCATTAGTGAGGCCTTTATGCCAATATGACTTACTTGATCGAACATACTGCCCGTCAAAAAATAATATGATTTTTTAAACATATATACATATTTGTACAGTTATGATACTCCCGGTAACGTAAGGATTTCAACGTGGGATCATACATCTAAATCGGTTCAGCCGTTGATCTGCTACGGTGGAACAAACATACATAAATACACTCTAAATACATTACACTCCTTTGTTGGGAAGTCGTGTAAAAATTAAAATTTAGACAAATCTATAGAATAAATATTTTTGTCGATCTATAGAAATCAATGTACTTCATTATTAAAGGGAAATTATTTTACTGGACCATTTTAATCCAGATCTGATAAACGATTTCAGACATGAAAATATTTATGTGAACAAAAAAGGTTTTATAGAATATAATAAAAAAAATAATCACATCAGCTCATTAAGTCTTTCATAAATGTAATCTACTTATCTCTTTTATGGGTTAAATTTCTAATGAGGGCAAAAATGAAATAAACGGTTACTTTGCCGTTTATTTAATTCCATTGGCCTATTTAATGATCCTTTTTTGTATGCCTTATGAGAGCGGAATAAATTAAACGAAATTATTTTACTGATTTAACACTTTTCCACCTATAAACCAAAAAAGTTAAGTATGTGATACGCGTATAAATTTTTTGTGAAGAAGATTCTATTCTCTACAATCAACTCTTCATATTTCGTACAAGTTTTGTAAAAGTTTGAGCAAAACTGTTTAAAAAGTGAAATTTTATTCATTATCATTTAATTCGCTAAATAAAATAAATATTATTAATTTACATCATTTTATGGAAATATTCTTTTACTTTCTAAAATTTATTTTTATAAAACAAAATAATCTACGGAGAGTTTCTGGAAGTTTCTATTATAAAAAAATAATGGTTTTATGTGCAATCTTACATATTAAATGAAAAGAACAATTAATTATGGAACTATATTAGTAATACTTTCTTACAAAATCCTTGTAATGTCAAAAAATTTGAATCCGAAAACGCTTTTTTTAAGTTGAAAATAGAACAAAAAAAATTCTAAAAATCTTAGAATACGAATGATTCTTTACGTTCATATGGAGTAAGTATATATGTGTGGCCTCTATTTTGCTTATTCTCAGAAAAAATTGTAAAGACTTGAAATTTTAGGATGACTCGTGTGTGTAGAACATTGGTGTCATTAAATTATTAAAAAAAAATGATCTGTAGGGTCGGGTGATACGAATATAAGAATTGAAATGAAACCTAATTTTTTTTTATTATATTTTAGTTTAATAATTAATTTATTAATGTAGGTTGTATGAATGGTAAAGTGATGTTTTAATAAATACTGTATTTTAAAAAGTGTATTGCGGGTAACGGATTTTAGTCACGAATAACGTTTCCATAAAAATTTGGTAAAATGACTTCCATTTATGAGACACTGAAAACATTAAATTTTAAGAGTATCTTTTCATACATATTTATCCCCTCTTCAGTAAACGTAATAATTGAAGAAAAAAAGTAATTCTTCTCTAAAATTTCAAATGTTACATGAATTTAAACCAATGTTAATTTTAATTAATTCTATTCCGATTTAATAATTAATCATTAACGTACAATACATTTAGACAAATCTGGGAGATTTTTGCCAATCGCTGTCGTTTTTTTTAACAGTATTTTTCAATTTTCCATGTAATATTCCATGTAAAACTACTATTAATTTGCGTAATAATGTCTGTAGAGTTTTAATATAGAGTTATTTGACATATAGAGCAAAGGTATGGGTGAAATATTTTAATATCCGTAACTAGAAAACAAAGCATTTGTAGACTTACGCGTACATGAAATTTAGTTTCATTATTTTAATGAAAGGAATACGCCTATAAAATTTGGCTAAACCTTCTGAAACATTCAGAATATATAAATGTGTATAAAATAAATTTTTCACTTAATATTTTATTTTTTCTCCACATTTATTGCTTTCTCAAAAGTCTTTGCTTCATCAGACGTGTATGTGGAATTTTAGGTAAAAAAAACACTGTTTAAAAAAAAAAGTAAATATGGTATGTGTAAATGTAATAGGTATGTGTAAAATATGTATATGTTACGGTAAATTTGATTAATCTGGTGCATAATCACTGGTTAATATGTATAATCGCCTTCAACGTTGGAGAATTTTATAAATATATAATAATTTATTAAATGCATCGGTCATTTTACATATTCTTCATTTTAACATATTTTACATATTAAAATAACTCGACTATAAGCAGTAATTATGGAATCTATTATTTAAATAAAAATTACTGTTAATTAGTTGAGGTTAGCAAGCGAAGCGAGCGTAGATTAGGTTGATTCCGTATACTGTGAATCGTACGTATATCCTAGCTTTTTTTTTGTTGTAATTATGGATTATATCCAGATTAATAAAATTTACCGTAACATATACACCAGTTACTGATATATAAAATAAAATATTCTTCTGATATTACAATCTAAAGCAGATAATAGAACTATTCGATATGGTATTATAATTTGAACGTATATTTTTAAATCTAAATTTGAATAATTTAAACTAAATGTACTAATCCCTAAAATAATCATTATTTTGAAATTTTACTTGTTTATCAGTAGATATGTTCTGATAAAGTAGAGATTGCTGCAAAAAAGCTAATCAAAGAGGAAAAAAAAAAAAAAGTAATCGGTGGAAAACAATTTTTTATAAATTGTATTCTTCTACTGGATAAAAATTGCTGGACAGTTTGTATAATTAATTTAATAAAATAATTTTATTATTTTTATAAAACACTGTTTCCTGCAACATGAAAATAATATAAAAGTAATAAATATATATGTTTATTACTTACTGCAAAGTTCTTTTTGGCAAAGTGGTAGCGTGTCTGTCATTTATCTAGAAGTTTCTGGGGTCGAATCCCAGCAGTGCACTTTCTCACACGTTAAAAATGTTCATTCTTCATTCCTGTAGTAGGTCGTTGTCAGGGAGGGGATCCAGCCGTAAAAACAACCCTTGATAAAAATTGGGAAAAATGGACTTTGGAAAAAAAGAAAATTATTCTTTACCCAGATTTAACTATGGACTTTCTTAGCACTTTCGATGACGTTCAGATGATCTTAATGAAGTATAATATTTTTATTAAATTTAATATGATTTGCATTTATCCAAAAGATTTAATTTTATCTGATATGTTTTAAGTTTGAAGATGACTATGATGATTAGCCATCGAAAGAGTTAAGCAGTTTCATAAATAAATCTGCTTAAATAACGGATAAATTTTTAATTTAATACAATTAGATTTATTGAATTATATTTCAGTAACAGAACGAGATTACCATATTAAATAATTTTCTTATTTTTTATGAACTTTATTATCCTCATGTGAAGTGCTTTGACAATGACTGTTGTTTCAACAGGCTAAAAAAATCAAAAGTTTCAAATAATCAGTGATAATGAGCAAAGTTTCATAGTTTATTTTTGAGATCTTTTCTTTTTTTATACTTAACTATAGTCAGCTAATAAAAGAATGATTTTATGGGATATCTTAGTGGAAAGGGGATGGATATACTATCACCACTGAATATTAGGGTTATATCAGTAGTGTTGGTAAAAGGGAGGAGACACACACACCATAAATCTAGTTCTCGGTTGAACATGCTGATACAATAACTAAACTGAACCCCTTAGTACTCTTTATGATTCTAACCAAATGAAACATATTGCGGTAGGAGATGTGGGAATATGAATAAATGAATTTATTTATTACTTTTGTTAGTTATTGCTTTGATAAGCTTTCAATATTAGGGTATGATATGATATTAACATCTAAACTACAAAGACAGAAAAATGAATTTTTACCAAACATATTTTTGTGTTTAGTAAACACAAAAACATTATTGATGTATTTATATGTTTTACGCTCTTTCTCATATGCCAGAGAGAATATTGTTCCCTTAAATATTTGTTGCTATTTAATTTAATTTGTATTTATATGCTGTAACTTCAGTAGGAACTGATTTATTTTTCAAACAAGTTAAAAAACATTTAAATATCTTAATTAAATTGTTAGCGCTGGACCATGCAATGGATCTTTTGCAGGCGTACTATTTTGGTCACCAATCTATCTTTTATTCTTTTAGGATGTTTTAAAAAGTAGATGAAAAAATTAAATAATTTGACTTATTTCTTTACCAAAATATTTCAGTTTAGATAACAAACTCTCTTCTGACGACTCTAGAAATTCCCTTTTTTGGAATCGTAAGAGTTTTTATCAATAAAAAGGTTTACGTACCTTTGAGAATCTATGGTTATCTACGAAGATATAAGAAAAGGAACGAGTAAATGAGATAGAGCAGTTTTTTCAGTGTTTTTTAATGCATTAACTGGTTGTGTTATGTGAATTAAATAACAGAAACATCAATGCATACTAGACCTCAAGTCCTGTTCCGTTTAAACAGTAAAACATTACAGTAATATTATTCAAGGAAATATACCTCCATTAATCTTCTCTTTTAATTGATAATCATGACGTATACTTTTAATATCGATAATAATTACGTAACTAGACTTTTACAAAGCATTTTTTAACAACAATGGGTATCCTGTATCTTCGATTTTTTTCCTATTGAATTCTCCACTTTGTATTTAAAGTATTGTACTCGGTACAATACTCAATTGGTACTCGGTAACAATTTCATCGGTAGATTATTAGTTTTGTAAGTTACGAGTGATAACTTATAATGAAATATCTCATAAAGAAGTGATATCTATTCTTGAGATATCATTTGCAAAAACAGTCTTGGAACTTCAATGTATTTCCATTGTAAAATTGAATTTTTTGAGTAAATAGAATTGCCACGCGAGTAAACGTTGTTTATAACATACAAACAGAATTATTGGAGGGGGGTTCAATATCGAGAAACCAATATTGTTTTTCCTAATCAAAACTATTAAACCTCCTCCTGTATGATGAGGCATGCGTTATCTTCTGCGTCACTCTGATACAATTCAACAAAGGTAAAGCCGGACAAAATATCCGGAGTCTTCTATAATATCATACAAATCATTCACTCTATATTAATTTACATTTCTTTTGTACAAAGTTGTAATTTTTGTAAGTATTTTTGATTATTTTTAGTCTAATTGAGGTTAAAGAGTTTTATCCTTTTCAATTGAAAAACCCCTTAACTCAGATCGAGCAGAACATAGTTTGTTTCATTAATTTTGTAAATGATTTTATTCGATTTGGATTTTTTACTTCAGTTTAAGCCATAATTTTTTTTCTTGTTTTTAAAAAAACATGATTGCATTCTAGAAACGGTTATGTTTAGCCATTTAGACGTTTTATATATATTTCCAAATACTTCATTATTCTGTTTACTTCCTTATACGAAGTAAAGGAGGTATTGTGCTCGTGAAAAATTTCAGTTTCCAGATTTCAACAGAAATATCCATTCTGACCATCCCTGAATCCATTTTGAATAGTTTCGGCGTGATGTTTGTAAGTATGTATCTCGCATAACTCAATAACGATTAGCCGTAGGATGTTGAAATTTTGGATTTCGGGCTGTTGTAACATCTAGTTGTGCACCTTCCCTTTTGATTGCAATCGACTGGACCAAAAGTGTCCAAAAATCCAAAAAAGTTTGGATTCTGGAAGTTTTCTTAACTGCAGTAATAAGCCCTCATTGAGAGCTTTTGAACAATATGTCATAAATGGTACTTATTTTCACTGGTTCCAGAGTTATAACCAAATAAAATTTTAATTAATGAAATATTTGGATCTTAGGGAAAGGCACACCGGTTCGAATCAGACTTCATTTCCTTCTTTTTTTTTTTGTTTAACTTTTTTTTAGTTTAAATATATAGATTTATTAGTAATTATTAACCTTTCATTGTGAACAAATTTTTACGATGAATAATAATTCAATAATAACAATAACAAAAAAAAAGAAAAAAAATCAGAAGTTTTTAATGAGATTAATTTTATGTAATTTTCATTTTAAAAAAAGTGAAAATGTTACTGCGTACAAGAAACTCATGTTGTGTCCACATCAGATTCTTCTTGTGATAATATGCTTACTTACAATAATAATAATAATAATAGTAATAATAATAATACACTGTTTTTTATAATGAATCAGATGAGTTAGATAGATTTTAATCGTAAAAAAAAATTTCAAGCCTGACCAGGATTTGAATGCAGATCTTTACTGTTGAAGATACTACTCTGTCGTGAAAATATGAAGTTATCCAAAGTTAATTATTTGTTTTAACGCCTAGAAAAGTTTAGTTAGCAGTTCTAAAGATTATTCAATTTATTGATTATAATTATTGAATATGAAAAATTCGTTGGTTTGCGCTTCTCAGATGCTTCCATCTGAGAAGTGCAGACCAACGATTTCGACTGAAATATAAAATTCCTATTCTGTGGACAATATCTACATTTATATTTAATAATAAATATTCTGTCATTCATACTGTGAAATTTCTAGCTGTTTTTTTTTTCAATGACAAATTCTAATGGAAAGATCAAATTGGTTACGTTCGCAACAAAATCAAATCAAAATGTTTTGCTTTGAAGCGTCTTCATAAAATATTAATTTGCCATATTTAGTAAATATATTATGCCTACTCATGTTTCCATTTTAAATATACTATTATCTCTCGTACTCCCTCAAAAATTTGGAACAAGTTTTGAGATATACAAATAGGCTGCACAGAAAATTTGATTTCTATTAATATGAAACGTTTCCGAAAATTAAAAAAAAAAAAAGTTATTCTAATTAAATTTTTTATGCTGCTATTTTACTTAACAAAAGTATTTACCATTCAAAGAAAATAAAATAATTCACTTCTCTCAAATGGGGAAAACTTTTTGTGTAACTCAGCACAATACTTTAGCGTAAAAGAAAGGACCTTATTATTCCTTCATTGTAATATTTAAACAAATTTGCAACCTATTTAAAGGACTTCTCCGAAATTTATTAAATAATTTCTTTTACAGAAACTTTATTACTCTGTCGAATAATTTACCGCCTTGGTTCAATACTTCGGTTAGGTTTAATTATTCTAAATAGTTTATTATTCGCTAGTTCATTTAAATAAATAAATATTTTTATTTCGTTTCTAATATAAATTATTTTTACTATAATCTTTGAACTTGTAATTCATATGTATGACATTTTTATATCAATTAATTACACAATCGTAACAAACACAAATTGTCTCTTTGGAGGATGGAACTAGACTAAAATATTCTAGTGCGAAGCCAGCTTTTATAGTGTGGATGGAGCCGAGTGAGCCGCCAGAGCTGTGTGACTCGTACTGAGGTGAATGCAGCTGTCCGAAGGACTTTTTAAAAATGAAAAGTTCTTCTTTAAATAATATTTAAATTTCTTCATCTAAAAAGGAGTCCCAAAAAAAGGAACATTTATAAAGCGTATTTAGAAATTTAAATAACTCAAATAAATAACCTCTCTTTTTCTGTTTAGCTTCCGGAACCACCGTCAGGTATTACTTCAGAGGATGAATGAGGATATATGAATGTAATCTTGTACAGTCTCAGGTCGACCATTCCTGATATGTGTGGTTAATTAAAACTCAACCACCAAAGAACACCGGAATCCACGATCTAGTATTCAAATCCATATAAAAACCTTTACTAGGATTTAAACCTTAGAACTCACGACTTCGAAATCAGCTGATTTGGGAAGACGCGTTAACCACTAGACCAACTCGGTGGATTCCATCAAGTATGGCTAGAAGGATTTAACTATACTTTAACACGGCTCAGGTTAATTTCAGATTTTACTCGTTTTGTATGAGATCTGGAAAAAATATTCTTCAGAAGGGCCTTCCACGTCTTCTTTAGCACACATTGATTTTGCTGTATAAAAATTTTTAAATTGCGAAAATGTAAAATTTTTCGTGATGTACAGGCTGAAATAGAGGGAGGAAATAAATATATATACGTATACATAAGTAAATCATAAACACGAAAGTTTTGCATAATATTTTTTTGAAAATTTCTCATACATAATTTTTCTGACTATTACCTTTTGTTTCACTTTATAATAATGTTCAATTCTTAGTTTTTATAAAATTATATTTTATTAAGAACTAAAGGAAATTCAGGAAAAGTTAAAAAAATTAAAATAATTAATTACACAATTACTAAACAATAAAGAAATCACTTTTAAACATAATTTATTGAAATCAATAAATACAATATTCAGTCATTTCAATTTACATATTTATTTACATATTAAAAAAGTTTATAACGTAAATACAATAATTCTTTGTCCTTTTAAAATTTTATTTGAAATTTTTTTAAAAATATTAAAATCGATCAAAATATAAATTTATTTTATAAATTTTAATTAGTCTCCTTTAAAAGTTCATTACTTTTTAAAAATAGTTTTTCTTTTTACGTAACTGAAAAAAAAAGTATAATTCTACAAAATCATATTAATTTACATTAAACGTCATTATTATCCATATAATTTTTATGGTACAAATATAAAAACTACTTTTTTACAACACCCCCACCGTTTTTTTTTAGATTTGAATCATTATTTAATTACCATTAATTATTTAATAGATAAATTATTAATAATTATTTATTTTAAATTACAAGATAATTACGAGTATAATTTAATTTCTTTAGCTTCAACATATTTAGAGTAGTAATCTCACGAAAAAAATTAAATTCTTTTTGCTGACTACGACATTTTTGTTTGTTACTCATTTATGTAAATTATTCGTACATTTATGTATATAAATGCTTGTACAGTATCAAACAACGGTAAATATTAAAAAATTCTTAATGAAATTTTCCATTAATAGTGAAGTTTATATTCATGCTATCTTCTGAAATATTTAAACTCTTATTAGAATCAACATTTTTTTATCAAAACGCTTAGATAAAATAGTAGTTAAATTTATTCCCCTAATACAGGCAATCATTACTATTATATTAAATTAATATAATTTCTTCTATATTTATTTCATAAATTAATGTTTTTTAAGCAGCCAGTCTGAGGTTAATTCAATTCCTTTATTTTAATTTAAAATTCTTTAGCCAAAGAATATTAATTGTAATTAAAAATAAATTTACTGTTAGGATTTTGATTTGTCGAAATCTGGAACAAACAGAATACGTCATCTTAAATACCTTAGAGGTAGGCTGCTTACTTTGTAATGTTTGCACTACCATTATTTAATATTTTATTAGTTTAAAAATTACTTATCTTATGAAATAAAAAAAGATATATATATTTTTTCTATATAACGAAAAACTTTTATATTATTTTAATTTACCTAATTAAAAACATAATTTTCCCTCTCTTATCTGTTTGCATTTTCTTTTACTCTAGTTAAACAATTGGCGGTTTTATAATTATTTTATGATTTGATGTCGTTTCCGAAATGATAATAATTTTTATGACATAACTATTTTTATAGTTATGTCATAACTAAGTTATATATAGACAAAGTTGTAGTCCAATATATTTTTGTAAATTAACTTTATTAATTGTTAATCAGATATATTTGTCAGTTTGATTTTATTATAGGTTATTTGTAATTATTATCCACCAATAAACAGATACACCTTTCCTTCTGTTTACGTGTGTAGTGAAATGAAATTAACTATCATTAGTACTTCGCTAGTCTTTTACTCTGCTAATAATTACATCAGTTAACGATGCAATGTTACAACGTTCCATTGTACTCGATTGTACCAAATTTAAAAAAAAAACAATACGAATTCTTTACTGCTTCATTGTGATATATATATGGAAAAAATATCCCTTAGAATTGACAATAAAATAATTTTCGGGTGCGAAATATAAGTAGAGGCATGGGACACTCGTGTTTATACTTAGGCTTACATTTATAATTATGTTTAATCTATTTTAAAAGAATCGTTGTGGGTAAATTCATAAAATTTACTTATTATTTTATTGTTTTCCAGCAAAAAATCTAACAGCAAGTCATTTCATTCTTTGTAGAAGTCTCAGTTTTTTTTTTTTCATTTTTGTTATATTTACGCCCATCACTAAATGTTTCACACTTCTCATTCAAATAGGCATCTCATTCATCATAAAATAAAAGTATTTCAAGAAAAAGATCAGCATATATTAATAAAAACAGTCTGTCAGTGACTACGAATAACTCATTCATATTTTTTCACTTCGGTAATTACAAACCTGTATATGTAATAATTGAACTTTTGATTTATCTATTTGTTTTTAATTTCTTCCAAGTTTTTTTGTGATTATAATATTGGATACTGTGATGTAGTATGACTGTTAGGTAAGTAATTAAAAAGGTAGATTACAAAATTTGATTTAAATAATAAACGAGTTCAAAAATTAAACTTTTCTTGATGAACATTTATGAAATTTTAGATTTTTGTTTGAATATATTAGCGTAATATGTTTGCTGATGATTTTGAAAGTTAATAATTCTTTTCATCATAAGGTAAAGAACGAAGTATGGAATATTATTTTATTCTTCGATCAATTTTGGTTTAATCTTTGATATTTAATTTCATTACTGAAAATGTTATTAAAAAATACCGAAGAAAACCTAAAGAAAAGTAAAATTTTTTTGATTACTTTTAACCTAACAAGAACTTTCAATCTTGTAAAAACGTCAAAAACTTAGAAAACCTGTCCTTAACTATTCAGTAATCTTTCCATATTGTCCTCGGTAAACTTGAAAGTTTCTGGAAGAATGGTTTTTTTGTTTATACACCAACATTAACTAAGAAGAACGGTTATTAAAAATAATAGCTAAAAACGTTGATTGATTGTTTTGATTAACTGATTAAGAAAATGGGTTTATTAGCGATAAACAGTCATCATTTTATCATGGATGAAGTGATACTTGAAACTAAAAATGAGATTAAATATTATTTCTCAGTCCAGGCGATTTCATTAATGTCACTCTAGGCGAGTTCACTAATTACTCCATGAAAATAATTCTTCGAGATTTTGACTTTTAAGCAAGTCGGCAACTAATAACTGCAATATGGAAAAAATACTGTGCTAATACTTGTAAAATCAGATGAAAGAACTATTTTTGCGTTACAAAGCGTATTAATGCGGCGTACATCAAAGGACCTGTTTATAATGCTTTCTCTGCCGGTTTGGTAAAATATCAAACTGCCTTAAAGATCTCCGATTACTTTATTTGGATTTATAAGGTTCCTTTTACGAATGAAACATTAATTTTTTAAAGAATTTCTAATTATTAATATTTATCAGATAAGCCTAACCTTTATGCATACTTTTTCATCGTGTACCTAAGCATCGTTTACTAATAATTATTAGTTTAAATCAGCTAAATTATAATTACACTGAATTAAATAAAACTTTTACGTCCTTGAAGTTTTCGATTAACGTATTGAAAACTGTTTATTTTCAACACAGATTTCATTTTTTTTTTTTTTAATAATTAATTCACCATATAAGCTTAAAGCTTGTGCATAGAAATATGAAATGGAAATTATGTACAGTATGAAAATGCTATATCTGACCGGGATTCGAACCCGAGAACCCCGGATGAAAGGCCGAGACGCTACCACTCCGCCACAGAGATCTACATTTGCATATTAGCTTCAAAGATTGACTGTTATTATTAAATATTACTACTTTACGCATTAATACGAATTATAAGCTCTCTTTTTATAATCTGATTTTCTTAAATTTTTTCACTTTTGTCTAGTCTTTCAACAAATGCTGGAACAATTATGTTTTTTTTTAATCTTGGAATGTCCACCTACTATTATTTAATCTTTATAATATATCGATACATTGTGATTTGAATAAAATACTTATTTATGACTTGTTATAGTACTTTACTCTCAGCTGTACTTAATATTGAACTTATTTTAAAATAATGTTTTTTTCAATTATCACTTAGATCTGATCATAACAATTGTTATTTTTTTATCATTATACACATTTTCTTATTCATCCTATTAGAATGAATAAATTGGTTATTTTTATTGTTTAATAACCTGTTATTATTGAAATAAATTATTAAAGTGTAAAATAACCTAAACTGGGCAAGAAAAATCGTTTTTAGACGTTAAAAGAAGGCATGCTTTTTCAATTTTTTTTTAACGTTTTACATGGACTTAAGTTAAAAGATAGTAAAAAATCAGTTACTTTTATTTAATTCTTTCAGTCTTTTGAAGAAAAAGTTTAGTTATTAAATGAAAACATATCAGATTATAGAAAAGTAATCAGCAAAAATGTAAGAATAATCTGGTGTGTTACTTTAATATGAACCAAATTATTAACCTTTAAATTCATTGGCTAAGATATATATAATAAGTTTAAAGTATTTCTTTCCTCGAACAAAGATGGTAATAATTGCTGAGCAATGAGCAATGAGTTATTCTTTGTAAGGTTGTTGATATAGTGTATATGTTTAATAGCCAAACATTTTATTAAACTACAATATTATTTAACTTTGTTCTGGGAAATTGAACTACCTGTATGATATTTTTACTTCTGCATAAAAATATTTTTCTTAATCGTATTTATTCATATTCTTATAAAGTTTTCTTTTGTGCTGTAAAGCTACTAGTGATTATGTATCCCGAATTTTATTTCAACATTTCGACCGATATTGTCGAAAGATAAAAAGTATTACTTTTGACAAACCTTTTATCTACTTTTTTAGAAGACAACCCCTATTGAAGCGATCAGGGTTTTTTCTGGTATTAAACACTTAAATAGTAGAATTTGAAATATTTTTTTAGAGTACGGTAATCGTCTCTTCTCTTATTATAATTACGAATCGTTAGGCAATTAAAAAAGAAAATTCCCGATATATTTTTTTTTCATACAGACATGCTAACCGTTAAAATATTTAAAAATATTAAATAAATAAATAAACTGAAGAGTTGTGTAAAAATTTAAATAAAATATTTTTGAATATTGTTCTTTTTTTATTTTAATTTTGAAGGACATTTATTAAAAAAAAAATTATCAAAAGCACTAGTAAACACAACACCATATTTAATTTTATATTACAATTTTCTGTTTTTTACAACAATAAATTAATTAAAGACAATTAATTACAGTCATATAATAATAATAATAACCTTATTATTTGAAATTCAATGTACATTACTGTTACACACTAATTAAAATGTTTAAATTACTAAATATTATAATTATATTACATACCACAGTAGGATTGCAAATGTGTAAACGATGAAGTATTATCACAAAGGTGAATTTTTAATTTAATTAAGGAACACGTATAAATTATTTTAATATTAATTCGTTCATTTAAAAGAACATAATACAATAAATTATTATTACAGTTCTTTATTGTTTCTTTTTTTCAGGAATTCTTACAGAGTACATCTCAGGTACTTAAAAATATTGCTCATTTACATAAATATTTCGTAACTAATATATTTACAGAATGTCTTTTCAAATAACTAAATCACTTTTCACTTTCTCTATTTATAAGTCTCTTCATTGTCATAACTTATACCGATTCATTTAGCCAGTAATCTATTAGACTATTTCATCGTGTATGTATTAGTTTTATTCAATTTAAGTATTAATAATATTTTCACTTAAACCTTTAATTATTTCTTTTTAAACGGTTTGATAAAAACAGTAGTGTTTCATTTGTTAATTACAGATCCATGTAGTTCCCCAGACATTTTCTAACTAAATTAAAAATTGATTTATGCAATGAAATAACTATTAATAACTACAACAATAATAATAATAGAATCATAGAATAATACAAATTAATAATGACAAAAGTATTTTCTATTAATAAATAAATAAATTTGTATGATTCCAGATATTATTAATTCATCGTGTTTGTTTAATATATTACTAGTCTTCATTAATTTGTAGAAAAAAATTGTACAAATGAAATTAAAATAGTTTATTTTATAATTTATTGTCTTATATCTCTAGTATTACACGAGATATTAAAATTAAAAAAATAATAATTTAATTACGATTTCGTTTTTATGTGTTATATAAGTCATGAATTATTCTATATATATATATTTTAATATATGGTAGTTTTAACTAAATTTCTTTCATAGCGTTAAAGAAAATATTTTTTTAAAGAAAAAACTATCAATCATTAAAGAAAATTCTATTTTAAGTTGAAAATATAAAAAAACTGATTTCTTTGTTTGTCTTAAATTCTTTCTTTGCTTTATTTTTATTTTTTTGTGCTTCTGATAAATCAATACCAAACATTACAAGTTTTTTAATCTCATTCCGTCATTATCTTTTGATGTAGGGAATAAATTTAATATTTTTTAATGATTTAAGACGATAAAATTAATTTAATTTATAAATATAATATTATTTTAAATGAAATTATTTGTATTTTAAAATTCTAAAATGTTTTGAAATTATTGGCTCTTGAAGTTATTTAGATTAACTCCGCTGTTTCATATTCAAAGTAAACTGAAATTAATAGCTTTATTTTAAAGATATTCATGAATTTTGGTGTTTCCACTTCTCATAATAATTTAATTTAAAAAAATGTATATCATCAATTGGTCCAAACTAGCCTACCGGGCTGATGTAGTGGTTAACTCGTCGTCGCAAAGCAGTTGTTTAACAACTGATTTTTGAAGACGAAAGTTCAGAGGTTCAAATCCTTGTAAAATTTAGTTTCGTTTTACGGATTTCAGTACAAGACAGTGTATATCGGTGTTTCAGGAATGGTCGGTCTGAGTTTATACAAGACTACACCTCATTTACATGTGATATATATGTCATTCTCATCTCATCATCTCATTGGGTCACGGTGGGGGGGGGGGGTTGCTTATTGTTCACTAGTTGAACAGATTGCAACATACGCGTACACATTAGAAAAGAATTTGCTCTAAACCATAAATAAAATTATTGTTTAAAACCATCGCTTTGATTCATTATTTATTTATAGTTTTAAAAAAGGATCGTGCTTTCCAAATTACTCAAAGTAATTTTAGTTTTTCTCTTTAGGACGTGATCCGATTAAAGTTTTGCTGGGAGAAATGAAACGAAGTATTTTTAACAACATTGCCCGTAATATTGTTCTTAGAAAGGAAAGGCTGTATTCAAAACTTGATAACTTTTAAAAACTTTTCATCCTTAATCATGAGAAAAAAATATTTACAATGAAAGAAAGGATTGTAATTTGATTGTTGCACGTATTTATTTAAATTTTGATCTGACGTTTTTGAGATATCATTTAAATATTAGCTTCTAATATTAAACCTTTGGCTGTAAAATTTCGGTTAAAATTTAAATACCTTTGAAGAAAAATAAAAGTCTTAATAAAAAAAAAGTTAAGTTAAATAAAAGTTTTAAGAAAATAAGATTAAGTATTAACTTCGGTTAAGAAAATTTAATATTGTTTATTGAGGACTTGTTCTCGTGCAGTTTGATCGACAGAACATTTACTGATTCAAGAAAGAAATCCTGACGCAGTAACATTAGGGCGACACCTGGTATAGCCGTTGGCATTTTATTTATATTTGTATGCAGAGATTTTGATTTTAGTAGGAAAATTAGTTTTTTATTTAAAAGAAAAAAAAATTCTATATACTATTTATTATCTACAGAAAAAAAAAAAATGAAAATGAGTTTTTGTAAATTAAAATTAAAAATATTTTTAAATATCCCATAATATAAATTATCAAGGCTTTCTACCGGAAAGATTTTGGTACTTATGGATAAATTATAATCTCTGAACTGCTTTAATTTTTTTCCGTTTTTGTTCATTATTACGAACTACATCTTAGCTATTTATAATTAAAAATTTAATCAATTTATAACAAAAGTTTATTTTTTTATTTAATAAAATGATTTTTCTTAATCTAAGCTGTTATTTTATAGACAAGCAGCAATTTGTTCTTCTACGGAATAGATTATTGGGGAAAATATTTGATTTCCAACTGTTAGTGAACAAAATTATTCATTTGTCATTGGTAAATTAATATAAAAACGGACGATCCGTGTTAGAGCTAATGGAGTACTTTCAAAGGTCTTCAAAATTTAAAACGGAGTCCCACAGGGATCTGTCCTAAGTGTAATACTCTTCTTGGTGGCTATTATTGGGGTGGCTGATGTGTTCACTCTGCTAGTTAAGAAATGCATCTTCGCCGATGGTATCACTATCAACTGCAGAGGTAAGGAAATTGGAACTACTAGGGAAATAATGCAGAATTCCTTGAACTCTGTGCACAGATGAGCACAATGTACTGATTTCAAAGTGTCGGTAACCACATGTAAATTTATTGTTTTCTCTAGACAACGAGTCGGATTCAAAGACATGGTGAGATTGCATTTAGGTGACGACGAGATAAAGGGAACAAAAGAGATTAGGCTTCTTGGTGTAACTTTTGATGAGAAACTGACCTTTTTGAGCCACATTAAGTACACCAAGGCTGAATGTCTAAGGAGAATGAATGTTCTTAAACTCATTTCATCTTGCAACTGGAATGCGGATAAATCCATCATCCTGAACACGTACGGAGCATTGTTCAAGCTAGAATACGGGTTTGTTTTATATGACTGCAAAAGAGATAACTAAGGGCATACTTCCCTTGCATAGCACTTACATTTTCGCCGCATTTCAGTAGGGGCGTTCGCCACTTCGCCTACACCAAGCTTTCCGGTGGAAGCCGATGAACTCCCATTCCATTACAGGAGGAAATACCAGACTATCAAACATGACCAGGCACACTCGCACTTCACTACTTGAAGGAAGGACGTTCTTACCGCAGTCTTTCAGCCTCCGGCTGCTTCGCTACCTCCAAGAACTAGATCTCCCTGCCCCAAAGATCCTTGGAAAAGAAATAGGATGCGGTACCCCTTGGTTACGCGCCAATAGTATACTTACAATCTGGAAGTCGTAAACGGGATCCACATTTCCAGTCTGCTAGATACCAATTTAACAAAATAGCTAAATACAATGGGTACACTCTCATCTATACAGACGAACTCAATCTCGGCCGATAGATGTAGCTGTTCTATTGTACTCCCTGACACCGAGATATTATATAAGCTTAATACCTGTTCTTCTGCGTTCTTTTGCGAGGCTTATGCAATTTACTCCGCCTTAAAAGTTATCGAACCCATAGCGATGACAGCTTTCTAGTATTACCGACTCTAGGAGTGTACTTGAAAGCATGAGCTGCAAGCGTTCTGAATCCATCGTCCACATTATTCATGATATCCTTTCATGGATGAATAAGACTGTGGTATTGGTATGGGTCTCTGGTCATTGCGGCATCCTCGGGAACGAACGGGCTGATGAGGCTGCCAAGAGAGCGGCAATAAATGGCCTCCGAGTACAATTGACATGTGAGAGAGACTTCATGAGATCTGTTCGTGTAAAATTGCGAGCTTACTGGAATAAGTTCTGGGTGCTGAGTCCTCCCACGTATTATATAACATCTGAGAGAACGTTCTCGAGAAACCTCTTTCCCCAAGCAACAGAAGAGACGGAGGCATCTTAACTCGGCTAAGGATTGGATATACCAGGCTTACTCACGGCTCTCTACTTGGTTCTCCTCAGCAGATCTGTGAGGCGTGCAAGGACAAACGGTCCGTGTACCATCTGCTCTTTGATTGTCCGATCTTTGGAACCATCCGACAAAACTTAGACCTGGATTCAGATATGAAATCTCTACTAAACCGGAAAGAAGGTATAAAACGTCTGTTGCGGTTCCTCTCCTACAATGGAATGAAGAATATAATTTAATGGTTTTTGTCTGATTTACGTATTTTAGTTTGTGTTTGTTGTTACTTGTTTTTGTTTATTCTTTATTGTTTACTTTTATTATTTATGATCATATAGTGATCTTTTGATCGCTAATGACTGTAATTGTTGATGCGACTGTAAATAAAAGCATTTAAAAAAAGGTAATATTCATAAGACTATTCGTAGTTTTGATTGAGTAAAAAAATCAATCTTTCCTCAATAATTTATATTTCATTATTCGTTTTTCATTTATATCTAAACATTAACTAAACAAATAAAATAATATTAAAATAATTTTTTTATTTTGTATGAAATGAACTTGTAAAATCGTATTTAAAACATCATATATTATTCTAAACAATCCTTTCTTTCTTACTTCTTTAAGGACAGCAACATAAACTAATCAAGTTAGATTCGTGCCTTAGAAATATGATAATAATAGGAAATTTCGTAGGCCTACGTATATTATATGTGTACTCATTTAGGGTAAATATATATTCGTACTGGTACTTGTTGCATCTGCATTACGGAATTTATTTGCTGATACAAACAACGATAGGATTATTTTATAAAAAATATTACTACACGTTTAGCTTATCAGTAAACGGTGCGAACCGTACCAATATTTGTAACATGTTGGTGTATACAACACCAACGTAATTCATATGCAATAACGGATGCAACTTACAGGAGTTCTATTTAATAAATTTTCCTAATAGTTTTTTATAAATTGATGAACAAGTAAATACACAAAACGTCCAATAATGAGGTTCTTGTAGTGAATATTTTAACAGTGGCTAACAATAATATGAAGAAATCAATGGTTTAAAAAGTATTTAGAATTATTTTTAGAAGATACATTCATTAACTTTCTCTTAAGCATTTGATTCTTTAAATATAATTCTCAATTCATGTTTAAACCTTTTAAAAATTTGATGCTTTTTAAAAATGTTAATACTTCATTTAATACAATATATCTTTAGATAAAAAGCTCAGACCGTTTTTTAGAAATAAAAACTGTAGGTATTCATTTTTAACGGGTTTGGGGAGGCGTTTTTCTTTGAAGTATATTGTTTGATTGCTTTCGTAAGTTGAATGTGTAATTGCTGATTTTATGACATTTACGTCAGCTATTAATTGATTATATGATTGATTGATTGATGGTGGCAAGCTGTTTATGATAATACATAGGATCTTAATGAAAGGTCTTTCGCACCAACGTGTCTCAACTTACTTTGGCGCTTTTCTTTCAATTTTCACTTTCTCGAAATCATTTCATATTTTGCTAATGTGCATTGTCCTTTAGATCAAAAACATTATTATGTCTGTTATTAATTTTTTGAAATTTTGTAACTAGCTGTTTCGAAATCAGCGGTACCATACACTCGCCACTAATCGAAAAGAACGGCAGATCTTTCCTTAATGTTGTTTTTGATGGCATCTGATACTGTTACAGGAATTTATCGGTAATAATTTTCTAGAAAAACAGTTTTTTCTGTTTATAAAATTCTATCTAATATTTGTTGTTATGAAAGTAATACTTAATAAACATGATTTCGCCAACTTCCATTATAAAAAAAATTGTCATTATTTTTTTTTAGAAAGCTATTGCAGTTATGGATGTCTTATATAGTTATTCGAACCGGTTTTTATACGATTGATCAACCAATATCATGAAAACAACTGGGATTATTTGGACACAAATAACTTATGCAAGCGCAATCATACAATATTCTTTGAGGAAAATAGAGCAACCACTCGTTAATATTTAAGAACAAAAATTTAAAATTCATAAATATTAAGAAAAATAAAAAATTATACAAAAACAGTATAAATTTTTTAATTCGTAAAATTTATAAGGGTTGTTTTATTTAATTTTTTAGTATGTTTTAGGAACAATATTAAGATACATTAAACACACATTAATTTTCTTTTCTTTATTTTTATGTTTTTTTTTAATACTCGTTCTATGTAGAGAAAATGTGTCACGCCTCTTAAATCAGCTTCCGTGTTCGATTTAAACTAATTTAATTTATATCATTGCACTAATTTTAACAATATAATTAATTAATTTGTTTTATTATTTCTGATCTCTGACTAAGTAGTGATTTAAGGAAATAAAACTTTTTTATCTCCCGTATCTTTTCAATTTAGTTTATTTTTAACTTGTATTAAATAACTGATCGGATATTTTTGACGTAATCCCTTAGGAGGGACGGATTCGTAGAACTTATCGATAACATTAAGAATTTAGTTACAAGATTAATTACTCGTATTCATTTACTATATCGATCACTGAATCAAGAAGTTTTGTCCGTAACATATTTCACTGTTTATGTCTCAGAATTCTTGGCTATCGAGACACTTTACTTCCATCTTAACATCTTCGCCGATATTTCTATCTTCTTCATCTTCCGTCTTGATGGCCTGCTGTAGTCTCTTATCGTTCTCTTCCTTGAAATCTATTAAATCTTCGACGGTGTACCTGCCACCGCCAATTCTCTCGTCGCGTCAGATCGCCCCTCGGTCGCTTCCACCGCCTCCACCACCGGCAGTCGCATATTGACAAGCCGATAGACCCGATGAGGTAGCGGATCGACTGGAGGTGGTGACAGGGGAATACGAAAATCCGGATGAATGTTGTTTAGCCTTTAGTCTTAAGCTAGCGATGCTGGAGGTCATCACGTTACAAGGTTCTGTTGCGCTGCGATGATGGTACATCGAATACGGCGTCGTCGGTGGAGCGTAAGGACAGGCTGCGGGTGCGGTCGGGGCGGTGGTCGCTCCTGGTAACATAGTACCTGCTCCCGTCGTCATAGAGGCTGCTACCGAGGTAGCGGAGGCGTTGAAACAATTCACTGAACTTTGGTGATGATTTACCGTGCTCAAAGGGTTTACAGACCAAGGAAACGTTTTGCTACTTAAAGGGCTTGGAACTTTAGACGCCCAGTTATTGTACGATGAATAGGCCGAACTGTATAAGGAATCGGTATCCGTGAAAGGTTGCATTAATCCGTTGAATTGAGTGCTGAATCCGTTTTTAAAATCAGCTGCGGCTGCCGCTGCTGCATTCATGGCATTTCTTTCACGTTTTCTCCATTTGGCTCTTCTATTCTTGAACCAGACCTAAGAAAAGACGTAAAATTACAATAAAACATTGCACTAACAAAATGATATTACATTAAAAAATAATAAATTGCAAACAATTAATAAAAAATAGACAATATTAAATAATATTCCAAATTTTTGCAAGTAATCCGTTTTATCATTTATATATTTGTTTTTAATAATAACTGAAAGAGAAAGGGAAAAGAGGTATGAAATTTTTTAGATAGTAAAGGAAGGAAAAATCTAGTTGACTCGTGCACTGAGACAAAGTAAATCTAAAAAAATTTCTTTTGGCTTCCCGGATGGCGGAGGTATATTTCATCGGGGCAAAATAGGGGTAGGCGAACTCGGATTGTACGAGCTTGTATCAAACATTTCTTTCTATGTTTTACGGACACTACGTTTTCTCATTAGACTACAAGCTATTGCTAAATTTATTAAGATTTCCTTATGATTTTTCCTGAACTGCTTGACTGCTTATTTGAGGATTAGTGGGAGATTCTAGGTTTGTCTCTTTGTATTGATAAAAAAAGACAATGTTTTCAGAATTTTTTATTTAAAAACAGGTATAAATGTAGTAACAACTTAATGTTGAGATGACTTTTCACGTTCGCGTTGAATTACATTTATATATATATATATATATATATATATATATATATATATATATATATGTAAATATAAACTTTTCAACTGACGGTGATTTTTGGGATAGTCTTAAGAAATAATTTTTTGCAGATTCCAACCTCCAATGGGATAATTTTCACTTCCTTGTACGAAGTAAAGAAAGTATTTTGGTCGCGAAAGTTTGGTTTTCAGATTTCCCCGGAAATATCCATTTTGACAAACCCTGAATCCATTTTAACTAGTTTCGGCGTGACGTCTATACGTCTATACTCAAAAATGATTAACCGTAGGATGTTGAAATTTCTGATTTAGGACTGTTGTAACATCTAGTTGTGCACCTTCCCTTTTGATTGCAATCGACTGAACCAAAAGTATCCAAAAAAACCCAAAATCCAAAACAATCTGGATTTTGGACTTTTTCTTAACTGCAATGATAAACCTTCACTGAGAGCTTTTCAACGATTTATCATAAGTGGTAATTATTTTCATTGGTTCCAGAGTTATAGCCAAATGAAATTTTAATTAATGAAATACTTGGAACTTACAAAGGGAAGGCACATCATCATCATCAAGGAGAATCAAACTTCATCTTTTTTTTCACTTTTTTTTGTAATTTAAATATAAATACTTATTAATAATTATTAACCTCTGATTGAAAAAAAATAATTTTTATGATAAATAATAATTCATAACAACAATAAAAAAAATATATGAAAAAAAATCAGAAATTATTAATGAAATAAAATTTTATGTACTTTTCATTAAAAAAAAAAAAAAAATGTGTAAATGCAATAAGATAGGCGTACAAGGAAGTCAAGTGGTGCTCACATCAGATTTTTTTTAAAATGAAATTAGGGTTTGAAATTATCAATTTCTTTTTAGCCTAACAATCAAAGATGGATGCAAAATTATGTAATTATTATTAACTAGTTAATAGTAGTAAGTACTAGTCCATGTTATAACTACTAGTAAACTAGTACTAATAACTTATTAACTATATACTTATGTAATAAGGACTAGTCCTTATTACATATTACTACTATCAATGATGCCACTACAACGCTATTAACCAACAGTATTAAACACCGAATTCCCGAAACTTAAACTAAAAAGTTGATTTTAGTGTTTTATTTTTATTTCTTTATTTTTTTATAAGATTACATGCATCGAATGCTATGGTCATTTAACTCTAATGGAAATTTGTAGCATATGAAAATGCCATTCCTGACCGGGATTCGTACCCGGGACCTCAGAATAAAAGGCCGAGACGCTACTACTCCGCCGCGGGGATCGGCTAGTTTTTTATTAATCTAAAAATTGTTATGATAGTTTTGTAAAGTATTAATGCAGGACTTTTCCGTAATGGGGTTTTCTCGGTGTGATTGTAAATGTTTTACCATTATTAATTCCGTAGTTTGAGTAATATCAGATGTGTGAATTAATGTTTTGAAATCCAGGAGTATTTTATCCCTAAATAAAATCAAAAGAAAAAAAAAATCGCATAGTACTTTTATTCATGAAATCAATTGTTTCGATGCGACAACTTAACATAGTAGACAAACAATATTATCTAATACGGAGCGAAAGTTCCTGAACTGTAGAGCTGACGTTGATTCAAGTCTTTTTTATATGTCTGTAAGCGCCGTATATTTTCCAGACTAGTCTTTAAACCTGTTCGATGTTCAGTCGGAATGGAGTAAGTGTGCGTGAATGGTACCATGATGGAGCGAGTGGTAGCAAAGAAGAGTCGGTAGATTGATTGGTGGTGCACAGTAGTAGGACACTTCTGCGCACCATTACCTGCGCAACTCTCTCGTTCTCTCTAACTCTCTCACAAGTGCTTTGTTTTCTCCTCTTTATCATCCCAGTTCTATTCTCCTATCCGTTTGATCACCCCCACTTATCATCGTTCAAATCTTCTGAAATACTGTACTACTAACAAAGAAATCACTTTTTGCAATTTAAAGATTTCTTTTTTTTAAAGTCGTTTAAACCGATTACTTCAAATTAAACACAATAAATTATATCTTAATTTAAAAATAACAGAGGCTTCACTAATAAACTAGGGTTTTCCATCCATTATTTATATAAAATTCTAGTGGTATCTGTGAGTCTGTTACTTTTTTACGCAAAAATTACTCGATCGATTGAGCTGAAATTTAGCAAGATCTTAGTTTTTGTGTGTAGAAAGAACATAGAACTATTGTTACGAAATGTTTTACCGTTTCTAGATGGTGGCCATTTTATTGGCTTGCGGTAACAACCGGATTATATTCCTTGTCATTGTTCAATTTTGCTATGACCAAACCGTTGGTCAAATCAAATTCAGAGACCGATTGCAGTATTTAAAATTAATTTTTTATAAAAAAGACTATTTGATATATTCAATACCTCTTTCGTTTATCGAGAAAGTAGCTTTAATTATTATTTATCAAAAGTATTATCACATGCAAGTTCTGACCAGCTAGTTAATTATAAGGAAATTTTGTTCTTCGATTCTGTCCATGTTTAAGAATTATAGTTTCTG
The DNA here is from genome assembly GCF_047948215.1 of Lycorma delicatula. NCBI lineage: Eukaryota > Metazoa > Arthropoda > Insecta > Hemiptera > Fulgoridae > Lycorma > Lycorma delicatula. The sequence goes on along the minus strand of NC_134457.1, from coordinate 185,406,743 downwards.
ATTAAATATTGTGGTTTTGTTGCTTTATCGGAAAATTTAATTTTATTCTTTGTCAGTTACTAAAAAAACAAATAGAATTTTGCTAATTCTCGGCAAAAACCAAAGTATAAAGCTTATTGTAATTTTCAAACCGGAATACGATAAGGGTTTTTGGATACATCCAATCGTTAACAACGTTTTCATTAATTATTTTTCATTCCGTATTCACATTCACGTAGGATTAGTTAACGTTTTAATTTTTAAGTGAAAATAATATGTTGATCTGCATGATGATGCGTGATAATACTTTTTTTAAATATTAACAACTTGTTTATACAGAAATTGTACTTCCTTTGTATTATTTTCCACTAAAAGGGAGTAAGTTAGTTCCTAGTAGAAGTAACTTCCAGGTAATTTTGAAAGCTATTTATTTGTTTTAATTTGATAATAAATGTTTTATGTTTCCTACAACCATTTACTGTATTATTATATAGTTCTTTAAGAGGTAATAATTTTTTAACCAAAATTATAGTTTTAACAGGTAAAATATACAGGATTAAAAATAATTTATCATTAAATTATATACAAAATTTATCTACTAAATGATTATCTGATTTTCCATTTTTCCAATTCCTTAAACGTGAGGATGTACTCTATTGAATCCCGTCACTTATGATAATATACATTCTCATCACAGAGTATTATTTCAGTTAGAATATATTATTATTCCATTTTTAGTTGGTTTTATCCAAAGTTTTGTCAACATGTTAATGGTGGTTTTAGATATACTTCGACATTATACCTGCCCTTGAATTTGAAACTGAGTACAACAGCAAATAGTTGTTGTACTATGCTGCTGGTGAATTATTAACCTATAAATTATTAAAATTACATAAAAGATTCTTGTTGTGTAAGCTTTTTATTTTTTTAAATTAACAAAATACGATTTTTCTTTTTCGTTTATTTAACTTTTGTTAGTAATTTCTTTTTTTTTTGAATGAACCTTAAATTTTATGTAATCATTATATTTTTTTCTTACTATTAATATTTATTTTTTGACCATTATGCTATTAAAATAATGTTTCCACTTATTTACAAAAATGTGAAAATTGTGCTAATTATACTAATTTGTTGCAAAAGGAATTAAAATATTGTGTTAACAATAATATGAAAAATAAGATAAAATGACTCATAATCAACAACCCTTAAAATAAAATGATAATTTTTTTCATCAGTACTCTTAATTGTTATCTAAAATACGTAGGATATGTTTTGAACTAAAAGCAATATATGTCTTAAGTTCAATATTTTATTTAGAATAAAAATTATATTTATTTAGGCTAATATTACTAGTCATAGTGGATGTACATACTGCGATTGACCGGGTTAAATTTTAATACTTTTACATAGTGATAGATATGATGAAACTGATAAGAATATTTTTACGGATTTACTTGTATAAAAAATAATCTTTTATTAAATATGTTTCACTTCATTTATATGTCATACATATCATCCTCAACTCATTAAGCCGGTGGAGCGGGGTGGCTTATTTTTTACTAGTTGAACAAATCACGATATACTCATTAGGGAAAAATTGTGTTTGTAGAAAAATACTAAAATTAACTAACTAAAAACTAATAAAGTTTTCGGGTAAAAATATGACGAAAATTAAAAGTATCCTATTTATTACATTTCAATTCTTCTAATAATTTTGGTAATCTATCTTTAAGGTAATCCAGAATATAAAACTCTTGAAGACTAACACGGTAACAGTGATGTAAGTTTTCAAGTTATTTCTTTCCCGGGTATGCAGCTACACAATATTATTTATAAGGAAAAGTATACTAATCGGGTCGCATTTTCAAGAGATATTGAAAAGAGATTTTCAAGAGATATTGAAGTTTTACAAATCTTGATATTAGTGACTTTATCCAAAAAAAAAAAAATTAGCATTACAAATTTCGAAAGAATGTATATATTACCGTGAAAGACCGATATCTGGAAAATTTCGATATTCTCCGGTGAATGTCGACACATACCAAATAAATCTGTGAATGACCGGAATATTTGCTTATTCAGACTTTCACCGGTATATGTCGACAAATACAGATAAGTTCTGGTGGAGGTCGAAACGTTATCTAGAAATTAAAAAAAAAAAAAAAAAATCACCCAGTGCCAATCTCTAAGGTAAGTAGATAACAAGAAACCCTGGTAAAAAAAAGGAAGTTTAAATTTAAGCCAAACATAACCTACGCTCGCTTCACTAATATTGTCTAATTAAGTTAAATATACACCATTGGGAGCGATTATTCAAATTCACCGGAATCATAAAAAATTTAATCAAATTTTCAAAATTTTATAATTTTAAAATGTCATTCAGGATATACAGAATAAGTTGTTAACTGCACGGATGAACTATAACGATACAAATGAATAGACACATGGTTTACCCTTGTTCAATATTTTTATAAAAATATTTTTATCCAACTTTCACCATCAGTGCATGCTGAATTCGGTGAATTTGATTAATCGCCTCCAATGTTTGAAAATAACATGAATAATTAGTATATTTAATGTTAATTAGACGAGGTTAGCGAGGGAAGCGAGAATAGATTATTTTTGGCTTAAATTTAAACTTTATTTTTTTTACGAAGGTTTTTCGTAATCTATTTATCTTAGAGATTAGTATTGGGTTTTTTTTTAGATTTCTAGTTATCGTTTCGACACCCACCAGAGCTTATCTGTGTTTTTTGACATAAGAGTATACCGGCAAAGGTCCGAATAAGAAATTATTTCGATATTTCACTAACGTATTTGGTTTGTGTCGACATTGATCGGAGAATATTGACATTCTCTAATTTCGGTCTTTAACGGTGACATACGCGTACGTATATACATTCTATTTGATACATCCAGTATTATATTATATATCCATATTACATGAACTGATATGATACAATGATTTCTGTTTATGAAACTCTAATGCTGTTTAATTTTTGTCACAGTTGATCAAAATTCAAGGGGAAATGAACCTTATGGGTCACGTGTATCAAAATATTCTGAAAGTATAGTTAAATTTATTCACACAATTTATTGCATCCAAACTTCATAAAGGGATAAGGGGAAAATAATCATCTTTTCTTATTTGTCGTTGCTGGACTCAAGGTCACAATCTTGTATTAATTATATAATTCCATTAATTTAATATGTAAATTTGGTGATATATTTGGAATCGATTATCTTATTTTAATGAAATTTTGTTTGATATTTCTGAATTTGCTCATTGCTGTCATTTAATTTTGGTTAAAATTGGTTTTGTGCTTGGGGAGGAGTTGTGATACGGCGATCATGGGTCTTGTATCTCATAATTTTATTCAAAAAATGATTTTTTTTTTACATAATTCTTTACTTGGATGGTTTTATACTTTAATGATGACTCAATTTTCCTTCTAGTAGTATATCGAGGACAATCCTTGGCTAGCTAGCACTGCAATTTTCTTTGAAATTACTATAGAAAGTCTTAAGATATTTCTGGGCACATACTTAGATAACTTGCATTAGTGTGAACTGAAATATACAAGTGCTTAACACAAAAACAATCATGAAATCAGACTTTGAAGTTCTCTGTTTATTCTATCGTTATGTGCCTATTTGGTAATTAAAAAATTGTGATTTGTCGGTTCAGAAGGGAAATGGGATAATGAGTCTTAGAAGATTTTTTTTGTAGGTTTCGAATACAATAACCGTTGAGGTTTTCCAGAATTAAAGTGTGCTTTGTTGAAAAAGTAGAAATTCACAGATTTCAAATTTAACAGTTCACGAACAACTCTGTTTATATTATAGCCAGATTGGTTCTTTTAGAGTTAGGAAAATTAAAAAAATATTTTTTAAGATCTGTTGATTTTTGTTTGGATATTTATTACACTTTGTATTCTTAACAACAAATCGTGCAGTAAAAAACTCATTTTTAAAACTTTTGATATCATCTTTCATTTCTCACCCGTTTAGTTATGTGAATCTTGTGAATGATTGCTATTCTACTAGGGTGTGACGTGGTGTGTGCGGTGAACGTAATAGTCAGTAGCTGGTTGATAGGGGAATGGGCAACGATGCGTTTAATTGCCGGAGATGAAGACAGACGACCTTCCCTTCTAATGTACATCTTCCCCTAGTACAACAACATTCACACACGCGCAAGCGTCACTATCTGTATTTTCACGCTGAATTTCTTTTTAAGTAGACTATACACACAGTCATTAAGTTCTCTACTTCATAAATATAAACTTGACATTTAATGTTTATTTTATTTAACTTCATTTGTTTATCGGATTACTCGTGTTTCTTTTATTAACGCTTTTTAAACAAACAAATTTTACGATACGCAAAGTATAAATCAGTATTCAATTCCTTTCATAAAACCTTTTAAACAAATTGGATTTTTAAAATTGATAACTAAACTTCTGAAAATAGATTAAAAAACTAGTCTTTATAACACATTAGATACCTACTAATCTCTTTTTATTTGCTTTATATCAGTTAATATTATTTATGAGGCTGTGTATTAATACGATCGTATTATGAGCGGTGGTTCAGCAGTAATTCTGTCACTATCCAATCTCGTAAGTTACATTTTGCTTTGCTAAAAATTCTGTTAAGAATAGAAAAGTTCCAAAGGTAGCTAAAATATTTATTTTTTTTTTAGAACTGCTCGTTATATATTTAAAATTAACTTGTTTGAGTAGCTATTATTAAATGTAATATTATAAATAATTGGTCTAACTTGTATGTAGACAATTAAATAATTTTCATTGTAACAGTAATTATGTTATATATTCCTAGAATTGTTATATTCAGTAACATAAGGGTTACTTTCCAGTTAGTTTTAATTTCGCTAATAATTATTGAAAAAAATATTTGTAAAATTGATTTTGGTTCTTAAGAAACGCTGTATCTTAATAAAACAAGATTAAAAAATACATGTTTTCTAAATGCGTGTTGCATATGACCTAGTTATAAATTATGTCCCGAGTGGTGGAGGTCCCGGGTTCGAATCCCGGTCAGGCATGGCATTTTCACACACGCTAAAAATCATTCATCTCATCCACTGAAGCAATGTGTAATGGTGGTTCCGGAAGTTAAACAAAAAAAAAATGTATTAAGTAATAAGTAATTTGACTTATTATAATGCCTTATTTTATACTATAATTCATAATTACGAACATTACACTACTATATCTGCCTCATGTTGAGAATTTTGAAGACTCAAAACTACGAATTATTTCATTTTATCGGTATGATATGAGCTGGGTAAGGATAAAAATTATTATTGTTCATTTTGTAGGAGTTTTTGCACATCATTAAATTTTATTCCAGGGTTTTTAAATTTGTTTAGTGGTAGTATTCGTGGTAATTAATTTAACCATTATCAACGATTAAATTCAAATTTTTTTGTGCCAGGGTTTCTCCTTGTTAAAAAAATCTGATGTTCACAGCATGACTTCCATGTACGCCTATTAAATTTCATTTACACATTTTTTTTTTTTAATGAAAAATACATAAAGTTTTATTTCATTAAAAACTTATCATATTTTTTTCTTTTTTTTTGTTATTATTGAATTATTATTCATCGTAAAATTTTACTTTTTAATACTTATTAATAAAGTAATATATTTAAATTAAAAAAAAAGTTAAAAAAAGGAGAAGTCTGATTCGAATCGATGTGCCTTCACCTAAGATCCAAATATTTCATTAAGTAGAATTTTATTTGGCTGTAACTCTGGAACCAATGAAAATAATTAACATTTATGATATATCATTGAAAAGCTTTCAATGAAAGCTTATTATTGCAATTAAGAAAAAGCTGGGGATTTTGGGCTTTTTTGGGCACTTTTGGTTCATTCAATTGCAATCAAAAGAGGAGGTGCACAACTAGATGTTACAACAGTCTTAAATCCAAAATTTCAACATCCTACGGTTAATCGTTTTTGAGTTATGCATGACGTCTGTACATACATACATATGTATGTACAGACGTCATGCCGAAACTAGTCAAAATGTATGCAGGGATGGTCAAAATGGATATTTCCGTTGAGATCTGGAAACCGAAATTTTTCGCGATTAAAATACCTCCTTTACTTCGTACAAGAAAGAAAGAAAAATGCCTGATGTTGATTTTATGTAGATAATTAATGAAGGAGTTGTAATGACAGCATGTTTAAGTTAAGCTGGGGTTCAATCAAACCATTTTTTTAAAGTAGTTAGTAAATAATAAAATACAAAAATAATTTACAGGAATAATTAATAAAACTAAACAGCCTGTGAAGACGCAGCGGGTTGAAAGTTATCAAAAGAAAATAAAGAACACCATTGGAAAGGAAATTCCATAAAATACTGTTGTGGTTTAAAAGAAAACTTATTTTAAGAAAAAGGCCTAATTCAAAGAAGCCGGTGTACCAAACACTTATTATAATAATATATCAAAGAGAAACTGTCAAAAATATTTACAAATAGTTAAACTGGGTGCGCATTACGATTGATAAATTGTTCTCATCAAATTTATTTCTTTAATAATGATTGAGATTGTTTAATATTCGAAATGCGTATCTAATCACCAAGTTTTATAAGCCGTGCTTGAGCGTTTCTATTTGCTGTTTTATTAAATTCATATATATTGTAAACTTTTCTTCTTCTAGTACTTGAAATTTTTACTACATTACTGGAAATAATTCTGTAACTCTTACTCGTTTATATAATATTATAGCTTGTTATGTATTATAGTTTTTTTTTATATTTTCTTTTTGGATTAAAATTTACTGTCTGGTTGATTCGTGTGATATTACGGAAATCTCAGACACCTAGTACAGCTTTGTTATTTCGAGACCTTTAGAGAGATGGACCCCTTTTACGTGAAATGAATGTACCTACAATTCGTTATATCTCTTGATACACTGATAAGGTCGTGTTGGTTATTAGGTTGTAACGTACAATTGCTAACCGGGAGACCGGATGTAGGAACTGTTAGCTTTAAAATAAAGCTGGTTCGACCAGACCTCAAAATTTGTAGCATTTACTGAAAATTACTAATTATTATTCGAGATAGATTTAAAATTTGTCATCCATCGCAATGTATCAAAATGAAAATGTCTTATTTAGTTGATCTCAGTTGAACTTTTGGCTCTGGGTTAATAAGTTAAGCTAAGTAAACTTACTTACGGGTCTATTCTTAAGTGTGCTTTGCGAGTTTATATCAGTGATTCCAATCAGTTCATAAAAGTTCAAACGCTACTACTAGAATCCTTTTTTTATCCTTAAAACTAATTTAATGAAGAAAATTGAAGTAGGTATTCCTGCTACTAAATCTAGCAAAAAAGTCCCATTAATGGTATTTTTTTTTTCAAAATTGTATTATTTATAATAGAAAGGATAAGGAAGTATGCATATATTTCATAATAAAAAAATACAAAAGAGAATAAACCTCCAGTGGTTTTATTAATATTAATAAAATATTAAATATTAATATTAATTTTTTAATTATTAATAAATATTGTCGTGTTCCAAAATTCGAACGTAAATAAGACATTTTAAACCAGTTTGAAATCCAAATAACGAAATCTTTTCTAATTTTTATGATTAATTGGAAAGACAAAATGTTTTAATAAAAATCATTATAATAAAAACAGATTAATATTTTCATGCAGCGTTATTAAACCTAACATCTATAACATCTATCCTATAACATCTTTTTGATTAACTCTACTAATTCAAAATTTTCCGAAAAATGATCTTCATGATTAAAATAGAAAGAAATAACTACACTACATTATTACTAAAAAAAAAAAAAATCCAAGAGTAAAAGTAAAAGAAAAAAGTTATAAAAAAACGTAAATCTATAATTAGATGTACATTTAATCTTTACGTAATCATCATTTGTAAATATACCTTTTTTGTACGTAGAAAACCATCATCATCATCTTTCACTAAAGGCTATCTATACCTTGTCGATTTAGCCACTCGCTTCGCTTCTCTCTTCAAGTCATTATATGAACCAAGGCCCATCTCTTCTTTAAATTATTGATGATGGTTGCTCTAGGTCTACCTCTAGATTTTTTACCCAAAACCTTGCCCTCAAATATATTCATCAAGAACTAGTCATATCGTAGTACATGTCCTATTAATTTCGCTCTTCTTCTTAGTATAACATTTAGCAAGTACCTCCTCTCACTCACTTCTGCTAACACTTTATCATTTCTTTTCCTATTCACCCAGCTTGTTCTTGTTATTCTCTTCCAAATTCACATTTCCATTATTTCCATTCTTCTTCTTTCTGCTTCCCCAAGCATCCATGTTTCACATCCATAAGTTAGAACACTCCAGACACAAGTTTAAGCGAACTGTTTCCTTATTTGCGTACTCAAATGATTAGATATACCTATAAAGGAATTAATTAAAATATATTTATAATAAAAAAATTAAACAGAAAAAATATAAAGAAAGAGCTACCCTTTACAGGTTCGAAATAAATTTGAAAACAAAAAATATTGAAAATAATTTGAGTAACAAATTATAATAGAAAACTATAGTTTTTTAATAATTTTCCCTGTTACTTGTGTGCTTGAAATGTTTATTTCTTTTGATGAGAATTGGATTTAGAAAAAAATAAAAATATTACTCTTCCACAATTTTTCTGTTATAAACAAATTAAATTAAAAATATAACTAACAGTAGGGAGTTACTCCTTACCACTGGACAGTATGCAATATTTAATAACAATTTAGGTATTTTTCAATATACCGGCCCCCATAGAGCGACTGGTAGCATCTCTGCCTTTCATTCGGAGGTCCCGGGTTGAATACCGGTCAGGCATGGCATTTTCACAGGCTACAAAATTGCCATTTCATCTCATCCTCTGAATCAATACCTAACAATTGTCCCGGAGGTTAAATAAGATTTAAGTAGGTTAAGTAAGATTTATTTTCAATAAAAAAATACGTGGGCTGTATTTGATTGTACGTAAATTTAATTTAAAAAAATTAAAAAAATACTTGTTACGCACAAAGTTTAATTAGATATTATAGAATAAGTTATATGTTTTTCATCACTATTATATTCTTAAAATAATTTGTGAATTTGTTTTGTTATTAGCAACGTAAGTACTACATACAATTCAATTTACTAGCTGTTGAATAGAAGTTAGCGACAGATAATTTTAATATTAATAAGTTTTACATTTAAATCTCTGAAATTAGACCGAATATAATAAATACTGGATTTATTTACGAGTTAGGATTTAGTGTTGTAATGTTATCAATTCAGAGTTTAGTATTCCTTATTTAACAAATAAGTGTTTCATTTGAATAAGCTCTTTCTGTTCACCTTTTTGTATCAGTTGTCCATTTATTATAATTACTACTCTTCTCTTATTAATTCAGAATTTAATTTTCAATTATTTAAAAACATACACAATGGAATATTTTTTCAAGTACAACAGGAGTCGATTGTGTTTCGATTAACCTAATTCTGATTAAACTATACTTTACGGCATGTTTTTTTTTTTAATAACTTAAAATTTCGGTCCATTTTCCATTTTATCGTAAATATGTGGGATATGAAAATAATATTGAAAACGAAATGGATAAAGATAGAATGAAATGAACCAACTTTTAAAATATGTGATGAAATTGTTAAAATCGTTGCAATAAAAGGTAACGTGAAAGCCTCCGAAGTGATGAAGATGAAATAACAAATTAAAACGATAAGCTATGATGAAGGGATTGCTCTACTGACTACCCGAGTGAACAATATTGTTTGGTTTAATCAAAATCAACCAATTATTGAAAATAAATTAAATGAATAAATATTTCAATATAAATAAACTAAATTCTTTATTTTAATGTAATGGTAGAAGTAGAATGCTAAAGCCGTATCCAGTGATTTTATAAAATATGAAAAATTCAGTTCAAATAACACAGTAAAAAATATTTTTTATGTTAACATTTTTATAATACTACTGTTGTAGAAGTTTAGATGAATTCTTTTGTAAATTCCGTTATAAGAAAGGTTTATAATATGGTTATAACTTAAGACCAAGGCCTGACTTAAGATCATTTACTCCTTCCATTATCTGAGCTAATAATAATATTCTCAATTAAATTGTTTTAAACCGAAATATGCGGTGTAGATTTCTTTTGAACCTTGTTAAAGTCAAAAATGAAGGTAACCTAAAAGAGGATGACATCCGTTTCCAAATGGGTGTCATCGTCTTTGGCTTAAAAAGATTTTATAATTTAAAATTGCTCTGCATGTATATAATATAATTGTAGAGATACTTTTAATTCGTTTTCTATTTCCATTTTTTTTAAATAATAAAAAATAATTTTCATATTATAGTTTATTATCTAACTTGAAACTTACTTAATATCCGTATGTTCAAAACCGAAATAAGTAAGTACATTCTATATGCATTTAATCCTTATTATTTATATTAATTAAAACTACGATTAAAGTAAATAACAATTAAATTTTACAAAATGTATTTATTATAAATATATAAAATTTGATATTATGCCTCTATACACCGCTACCTAAAACAATATCATTTCTTATAATTCTTTCAAAATATTGAACGAGTTTTAAGACAAAAATTCTGTTATATCATTCTTTGGCAAAAGTTAATATGAATCATATTTACAAATCTGCTTTCCTTAAAAGAAATGAAAAAGTAGTTTATTATTAAAAGATAATTTCTACAATAATAATTAATAAAAAATTTCCTTGAATGTGATGATATTATTTTTGTCTCGGTCTTTAATATTTATTTAGTATCTTCAAATTTTTGCTTTAATATGATTTCGTATATTCATTATTTTTAATTATTAAAGTGGACTTTAAACTTTTTTTTGAAGCTAATAAACTGTCACATATCAACATTTCAGGCTCAATGAAAAGAGAATATTTATCGGCTCTATATGGGCCGCCTCAGTCTTGTTTTCTGCAGGCGCTGTCTGTATAATGAGCATCATTACTCTCAAAGAGAGTAACTTTGAACAGTGTTGTCTGTATCTTAGACGATTCACGTACAATGTAGTCATAAGAAAATAGTCTGAGACAAATAGTGTAAAGAAAAAAATTAAACTGTCAAAAAATTTTGCTCTGTTTTATTTTACTGTATTGCTTTTGAAATATAACCGTTTATATAGATCTGTATGACTGATAACTTGAAACTGATTGGTACGAGGAGAAAAAATCTGTTAGAATTGTCCAAAAAATGTTGTTATTAATTTAAATAAATGTAATGTATGTGTAAATTTATAAGTAAATACTTAAAGAGTAATTAACACAATTACTTTTAGTAATATTTACACAATGAAACGTAATTTAAATTTGTATTAAACATATACACTCACGCCTAAGTACATATACATAACAAACACAGAAATTGTAATGTAACTGATCGCACAGTTATGGTTTATTCATTAGTGGATATCTGTTGTTGGACTAGTGCAGCAGTATATACCAACGTGTATATCAAAAAGCAAATCAGAGAATGGCATGAGATGTCAGCATCGGTAGGAAGGGTCATCTATCTCCCACTGCGGCGGTCTGCTTCATAATATCAACTAACCTCCAGCTTCCCCCATACTACACCGTTAAAATCCCCACACACACACACCCTTCACTCACCACCCTATGTAATCCTATTGACTTGTCCAGACTCTTATTGCTCCCTTTATGCATTCAAGATTATCTTTACCCTCAAAGCAGATAACGTCACATTTAATCATAATATCTGCTTGTTTTTCTGTTAATTTCCTTTTGAAACATTATAATAATATAATTATTACAAATATTAAGCATTAAGGCTGTTAAATTATTCAGTTTGTATATATTAATTTATTTATGTACGCTAACACAAAGATTAAAAAAAAGGGTAACTAAATAAAAATAAAAAATTGTGATTTTAAAAATTTATTATATGAATCTGATAAATATATTTACAAATGGTATTTGAAAGGTTTTATTAACTGTGATAAAATAGATATCGGCTGAATTACTGTTAAATATAGATTGTATACTAATTTATTTACCCGTACCAAAAGTTTCCGTTCTGTAGAAAAAAAAAAAATTGGATTTTATAGTAAAACTATTTTAACTTAACATTGTATGTCAGGTTGATGTAGATGATTATTCGCTAAATTTCTGATACAGGAGTAGTTAAAAGACTAGCAAATCAATTACATTTTAACTCTTAACTGCTCTTCGGCATCGTCTTAGATTACTATTCCTTTTTTGGATATAATTAAAAGTACATCCTGATCTGGAAATTTGTTGATGTAACAAGTTCATTTATTACACGATCAATGACTGTAGTTCTCTGTAAGTAACAGACTAAGAAAACTGCATCAGATATCTGAAGACTTCCAGAATATAATTTTAAATAATCAGTCAATCATTCGTAAGACTGAATTTATAACTATATTATTACGCATTTTTATTATACTGTTTAAAAATGTTTAATTCTAATATATTCATTATTTTTTAAGTTTCTGGTTTTGACAATTAAGGATTTCAATTCTACTTTTTAAAATTATTTATTTTTTTCTTATAAAAATCCTAAATTTCCTTTCATTTTGTAACTAGCAGATCCAGTAATGCTTCGCTATTGCTAAATTTGAGTATGTATTAAATGAACACAATTGAAAGTTTGATAAAACATTAAAAAACTTTTAAAGAACATTACGAAACTTCACAAAATTTAATCTTTTACTTTATAAAAGTCAGAATGTAAATAAATCTGTCAAAATAGCACTACCTGTCGGATTTAATTCAAACTACTCTCTAAACACAGTAGTTGGTTCAAAATACCCCACACTTTCTTTTTACTGGTCAGATCGAGAATTTTAGTAGCTTTAAACCTTCTCCGGACAACGCGGACCATTTTTAAAAAATCCGCGCGTAAATCGGTCCAGTTGTACACACATACGAATATTGCCTTTTTTTATATATAAATAGAAGAAAGTTTGCTTGTATATCTGTATGTTTCGTAAATATCTCGATACCGGCGCTACCTACCAGGTATAGTTTTTGCAATTTTTTTTTCTTTTCACGCAATTAATATATATTCTGAATATGAACCAAATCGGTCCATAAATACAATTTTTCTAAATATCTCACTCAACCCCAGACCAACCTATCGGGTCCATTTTTCGTAAAATATTTATTTTCACGTAACTAATATATATATTGAATATGAGCCAAATTGGACCATAAATGCAATTTTTCCATATATCTCAACTCCAGCACCTTCTAGCGGTCCATTTTTTGCTGATATATTTCCTTCCATGTAAGTAACACATATTCTGAATATGAACCAAATCGGGCCATAAATACAATTTTCCGAAATATCTCGACCCATGCGTCACCTAGCGGGTCCATTTTTTTGCAATAATTTTTTTTTTTCACGTAACTAATATATATTCTGATAATGAGCCAAATTTGATCATAAATACGATAGTTTCGAAGTCCCTCGAGTCCAGCGCTACCTAGCGGCTCCAAACTAATTCTGAAATGTAATACAGGTAATGTAAAATGACCTGTATATTCACTAGATATTATATAAATTTATTTATTATTTTTTTTCAGTTACACAAACTAACCGAATAAACCATCTAAATATTAGAAAGAAATAACAAATTACAAAAAAAAAAATACATTTTAAGTAAGATTAAGTATAATTTGATCTTTATCAAAGAAGTATTCTGTAGAAGCAAGTTGTCTGGAGCCTATATCGAATAAAGTATGTGAATGAACAATTTTCTAAGAAAATTATAGAGCGATGATATAAGGTACTGTCATCTGATTCTTCTCTGTTAACATGATCATGAATTTGCTACCCAAGATGCCCCTCCAGCTGGATGCCTCTACTCTCACTGTAAGTTTAGTTGGATATCACACAAATCTTAGATGAACGAAATTTTTCATTAACGGAACGTTAACCTCGTCATTGGTGACCTTTAAATCTGCAGTAAAAGAAATTTTCTCATATAAATTTAAGTTAGGTTATGCAAAATCGTTTATCAGTTCTGAGGTAAAGATGTCTTCTGAGGGCTGTAAGAGAGAAGGATGCCCAATTTCTAAAGAGTGCCTGAAATACTCATTTGGGTGGGGTTATTTGTTTTGCTTTTCGTTCATTCTTTGAGTGAATTGTCCCTTTATCACCATTCACGCTTTCCCCTGATACTTTTTTCATCAATGGTTTACCGCTGTATTTTGTAAGGTATACGTTATATCTGTATGATGTGGGAACATCTTTGAGTTTGAGTTATTGTTTCCTGAATACATGTCGGGTTTAATGGAGGTGGCTCTACTGTAAAAAAATTCCAACTTGAAACTCAAGTGCTTATCTTGTAAACTCGGAACTTCTAATATAGTGTTTCCTAATTCAGTACAATACCTTTTGATATAAGTTTTGTTTTTTTAGCTGGTTTTTCTATTAAATCTGTTTAATTACTCTAGATTTTGGATTAAAAAGATAAAAACAATAGAAAACCTAGTATTTAATTTTAAATACTAAAAATGAGAATCGAACCTTTGGTTTTTTCTGTCTATTATGATTATAATTTATTTTTAAATTGATATATAAATTGAAAACCCCTTATCTATGTAAATAAAAAAGTAATATTAGGCGGATGCATTTACCAATAATAAACCTAAAATTATAAAATAAAATAAAAATAATTTCGATTCGTAAAGATACAGTTTAAATCGTTATATATAATTTATGATAAATTAAAAATGGAATATTCGTAAATTATGCTGGTTGAATAATACTGAGAAAAGTTATTTTCCTGGGATAAAAATATTACATGTAACAAAAGTGCGAAGGATTAAATAAATTGAAATTGAGTAGAAAAAGCGTTGTCAGTGAGTATCATATTTTTGTAATTGATATAAAAATAATATAAAATCAGAAAAGAATCCCTCTGAAAACAAAAATCTCGCTAAGCTAAAATAAAAATGTGGTTTGCCAGCGATAGCAGTATACAGTTATAGCTGTTCCCAGTAACGTTTATGTTTATATGAATATAAAATATGCGGTAACCTTTATTTTAGAGTCGGATACAACAGAAAATATTCATTCGTTGGTTTGTTCATTTCATTCAATCAATCATAGAGACATTAGATTTAAAACCGAGAACACATGAAATGATAAATTGACGATGTATAATCCCAGCCATTGATTGGTTAGGTAGGATAGCAAAATCGTGTTAATCCTTCAACCCGTAATGCCATACATAATTACACATGCAAAACTGGACTTTTTCTGTTTAAATAATCAACATATCCTAGGTTAAGCCCGCAGGCCGCCGTGACTGTCAGTTGTAATATTACCCGTACGCTACTGGAATTATTAATACAAGTGGAATTCACATTAGTTTCGCCATGTCCGTGCCATGTTGTAATTAGGTACATAATCTCTCTTTCCAGCACATCTTTGTGCGGGTGAGAGAGTAAACATATATCAGCCTGTCATGAAATTTGTTGATAAACACTAATATTATTATACTTTTTATTATAGCTTAAGTATAATGTAACTACAATTTTATCATAAAACTATATAAAAATATATCTGTACATTATTAGAACGCTACACGTACTTGCATATTGTAATATTTATTTATTAATAAATAAATAAATAAATTTATATATATATAGTTACGAAAGTACTCACTTTCGTAGAATTCTGAAATTTGGCAGACCATGGCTCAAATACATGGTACGACAAAAATAAATATTATATTTTTTATAACTTTTGGTGGCATGAAATTAAGTATTTACAAAAATCCAAAATTATTTAAAGTTGACGAAACTTCTATAAAATTATATCTTGTTTTTCTTTCTTTTTCTTTTACCCTTTTCTTGCATACTAGCCTACAAAAATGATATTTCTAGAATGCTACCTTTTCTTTAATTTCTTTTTATAAAAAAAGAAGAAAATTATCGCATTCATATAAAAGTACACTCAAGAGGGTAAAAAAAAAGTTACCTGAAATGATAACATTATGATAACATCCGAGATCAACGTTGGGTATTGCTTCAGAGAATGAGGTGAAGTAGCAATTTTGTAACGCTTGAGAAAAGCCATATCTGACTTGGATTCGAACCCGAGACCCTTAGGATAAAAGCTCGAGACGCTATCACTCGCGCCACGGAGGCCGGCTAACTTTATATTACTACACCTGCTTCTTTCTGTTAAACGCTTCCTCAACTATTACTATTATTCTTGTTTTAATTTAATTTTCTCTCTTTTGTCGTTTACTATCTTTACTTTTTTTAACATCTTTATTTTTTCCTTATTTTGTACAAACATACATGGGCTTATCGTCTCCTACCATTCTTTCTTCTAACATTTATTTTCACTTCATATTCTGAATAAATAATCATAAAATACCTTATCTATTAAACAGCTATTACCGTCATATTGAATTGAGGAATTCTAGCCTACATATGCATATTGTATGAAAGATAAAGGAAAATTAAAATTATCTTTCAAGTGAGGATCCAATACTTTCTTATGGCTGTCATCCTTGCATCTGAAGATAAATTGTACTGTTAGAATTACGTTCTCTGAAATTAATGATGTTCACTGTATAAACAGTTTCTGTATAGTGGAAGTGTATACTGCAGGCCTAAATATCACCTAATTTAATAATATAGGCTTTAATACCTGCATTTTGATAAGTTTGATACGTTGATGCGTAACATCATGTTTAATACAATAAAGAAGATAACGAACGTGAAATTACTTTAATTCATACTTTGCCTAATTGACAGTGAAGAGGCTCCAGGACAGCGAAGAGGAGGGTACTGTCCAGTGTATACTCTTCAGTAGTGCTCTATGGGTGTCTGTTTGGGTTGGTGTTCTTAATAGCGCACGCAACAGAAGGAGGTTTTTGAGCCAACAACGACGGCTCAATCTGTGTGTTATCGCAGGGTACCGCACGATAGGTACTTAAACGGCGTCAGTCATAGTTGATGTGCCACGGATTGATCTGCAGGCCAGGATGAAACATTCTATTGCTTCGGGGAGTGTGTGTCTGTCGATGAGATGTTCAGAGCTTGAAAGGACTGGTGGAATGCGGAGGAGACTGGACGGTGGACACACCGGCTCATCAGTGACGTCAGAAGCTGGGTAAAGCGGAAGTACAGTGATACTAATTACCGAGCTCACCCAGTTTCTATCAGGGCACGGATGCTTTCAAGATTACCTGTACCGAATGAGTAGGAGTACCACGAGCTGCTGCTATGATTGTGGGGAGCAGGATTTGGCAGAATACGTAGTGTTTTCATGCACGAGGTGGAGAGATTTGAGGGCTGCCATGATGAGCCACGGCGCAGATAATGTGGATAATGTCATAAGTGTGATGTTGGGTGACAAAGGCGCTTGGACGAGAGTAACGACTGCGGTGTCAGCCATAATTAGAAACAAGGCAGCAGAGGAGAGGGCAGACTGGAAGTCTGCAGTTGATCTGAGGCGGAGAGACCGATGCCGGACGGCTATGGGCGGTCAGCTTTAGGGGGTGGACGGCGAGGGCTCCTCGGAGTGGTCGTTCGCCGATGATCCCCTGGGGACGTTGCTCTGGCTATTCTAATTCGGTGACAAGTGTGCCCGGGTGATTGCGCAGGGACTGTGTACATACCATGTGGATTAGATCTGTCCTCTGCGTGACTAGAAGGGAAGGTTTTTAGCGGGTGAGTGCCCCGCACTTGCCGTCAGAGCGGGCCTGGCGGCAGCTGGCAGAGCCTTTTCCTCCTCCTATGGAAAAAAAAACTTCGCCTAATAAGTTTGTCTAAATTTTCTTCTTCAGAAAAGTTAAGTCGTTTTGATAGCGACTTGTGGCTCACATCAGATTTTTTACAGTATTTATGGCTATGGTTCCTGAAATAATTACATTTTTTTGTAAAAATTGATTTTCTGACTTTCTTTTTCATTTCTTATCATTTTTTCGTTTTTTTTAAATTCTTTTCCCGCTTGTTTTTAATGAGAAAAAGAAAAGGTTTTTATAATGAGTACATATGAGATTACTTTTGAAATTTTCCTCATTAAAGTCATAATTTCTTTTTATAGCCTTCTGTTTCCGATGAAAAAGAACATGAGATATTTTCCTTTAATTGACTGTAGAAAAAAAGACTCAATTATGCCTACCAGTTTGCTCTTTTTATCACTATTTAGAATTATGTTTGATCGCAAGTGATGTAAAAAAAAACTTCTTAATCTCTCATCTTTTACATTATAAAATAGTAAAGTAATTTTTTTAATCTATCCGGATTTATCTCGGTAAGACAGATAATATGCTGTTTATTGTTTTTTCCTTCAATTAATTATAAGATGTTTAACTGATACTAAGAAGAATAGAACTCAATAGCAAATAAAGGATTTATTTCTATGGGATGTAGTACACACACTGCAAAATCAGGAGAAATATTTTGAATTAAAAATAAACTTATTAAAAAAACATTTTCTTATCTTTTTCTTCCAGTTATTAATTAGAATTGCAACATTTTATCAGCGAAAAAATAAAGCAATGGAAAATTTAAAAAAAGATAACATTTCGTATAACGTAAACAAAACCCCCTCTCCGTTTTAGAGAAAAGATAAAGTAAAACACTCTTATATATAAATAAATATCATTTATTTTAAAGATATTATAAATTAGTTCCTTTTTTGATATGGTTAAGTAGACAAAACAATTAGAAAAGCACAGGATCAGAAAGCAATTAATTTAATTGCATTTTGTTTAACGAGTACAATTGCACTTCAGGCATTTTTATACCTAAATGTAAATGAAAATTTGAATAAATTTAGAATTAAATTCAAAAAAAGAACAATCGGTGAAGTCTTAATAAATAAAATTAAAAAATTTATTTAGCAGTTAATAACGATGTTTATTTCTACGATCTCTGTTTATTTCTACGATTTCTAAGTTGTTTATAATTTATTAAATTACTACATATTAATCTATTTGAATATATTTTTTATAAAATTATTTATTTCTAAACAGAGAGTATTTTTTATGAGAACTTATTTCTATAGATACGCATAAACAATAAAATTTTTGACCTCAGTTAACCTACACTTAGTTCTCCTTGAATAACGACCCAAAAAAGATTTAATCACCTTCAGATGGAGTTTTACGTAGGTTATATTGATAGATTCTCTTTTTATCTGTATTCGCTGTTTTTCCTTATTTCCCTTTTATTTCTTTCCTTTTCAGGTTGGGGTTTATAAATAAATAAATAATCTGAGAACCAAACTGAGAATTTGTTTTTAAATGGCTGCTGATAAAAAGCTCAACTTGAGATTTAAATGTTTACTGTGTAAAATCGGATGTCATAATTCCTCTCGTTTTATACATATTTTGATCATAGTTTGATAGATATTCTCAAATAGTATGTTCCTGATCCCAAATTCAAATTATAGGTATATTATCGTTTAAAATATTTCAATAATACAGATGCAGGAGATAATAAATTTAATTTTTTTGCTCTTGTGCTCGAACTTTATTCTTAGAAGTCCAGTTAAATCACTAGACTTCTAAGAATAAAGTTCGAACACTTAAGTATAAACTCTGAACTTAATTAATATATTAATTCACTGTAATAAAATGTATTAAATACAGATGTCTAATATGTTAAAAGAATTGGGCAGAAACCTAATTCCAGTTCATGTGGGCGTTCTACTGGAAAGATCGGGTTAATGGTTTTTTTTTTTTTTTTATTCTCGAAATGTCCCACAAATACGTCATGAAACGTTATCGGACCTCAAAAATATCCTCATTTATACCTTAATTAAGGAACTCTTTGAGGTTATTACTCACAGAAAAATTACTTTGAAATTCCGTCGATGCTTGATAACATACCCACCAGCAATTCCGAGCAGAATAAAAAAAAAAATCAGCCCGATCTGTCCCGTAGAACTTCTGGACAGACTGGAAATAAGTTTTGAGCACCAAGTTTTTTGTACTGGAAATAAGTTTTTAGTATAGCACTGGAAATCATTTTTTAGTATATTGGTTGAAATATATAATATTACTTTTTAATAATAACGCTGTAGAGAAGTTAAGGCCTCAAGTAAATTTTATAAAATAAATTTGTCTTTTTAAACGCGTATTATTTCCGTTACTCTTATTTATTTATTTTATTTTAGCAGTTAAGTTTCAAGTAAAAGATTAATCGTTTAACTTATAAAAAATGCCAATCCTGATCCCAAAACCTTTCGCACCTAAGGCAGAGATGATATCACGTCTCTAAACTTGCGTAATTATAGAATGAGTAGAGCAGTTGATTAAATATAATATTAATAAATCAAAATTTTCTATTGATCTTTTGAGCAAACTGAACTAAATTTTGGAATGAAGTATATTTTTCTAGTAATATAAGTTGTATAATCTTATTTGATGAAAATGATGAATTACAAAAAAAATAAATACAATTAGTCTTTAAAACAATAATGTTTAACAAATTAAAACAATAACAATATTTTAGCTTTTTTTCCATTAGAATATTTTGATTATTAGCAGATTTTTTGGACCATGTCCTTTTACGTCTCCTCTATTCTCAGCTAAACTTTTAAGAATCTTTCTTTTTCTGCTTAGCTTCCGGAGCACCGAAAGGTATTACTTCAGAGGATGAATGAGGGTGATATGTATGAATCTAAATGAAGTGTAGTCTTGTACAGCTTCAGGTCGACCATTCCTGAGATGTGTGGTTAATTGAAACCCAACCACCAAAGAACACCGGTATCCACGATCTAGCATTCAAATCCGTATATAAGTATACCAGTTCATGTAGAGGATTACTTTTATGAGGATTACTTTATGAGGATTACTTTTAAGAACCTGATAGCACCCATTTCCTTTTAGATCGTCTATAATTTTTACTCGGTACTATTTAATCAATCCTTCTCTCAGAAAGGTTCCAGCCACTTAGGTTTTTCATTTCAAATTGTTTCGATTAATCGTCAATCGTGTTAACTCTTATTATTTCTTCATTTCTCATTTTGTCTATTTAATCTTCTCCGATCACTTCCATACTCATATTTTAAATTCTTCCAACCTCTTTTTCTCTTTATATCTTTAATCTAGATTGAAGTAAACCGTGTATTTATTTATTTTATTTTTAGGCATTTTATAGTTAAAAATAGGCTACATCAACTGCAGATAAGACTGATAAGTCTTATTACTCCTTAAATAGTACCAGTGTAATTGAATTTCTGCTACCAGGTGTACTTCCTTAACAACGGTGACTTTGTCCACTTTTTATCAGTAATTCACTATGTAATAAGGTATTTTATTCAAATTAATCAAAATATCCAATTATAATGAAGCCGAATAAAAGGGGTAATAGGAATATAAAATAGTAAAAAAAACTTCATATACGTTTCGAGTTATTCTTCGGTTAGTTATGGTGTTGAGTAATTATACGTCGTGAAATTTCCAGCAGAATTTATTAAAAAGTAACCACAAATTGTACATTCGTTTCGCTTTAGAACTTGGTACAGACCTTATCAGTAAAAAAAATTCCATTGTTAATATTGTGAATTGATCGCAATCTTTTTTAAGATTCAGTTGTGATTAGTAGCTGTTATAACGAAAATTCTTCTTATAAAAGTCACGAACAATTTTCATTAATTTTTAATTATAATTATAAAACTATGTACTGTCTTTACAGGATTTTCTGTGACAAAAAATTTCTACATTTTTTGAGAACCTTATTACAAATAAAAATAGAATGGCTTCCATATAAAACTGTCTTTGGAAATTAATAAAAAAAAAGCACTAAGTGACGAATAAAAATTTTACATACATTTTTAAATTAATTTTATGGTAATGTTTTATTGAAATTATCGGATGATAAGATTATACTTTTAGGAAAACAAACAAACAATGGAATGATGTTAATGGATAATTTTTCATATTCCTCCTATAAAATTTATTTTCATAATTGATATTCGTAATGATTGGCGGCAAAAAAAAATTAATACAGTATAAAAATCAATCGAGTTTCATGAGATAAAGGCAACCTTTTTCCTTCGTGACGAATATTAAAATATTCCTATTTTAGCATAGAATACTAAAACACTAATGTTTAGGCCTAATCCAGTTTTAAATTTGTTTTTTTGACATATATCAAGTAATCTTAATATTTTTGCACCCAAAGATTATATATCTGCTTGCCGCAAAGACCAAACTTCTTTGAGGTTAGGAAACAATATCCTATGTTTTATGATTTATAATAAAGACATTTTTGAAGAAGCACAAGTATTATTAATTTTATTAAACAGATCTATTTCAAAAATTCATTCATATTATTTACAAATGTTTATGATTACACTAAATAAATAATTATGTAAATAAATAAATTTTTATGTATCATGCTACCAAAATCATGTATTTGTACTTAGTTAAATATTGTATTTTTACTTAGTTCTTTTATTAATCATCCTATTAAAATGATATGAACTCGCGAGTAGCGCTCAAGGTTTCTTTTGCTATCTTTTCTTTTTTCTATTTAGTTTCCGGTATTTACCTTTCAGATAATACTTCAGAGGATGAATGAGGATGTTATGTATAAGTGTAAATGAAGTACAGTCAGTCTCAGTTCGACCATTCCTGAAATATATGGTTAATTGAAACCCAACCACCAAAGAATACCGCTATCCACGATTTAGTATTCAAATCCGTGTAAAAATAACTGAGTTTACTAGAACTTGAACACTGGAACTCTCGACTTCCAAATTATCTGATTTGGGAAGACGCGTTCACCACTAGACCAACCCGGTGGGTTTTCTTTTGCTATCTGCGTCAAGGATAAATATGTTGAATAAAATTTTATATGTAATTTTCAATTGACAATAAATAAATATTATTATTAATTATTGGGTTTACTTTAGCAATCGATTAATAATCATTGTAACTTTGGCACAATTTGCTTAACGTTTAAGTAATTTTTGTAAATTTAGAAGCTGTAAGATTTCTTTCTTTTTATATAATTTTTTTAAAGTTTGAGGTTAGTACTGTGTAATTAAATTAGTACAGGTTTTTATTTATTAATTTTTAACCAAAAATTGCAGATTTAGTAAAATGCGTCGCTAAAATGCGGATGATTCTTAAAAATTCTCTTAGTGCGGATAGAAAATTCTCGTTTGTGCGCGCTCGTATATACGTGTATAGATATACAAGCGCGCACACCTGTACATATATATATATTAATATAGAATTTGAATCCTTTAAACAAACGAGAAAGACATTTAAGAATTTATAGGACATGATTCTTTTGAGAATGAAATGAAGATAAATAGATTCATGACGTAATGGAGAATAACTGTGTATGTATAGTTTTAAACGTGAAACACGCGCGAACGAATAACTGTATAACGACATAAGAGTATGCACAAGCGTGTATGATATATACACGTTATTCGCTATACTACACATGAGATTGTGGGAACTATAGAAAGGATGGAATAACCAATATACGCAATTTGATAAAGAGAGGAAGAGTATGAAGACTGAGTATATGAGTGCGTGTGTTCGTGTGAGACAACAGTGTATGTGTATTTATATGTATGTGCCTGTATTTTTGTTTGTGTGTGTTTGATTTGGGGTGAACCTGGACTGTATGCAACGCAACAGATCAATAGCGGCACTGTACAGTCTCTCCACCGGATATCGAGTGCAACTGACGGTTTCCTGTCCAACACCTGATACTAAAATATTTCTTAAATCTTCCCTTTCTAAGAGTAATTCATTATAAAAAAAAATTCAATGAAATTGTAAACTGTACGGTAAAAGTCTCGCAGATATCATTTTTACCGCTCAAAAAACAAAAATTTCTGTAATATAAATAAAACTGTTTAAACGATACTGATATAAAAAAAAGTAAGACACTACATTTCTATTATCAAAATTTGTTATTAATTTAGAATTTTCTTAAAAAAATATATATATGTTAAATATATGTAATAGATAATAAACAATGTTTAAACATTCCATATAATAAGCAAAAAATAAATAAAAATTTGTTACAAAACTCTTACCGGCTCGATTTCATTTATTAAACAACGAATAATCGTAAGAATTTTATTATTATTTCTGTAAATGTGATAAGTATTACTTATAAATGAAATCGAGCCGGTAAGAGTTTTGTAACAAATTTTTCTTTTTTTACTTATATGGAACGTTTAAACTTGTTTATTATCTGTTATATATATTTAACAAATATTTATTTTTTAAAAAAATTCTAAATTAATAACAGATTTTGATAACAGAAATGTAGTGCCTTACTTTTTTTGATAACAGTATCGTTTTGTTAAAAAGTTTTATTTATATTACAGAAATTTTTGTTTTTTGAGCGGGATAAATGATATCTGCGAGACTCTTACCGTTCGGTTTCCAATTTCATTGTAATTTTCTTGGATATCACTGCGTTTTGTTAGATTATTTTTTTTATGAATTACTGATTGTTATCTTATGGTTTTTATTATTAAAATTCACTGCCATATTTTTCCTTTCATAATAAAACTAGTATTATGACCTTTACGAATCGAAAATCCACGATGTAATATTGCACTTGTTACTTTGTAAGTATAACCCTCGATTTTTATCGTTAAATTCGATTTTACCAATTGATGTTTTATTTATTCCTTTTTTAATAAAACTAGAATAATCTCTTGTAAACTAATACTTCCATTTGTTTTTAAAGAAGTGATGGAAATTAAAAAAATTGTTTCATCTTCAGTACTTTCATTTGCATAACAGCATTTACTACTAAAACAAACTGTAGTATATATATTTTTTTAATTTTATTATTTTTAGTACAAGTTTTCGACGTATTTTTTGAGAGTATTCTTTATTATAAATCCAACTGAACTGAAAAATAATGTTTTCACGCTTATGTTCTTTTAGATAATTTTTCAAGAGAGAAATAATTTTCACCTTTTAATCTAATATTTAACGGGAAGTAAATGACGTATTTCTTATGTAGCGAATTAAGAGGTGAAATTTATTAAATAATATTACATGTACATAATTTTTTAACAGAAATTATTAAAAGTAGACCATTGTTTCTGAATTATTTTTTAACAGCCATGAAAAAAGGAAGAAGTTTTCAGTTCAGCCCATACCACGTTTTTTTTTTTTTTTTTTTTTTTAATATATGTTCAAGCTTCCCTTTTACCAATAGAGTAATTTTGATTCAACTTTTATCTGTTGTTGTTTTTTTTTTAGAGGAATTTTAAGTGCTAATTTGTTGTAAGTTATTTGAAGTTAACTGAAAGTTTTACGAAACAAAAATTTAATTTCTTACATAGAAAAATAGAGAATATTTTTAATCCCTTGTCTTCATCATTGTTTACAATTATATTGGTTATATGGTTTGATGTCATTCCAATATCCAGAGTACTTTCATACGATAATTCGAAAAAAGCTTAAAACCTGATAAAAAAAAATAATACGTATTCCGCTGTTGCAAATAAACTGCAACAGGCATTTTTTTAACTTCGTTTTTTTTATAATTTACGTTTTATTGTTATTATTTCATTTTTCTGCATTTACTTTTTATTTTTAATTGGACTAAGATTTTCATGAATGGTGTTTCTTCAAGCGCATTTTTAAAGCACTACTAAATATTTAAAATAAAATTTTAAAAGCGTTGAAGTAGTATAAAAAAATAAATAAATAAAATTAACTTCAAGAAGTAAAAAATATTCAATTTTTTAAATTACGAGTTTTTTAAGGGTAGAAAAATAAGGGTTAGTTGGCTGTTGGTTTCTTTTAATATCAATTCAATTTTATAAAGTAAAAATTTAATAAAGAACAGGAAAGTATTTTTATTTTTCATGACCTTTATTGGTTTTCACTTTCTTGTACGAAGTAAAGGAAGTATTGAAATCGCGAAAAATGTTGGTTTTCAGATTTTAACGGAAATATCCATTTTGACTAGTTTCGGCGTGACGTCTCTTCGTACGTATGTACCTCATATAACTCAAAAACGATTAGCCGTAGAATGTTGAAACTTTGGATTTAGGACTGTTGTAACATCTAATTGTGCCCTCCCCTTTTGATTGCAATCCACTGGACCAAATATCCAAAAAAAACCAAAATCCAAATTTTTTGGATAATGGACATTTTCTTAACTGCGGTAATGAGCCCTCATTTAGAGCTTTTCGAGGATGTATCATAAGCGACACTTATTTTCATTGATTCCAGAGTTACAGCCAAATAAAATTTTTGTTTATGAAATATTTGGATCTTATAAAGGGAAGGCACATCGGTTTAAATCTGACGTCATCTCCTTTTTTTATTTAACATTTTTTTTTTAAATTTAAAATATTGATTTATTCATAATTATTAACCTCTAATTATAAAAATAAATTACCATAAATAATAATTCAATAATAACAATAAAAGAAACAAAATAAAAAATATCAGAAGTTCTTAAAGAAATAAAATTTTATGTACTTTTCATTAAAAAAAATAATAAACGTGTATATATTATTAATAGGCGTACAAAGAAGTCATGTAGTGTCCACTTCAGATTTTTTAAATTGCTTATTAAGTTACAGTTCAACTTACTCTTTCATATAATTTTTGTAGTATAATTATTAATTGTATAATTTAAAAAAATCTACTTTTATAATTACGTTTGTAAATATTCCGGTTAAGGTAATATATACATTATTCTTGACGAACTACTAAAAGGTTAATATCCTGATGCTATCCTTTATGCGAATCAGTATCTGTTACGTAATAGAATTTTAAATATTGGTTTAATAAAATTAGCAATTATTTTTCAGGATGATTTCTGTTATTTACTAATTGTTTTATAAAAATAAAAATTCTGTTAACGAAATGACTTTTTAATATTAATCTCTGCTTTTTATAGTTCGATTGAATACAGGCGTATTTTTAATATCGATATTTTTTGTATATTCTAAGAATTAAGCGGAATTAATTATTTTATCGATGTAATGTATATGTGTTTTTACTGGATATAAAGGATGATAAAGTAGCCGCGTAATATTATTAAAAGACCGAGCGGTAACGTTGTTTCTGTTCGGAACGGAAAGCAGGTATATGCTAATTAACTTGGATTTCTACGGGAATGGATATTCCAATTTCGAACTGCAATTGGCCGGCTTGATGAATAGCTGAAGCGATGAGCCCGTGTGCGTGCTATCAACTCTGGATTGCACAAAGGACGCTAATCTAGCCGGCGTCAAAACATTAATTCCCACAGTGACAATGAAAAAACTTGATTTAATGCTCTTGATTAAACGGCGACCTACGGACAAAGGGATTGAATTGTATCGGGATATTATACCGGGCTTAAGCTGTAATTAAACAAAACCGCAATATTGGAAATATCGGTAGCCCTCGAGGGTCCCGCTTTACAACGTGACAATTGCCAGTTTTTCATCCCGAATTTTCCATAATCGTTAGTTGTCATCGGTCTCTATTGTTTATTAACGCCAAGAGATTATCTGCTTTTATTATTTTGATTTGAGGTTTGAGTTTTTTTTATTTTTCTCCCACCTGTAATCCTTATTTAATCCCTATTCGTTTGTCATATTTTTTTTTTAAATCGAGTGATACATTTACTTTAGATTCGTTTCAAAATATTTTACATTTGAAAAAAGTTTCTCGTTGTTTCAACGAACTGTAATCCAAAATTATGAATTGAAAAAATTCACATATCAAGCAGTTTACAAAAGTTGATTTCATCAAAATATATATTACTCGTTATTTTGTTGATATGGATGTTGTTCGTTGTTTATTTTTATTTCATGTTCATTTCTTCTTATCAGAGCGACGAATCGTATAAATTTATTTTTAAACGTATAAATATTTTTTTTATGGTTACGTGGAAAACCTCGTTTAAATATTTAATACCTTTGTTTTTTCTCTTTGAAAAAAACGTAGTGAGAAATAACGTTTATTTTACGCATGTATTTTCTTTTTAAGACCGATTAAATAACAATAAATTCGTTTTTATTTTATTCTTGATTTACGTCAATATATATTTTAAAAACTACTTTTGACATAATTGATTTTTTATTTTGAAAATAATTTCTGATAATATTAATGTCCACCATAGATGTAAATACTTATGTTCATCTCTTTTATTTAAATATTAAAAATTTAGAACTTTTTCTCAAAATCTATTGCGGTTTATTTATTTAATTTACGAGGTAAGATTTTAAACAACTTCTTTTACAAAAGTTAATATTTCTCTAGTCGCCATGAAAAATATAGGTAAAATGTTTTAAATAATACTTTCCGCGTATATAATATATTAGACTTTAAATTTGTTTTTTATAAACAGTATTTTTTAAGGGTTCTAAAGAAAACAAAATAATATTAACAAAGTGAATTATCAGGGAAATATTTTATTTTTACTTCGTTGTACGAAGTAAAGGAAATATTGTGATCGCGAAAAATTTCGGTTTTCAGATTTCAACGGAATTATCCATTTTGTCCATCCCTGAATGTATTTTGACTAGTTTCAGTGTGACGTCTGTACTTAAGTATGTGCGTATGTATCTCGCGTAACTCAAAAACGATTAGACGTAGGATGTTGAAATTTTTGATATAGGTGTTGTAACATCTAGTTGTGCACCTCCCTGATTGCAATCGACTGAACCGAAAGTTTCCAAAAAAAGCCCAAAATCCAAAAAAATTTGGACATTTTCTTAACTGCAGTAATAAGCCCTAATCGTGAAATTTTCAATGACAAATCATAAGTGGTATTTATTTTCGTTGGTTCCAGAGTTATAACCAAATAAAATTTTAATTAATGAAATATTTGGATCTTACAAGGGGAAAACACATTGGTGTATGTACGTACCAAAGTGTATTAACATAGAAATATTTTGTTTTTTTAATCAAATATATCCAATCTCTTGCTCTTTATAAAAAATTCTTTCATTTTTTCCAAATGAAAAAAATGAAAAAATTTCAGCTTTACTTATTGTATAACAAAAATATGACACATTTGATGTGAAATTTTATAAAATAAATACTGATGATGATCGAAATTTATATAATTTTAAAACTAAATTTTAATTCAATTTAAAAAAAAATATTATTGTTTTATCAAAAAATTAGAAATTATTAATTTTCTATTAGTATTAAGTGTTTTAAGAGTCGTAAATAACAGGTAATCAGTTGTATAATTATCACAAAATTACATTAATTGGTATTGAAAAAAAATTTTTTTGCGTGGGTACCCACCACAAGCTGGATAGAAAAATTCAGGCGGCGTAGATGAGGTTTTTACCTAGTGTATTTGGTTGCAGACGGAAGGATAGGATCAGGAATGAAAATACGATGTGATATAAGGGGATACGAAGATAGCTTTCAATACAACATTTATACTACAAAATAAAACAAACTAGGCAAAAGTGGTGCAACCGTTTGAGGAGTATAATGCGAGAGAGAATACCAGCAGCTACCTTAGCTTATTAACCTGTGGAAAGAAGAGATGTTGGGAGACCGAAGAAACGATGGGTACCGAAACAGGTGTAGAAACCTAATCTCTGTAATGTAGCGGAAGAAGAAGGAGAAGAAGAAAAATATTGTTACCTTCTGAATAATAAATTTAAATTTCTATTATAGTCATTGTATCTTTTCCAACTAGTTTTTATTTGTTTATCTTTCTCATAAATACAGATTATTAAATATGTTTTGTCAAGAAAGTCAACAGTTTGTAACGATAGGGATTTCGATTTTTGTTGAACTACTCAATAAATAACTGTTTAATATCCTGCATATTCATGGTGTTATTTGACATTGAACTTATCATGAGATTGGATAAATTTGTTTTATATTTTACAAATCGCACAGTACACATATTATTTTCACCATTCGTCCTATCATAGCTTGTAATATATTCTCACAAATAATATGTAAGAATATGTGATGTTACATAACACAATTAATGAAGTTTTGTGGCATTATTCACTATTTAAGACTATATAGAATATTTATATAATAAAAGTTTTTATAAATTTAATGTACATACATTAATTATAATCTGAAGTAATATTTTACGAATTAAAACACGGGATAATATGTAGACGATCTACATATCTATCTTGGGGTAGACGATCTCATTTGCCCTTGACGAATAAATTGCTGTATAAGGTTTTCCTGAAACTAGTTTGTAGATACGGTATACAAGTATCGGAGATTACTTGTAATAGTTACGTTGAAAGCATCAAAAGGTTTCAAAACAAGGTACTCAGGATTGTATCAGGGGCTCCATGGTTCGCTGGAAACGATGAGTTGTACGGGTATCTTGGGTGCCACGTGTTCGTGAGGAGATATGGAGAACCAGTAGGGACTAAATATCAAAGTTGGACAAGCATGTGAATCATCAGGCGCTGAATTTACTTGACATTGTTGAGAAAGTAAGACGATTGAGTGGGCTAAATATACTACTGGACCTCGCTGATTTTTGAGGGCATGGATGGTCTCTGAAGTGCGTGACTCGTGATTATGCAGTGATTATCATGTTAAAGATAGTTTAAAATTTAAGTTTCTATACTAATTTTATCTGTCTTTATCTGATTTTAATATTTGTGACTTTACTTGGATGACTTTAATGTTTTGTGACTCTATTATTATCTTCTTTTATGTGCCTTTATTCTTTATTATCGTTTATCTTTGTTTTTGCTGACTAATTGCTTCGTTTGTGACATGAGAGAGATACATATTATAAATATTGTATTTGAGATGGGCTAGATTTCGATGGTCCCCTGACAGATTATTCTTATCCAAAAATTTTACTTAAGGTCGCAATCCTTTTGGCGACCGATTGTAAAAAAATAAATTGCTCAAAAAAAAAAATATATATTTAAAAAAATTTTTAATTTATATATATCGTTATATTTCTCTACATCTAAACATCTAATTATATTTCTCTAACTAAACCTACATCTTTCATATAACTTAACATTTATTGTATAACCGATTTAATCGTAATTTAACGTCTATCTTTTAATAGGTCACAAGTATAATAACGTAGAATTACGAGGAAAAGAGTTGTTTTAATATCTCTGTTTCATTCGTAGCTTGTAACGGTAGTTTTAAAAATAAAATTTTCAGATATTACAGTGTATAAAATTAAAATCTAGTTAACCCTCAGCTCAGTGTTTTAGTTCATAAAAAGTTATTTCGGATTAATATTGGAATATTCGAATAAAATTCATTAATAAAACAGTATAATAATATATTTAATGCTTCTGTTACTACTGGATAGTTAGATAATTTTAGTGCGAAATAGAAGCTTATTATATTTCATGATTTACTGGATAATCAGTTTAAAATAATAAACAAACTGTAGTACGCTATTTCTAATTTTGTTACTGAAGAAATTGGTATGTCATAATTTTGTTTAACGTAATTCCATATTATAGACTTTATAATTGCTAAATTATTTTTATTGTAATTATGATAAGTAAAGTGTTAAGAAAATAATTTAACACAACATAATTCAATAATGTAATTTAAGAAAATTAATATTTAGTGTTAATCGGTTTTTTATTAATCATTTAAATATTGATAATCTATTAATAGTTAAGACGACATAATAAGCGGTCAAGATTGTAAAATGTAATGATAAAAGAATAGTAGTAACAGTACGGATACGATGTAGATATTTCGCTCTTTTTCCGACCGAAGTGTCTTGGGCGGATTGCACTTGAAGTGAGTTATGATGAGTTTTTAGAAAGGAGGGAACGGTGTACTGAGGAGTGAGGTGTCTGCTATTTATTTCGGCACAGCTGCTCTTCCTAATCCACACCCGACACTGTAGATTTATGCAACAGCACGCTAGGCAGCAGCATCTCTCTCGTCTCTTCATCTTCTGTCTTTTAGTGTTTTCCTGCCTGCACATCTTCACACGATCCCTTCGTCTACGTCAACTTACTCCATATGAAATTTTAGTCTAAGAACAATGAATTCAGTTTTTTTTCTTTATTTTCAGTTAGTCTTACTTCAACAACAAAATCCAAGTTTTTTTTTTAATACAGTATGTAAATTTCATTACAAACAAATTACCGTATGTAATCGCACAACTTTATTCATAGCGTCTTTACCGTTCATAATTATAAACCTATAAGTGTAAATAAATACGCTGCATTATTGTTTAACAAATATAAAATTACATAGAATCGAAAGTTAAAATACAAAACATGTTTAAGAAAAAGGTGTAGTGAATAATTTTTATAATACTAAAAAATTGATGGCTAACAGAGAACGAATTAACTTACATTGAATCGATCCTCGCTATTTTAAAATATTCATGGTGAAATTGAAAAACATTCATTCATTTTTCACCACTAATCGCTTTTAAAAAAATACTGCGAAACGATTAATTTTTGAAATTTTTCGAAAAAATTATAGTTGCTCATAAGATCTTATTTTCTCATTTTTTCGCTTTTATTTACCTACATATTTAAAAAAAATCTACTTTACAGTATTCTCAGATAGAATTAATATTTCGTTTTATTCTACGTTTTTAAATTAACGTTAATACCGTTAAGTACTCAAAAGTAAGATTAAATCAGATTTTTTGTTTGCATGATTATTTATAAAAATGTATAATTCATACCTCTAAATGGTTTAAATATTTTTATGTATATCATTTAATGCATTTAAAAAAAAAAATTAAGTTCCTAATCTTTTATATTGTGTTAACGAATATATAATTTTTTTGACGATTACTTCACCACATAAGCTCGAAGCTTATTCGTGGTGATATGAAATCGAAATTTTATAGCGTATGAAAAATGCTATGTCTAATCGGAATTATAAACCAGAACCTTCTCAGTTGAAAAGTTGAGATGACATCACTCCGTCCTGAAGACCGACAATTTAAATTAATCTTCTTGTAATTGTTATTTATGTATATATATACTAGCAGACCCGGCAATGCTTCGCTATTGCTAGATTTGAGTATATATATATAGATTAAATGAACACAATTGAAAGGTAGATAAAACATTAACAAAATGAACATTACAGAACTTCAAATAATTAACGTTTCCCTTTTTCCCTTTTACCCTTTCTCCCTTTTTCCTATTTTCATTTTTATCATATTACCTTTCTCCCATTTTCCTCTCCCTTTTCCTTTCCTTTCCCCTTATTTTATTTTCCCCCTTCCTCTTTCCCCCATTTCCCCTTTGATTGTTTCTCTTTACCCTTTCAATTTCTTTTCCCGTTTTTCCTTTTTTCCCTTTTTCTTTTTTCCATTTTCCGCTTCTTCCCTTTTTCCCCGCGAGTAAATTGGTCCAGTAGTTTTTTAGCCTGTAAGGGACACACATACCGAAAATATTGAAATGGAATCGTAAAATATTTATATAGCGTGTGTTGCTTTTACGTTCAACAGATAGCGCTGTTTTTTTTTTAAAAAAAGCATGATTTACCTATCACAGATGGAACATTTACGTAGATTAATAGTAAGTATATAAATACACGCGCGTATTCGAATGCAATGTGTCAAAATTTCAAAGCAATCGGGGAAGAACTTTTGGAGGTTTAAAATTTTGAACAAACGAACATTTACATTTATATATGTAATATGCATGTTTTTATACATGTAATATAGATGTATTTACGGGTTTACAGCAGAGACACTACGTCTGAATTGTTTTAGAAAATGATTTAAAGTACATTTTAAATTAAAAACATCTTTCAATACAACCTTTCTGATTTTTTATTTTAGAGATATAATTTCGTTTTATTTTCTAACTTAGAATTCACAGTTAACTTTAACTAGACTAACTCGCTATAAAATATAACATTTTAAACACAAAATTTTAATTAAAAAATATGATAATAAAAAATATTCTTCAATCGTAATTTTTATAAAATTTATGCTTGAAATTAGTATTACTCTTTTAGTTATTTAGCTTTTAAGTCAAATTTTACACAGTTACTTTTGCTTATTTTCAGTTTAATTTATTAAATAAAAGATATATATATATATATATATATATATATATATATATATGAAATTAAAAATACAACAAATTAAAAATATATAAATATATTATTAGGAATTTTATTTGTTAACAAATTAAAATATTTATATGTTATATGAAGTGATTTAACACATGCGATAACAGATGTTTAGCTCTTGATGGGTACGGTCGGGTTTTTCTTGCCCCGTGTATTTGCTGTTGTTTTGCGTTTCTTCTTTACAATTTTGTAGTCTTTTCGTTTTGTTGTGTTCTTTTTAATTGTTTTATTCCGTTTTACTGAGTTTTTTGTTTTGTTACAGTTTGTTTTGTTTACGTTAACCTATATTTGGTTACGCGTAATTTACTCGTTTTTCGTATTTTTTAGTTACGTCTAGTTTTGTTATATTACATTAATTAACGTTTACGCTGTAAACTTTCTGTTTTGTCGTTTGTTTTAAATTAAATAACGTGTTTTAAATTTTTCTTTTGTGTTTGGCCGACGGTTGCCAAGGTCTGTTTCGTTACCATAGCCACCGTCGGATCTTTTTGTTTGTATCGACTTAGGAATTTTTTTGGTGTTTGGAATAAAGAAATTTTTTTTGAATTTTTTCTCGTCATATTTCGCATACTGGGGGGAGGGGTCAAAGGATTCGGATACGTCTCCCAGTGATGATGGGCGTCCCTCCCGTGATGGTTTTCCATCCGGAGTTCGTTCGTCCTTGGGGACGAGGGGCCGTCATAAGACGGAAACTGTGATAGTGCAGGAGGCTCCCCCTGGTAGCAGCGGGACTGAAGAATATCAGCGTATGGAGGCGTCCCGTTTGGAGTCTAGTCGTAGGGAGAGGAAGATAAGATTAGATGATGAAATGGGAGGTGAACCATCGGAGAAGCGGAGGCTGCGGCTTTCCCCATTTGTGCTGAAGAGAAGAAAAAGCCGAAGGCTAGTTGTAGGAGCTTCTTGTCCTACGGGGAAGAAGTTTCTGATCAAAAGAGACGCGGTTTGTCAGAGGTAGCGTCCAAAATGGAAGAAGGAGAGGCAGAGAAATTGAGGGAAACTGATAACGAAGAAAGAAGCTTTCAACGACGAGCGAGATGAATAGCTTTAATACAAAAGTTCTACTTAAATACGTGAGGGAGATGAGTACGCTTATCAGACAGAATGAGAACATAAACACGGAGATCAAAGAGTGTTCCCTGTGAATAAACGGGCTCGCTCGAATGGTTGAAATGTTTAAGGACGTTTGAGATGAGATTGGTACAGAGCCTCAGGCGAAGCAGCCCAATCGGCCAGAAATGATGTAGGAAGCTGCACAGTCGCGAGTGAGATCTGAGCGGGCTATGCTGCGTCTATAGGTGGCCACTCAGATTCCGGGTGGGAGTCTGACTCAGATGCCTAATGGAGAACGTGATCAGAGCGACTTACTTTAGGCCATTGGGGAAGGGGTCTCTAATGAGACTTTTTTGACTAGTTTAACGGAATTGGCCGAAAAAGGAATTTTTTACCTCTACTCTGGTGACAGATCCTGGGGAAATTGGTGAGGCCTGTCAGGCGTGGCTACTGGACTTAGTGGTGGGTGTTAGCTACTCTCAACATTCTCCAACCGTTCTTCGGGCACCTTGGGATGGGAAAATGGTTGGTGAAGGTGGTCTACAGGAACAAGTGCTTGTCGATAAGTGAAGCACTACTGTTTTATGAAATGATGCGGTTGAAGTTGGGCGGACTACTTACGTTATTGTCGTTGACTCTGCCAAGAGGGAAGACAGGATAGTTCACTGCCTTATGAAAGCCATTCCTGATGTGGTGATGATGAGGTGAGTTTTTGCGGACCTGCTGTACGGGTCGACAGCTACTTCTGCCGGTTGGTGCAATATTTTGGCAGAAGGAGTGGCTGTAAATTCCAGGTGTTCCTTGACGACAGGGCATCGGGTGAGCAGCTACTTAAGAGTACGAAGCTGGTGTAGCCGAATGGTGTAAGGCGACAGTGGGCCACGTGGAGGTGCTTAAGGGTCGTCTTCCACCGAAGATGCCGGTGAGGCCGCCTACAGTGACCGTTGTCGTGAAAGCAGGAGGTCCGCATAGGACCTCCTGCAAACAGTGAAGGACAACGTATCGCCGGGTAAGTTTGGTATCCTCGGTCCGTCAGGGTTAGGAGGAAGACCTCTCCTTCGAGTTCGGGCCGAGGGGGACGATGCTGAGCAGCTCTGAAGGGAGATTGCGGAGAAAGTAGATGTTACAACGGTTTCGGGAAGTAGACGGATCCATGTACTTCTTAAGGATGTGGATGCCTTAACTACAGAAGAAGAATTCATGAGAGAGCTTCGTAGTGTTGCCAGTGACTCCGTTACAGATTGATGTGCTTTCGATGAGACTTTCCTTCGGGGCCATTCAGGTGGTGACGCTAGCTTTGCCACCCATCCTGGCGGATAGATTGCTACACGACGGCCGGGTGCGAGTTGGGTGGGCTACAGAGTAATGCGCCGGTCACTGGAAGAACGGTGCTTCTGTTTTTGGGATACGGGGCACCGGGCGAAGTAGTGTGGTGGCCCTGACAGGACTGACCAATGTTTAAACTGCGGGGAGGTTGGCCATGTCAAGATGAGTATCACGAAGGAAACCCGCTGCACTTGCTGCAAAACCTCTGGCCATGCTTTGGGGGGGCCGAGTTTGCAGAGATGTACACTGGAAGTAAAGTGTTCTGGCCGTGGAGCATAGAATTTTAGTGGCTCCGGCGCGGGATAACTTCATCCAGGAGGGGTGGGATGCTCCGGCGTCTCTTCACCAATGAGTGGACGGGGAATCCTGGCGGAGCCGTGGGGAGTAATAAGACCGCAGTCCCGGTAAGGGATCCCTCTGGGGGTTCCTCACTAGAAGTCCCGTCGGGATTCCCAGATTTGAGGCTTGGTGATTAATCGAAAGACTAGGTACCGGCTACCTGGGTGGGACCTTGAGTTCTGCCAACGTAGTTTGAGGCGATGGCACCCCTGGAGCTGTATTTATGCTTAATTGCAGGTTCAGCTCTGGGGAGTGGGGTAAAAAGAAAAAAAATCTCTGCAATATTCTAAACTGTTATTTATTTTTCAAAAACAATAATAATTATATCTTATATACAAAGCCGAAAGTCAGTCTGACTGTCTGTCTGTCTGTTTCTATGTTCTCGCATCACACGAGAATCAACTTAACGATGCTTTAAAATTTACAGGATACGTTCGTGTTATGCCAGCATAGCTTTCAAGCCACAGATTGAGGTCCTAGCCCTTTTGGGGTTGAGGTTTTCAATTAAAGATATTCATTAAAAAAAAGAAGTTATCTTTTTACTTCACTGTTATATTTATGTCTCTACGGCAACATAAATGTTGTGAAGTTTTCCTTGTCAAAGATGTGTACTTTAGTTACCATAGTTATTACTATTCTGTCTTTGGTAATTTAGTTTCTTTTTCAGGTTTATATAAAACCTGAACCTATAACCTAATTGTATTTTAGAGCCTGAATAATTTAATTGTTATTTAATATTTTAATTGTATTTATTTGTGTGCGTATGCGTGTGTTTCACGCACGCGTTTGCACGCGCGCACATAATCTAAAATATACCGGTGTGAAACTTAAAAAGAAATAATAAAATTAATATGAATTAAAGTTAAGAAAACAAAGAAGGTTGTACCATGTTTTTTTTGTATTTTTCTGTTTAGCCTCCGGAACACCATCAGGTATTGCTTCAGAGAATGAATGAGAATGATATGTACGAGTGTAGTCTTGTACAGTCTCAGGTCGACCTTCTACGAGGTGTGTGGTTAATTGGAACCCGACCACCAAAGACCACTGGTATCCACCATCTAGTATTCAAATCCGTAGAAAAGCCTTTACTAGGATTTGAACCTTAGAACCTCGACTTCGAAATCAGTGATTTGCAAAGACCCGTTCACCACTAGACCAACCAGGTAAGTTAGGGATATACCTTGGATAGATAAAAATAAGCATACTAAGGTGAAGTAATAATGATTTCAAATATTTTTTCTTGGAAAAATTCGTTGTTACTGGTGTCGAATTTCAAACTAAAAACTGTAAGGTATGTGCATCTTTTAGCCCCGTGATATATTTAATATACTAATTTATCAATCGTATTAATCTGTTATTAATAAGACCCACGGCTTTCCTGACGTTAAGCAGGCTATAAACAATTTTTTAATTTCTAAAATTTTAAATGGAAATATTGATATGTATTAAGTAAAAATAATTAATACCTTACACAGTATGTCTTTATGAAGATATTTTATTATTATTCTTACGCATTATAGAAGTACTAAGAAAAATTTGGAAACAATTCATCAAATCTAATAACCTTTTAAGAAACCGTTATAATTTTTAATGATTATAAATTTCTTCAAGCCTTCTAAACAAAATTTCTTTTAGTTAAATTTATTGAATTATTACAGAGTAAAGAGTTGTTTATTTTCACATTAATAATTGTCAAAAGAACTTACATGTTATTTGAAATAACTTGACTTAATACATTATGCAATTATCAACTCATTTGTGATGTATTTCTGTTTGACCAATTATTAATGAGTTTTTGTGACGGATAAAAAAAGCATAAATTCACAGGATAAGTTTATACACACTAGTAGATTATTACTGGTGATTTGTGATTGACAGATTATCCCCAAGAAGAACGTGGAGATCAGTCAATGAAAGTTTAAATTTATTAATGGTCAGATCGGTAACGACCTCTTTTTATGTAATAGATAACTAAGAAAGTAGTTTAGACGTTCATTCCTCGGGGTATTTGTGTTTGTGAAGACATTTTATTATTATTGTTACGCAGGTAAAAAAAATTTGGAAACAATTCGTCAAATGTTATAAAGCTTAATCTCATAATGCTTGTATGAGATAAGATTTTTTTATGGTTTTTACTTCCTTGTACGAAGTAAAGGAAGTATTGTGATCGCGAAAAATTTCATTTTCCAGATTTCAACGGAAATATCCATTTTTATCATCCCTGAATCCATTTTGACCAGTTTTGGCGTGACGTCTGTACATACGTATGTATGTAGGTACATACATTTTTCGGTTTTGATTTATGTGAGATACGTAGTGATGTATCTCACATAAATCAAAAACGATTAGCTGTAGGATGTTGAGATTTTGGATTTAGGACTGTCGTAACATCCAGTTGTGCACCTCCCCTTTTGATTACAATTGACTGAACCAAAAGACTCCAAAAACGTCCAAAATTAAAAAAAAAAATGGAGTTTGGACATTTTCTTAACTGCAGTTTTATAAGCTCTCATTTTCAACGATATATCATAAGTAGTACTTATTTTTATTAGTTGTAGAGTAATAGATAAATAAAATTTTAATTAATGAAATATTTGGTCTTACAATGGGAAGGCATATTGGTTCGAATCGGTCTTCATCTCCTTTTTTATTTTTTAACTTTTTTTTTAATTTAAATATATTGCTTTATTAATAATTATTGACCTCTCATTGTAAAAAATTTACGATAAATAATAATTCAATTAAAAAAAAAATAGAAAAAATATCAGAAGTTTTTAATGAAATAAAATATTATGTACTTTTAATTTTTAAAATATGTGTAAATGTAATTTAATAGGCGTACAAGGAAGTTATGTTATCCACAACAGATTTTTTTGAAATTATTTATACTCCAAACGGTTAAAAACATGCGAATTTCATGCTTCATTATTTCAATAAAATTTTTCCCCTAAACAAATGGAATTTAGTTACGTCATAACATAAAATTTATCATCTTCCTCGTCAAATTTCAGATTATTTTTTATTATACATTTAATAATTCTTATAAATTTAATGTTTCATAATATCGTTATACTGTAACAGGGTAACGTTTAAAAGCATCGTATTACGCAAGTATCACATCGAACGTTTTATTACAATTTTATAACAGAAATGAAATGAAAAATATTACTATCTATTAATTTGCGCTTGATTGAAAATTAAAGTGTCCGTAACCAAACTATTAAATTTATTAATGAAAATTTCTGAAAAAGAAATTTATTTAAAATATTCGTTTTAATGGCTGTCAGTAACACAAAATTAGTGTACTCAAGTAAAGTCATTGTTTAATGAAAAAAATATTAGATTTTGTTTTTAAAGTTTACTTTTTGAAAGGATTTTTATCATTATTTGTGTGTTGTTCGGTGTGTACTTCCTTCTTCCTTCCACATAAACAAACTTCAAAATTTGGACAATATTTTTAAATTTTCTCTATTTCTTCAAAAATTGATTTTAATTTTAAGGATGTTTTACCTTAGAATTTTTTTATTGCAAATATTTAAAAAAAAAACTGTTTCGCCATATTTGGGACTTGAAATC
Source organism: Lycorma delicatula (assembly GCF_047948215.1). Taxonomy (NCBI): domain Eukaryota; kingdom Metazoa; phylum Arthropoda; class Insecta; order Hemiptera; family Fulgoridae; genus Lycorma; species Lycorma delicatula. The sequence continues at coordinate 185,366,391 of NC_134457.1, read as the reverse complement.
AAATTTTATATAAATGTCTACCATTGTTGAAATCAGGAATGAAATGATTTGAAATTTGATGAAGCTAAGATTTTATAACTTATTGTACGTGGGCTATATATTTTTTGGTAATGTATTATCGAATTTTGTTACACTTTAAAAGATTCATATACAAAAAAAATTAGCGTAAAAATGTTTTGTGCGTTTTGTACCTTGCTCCCGAAAGCGGACAAGAGAAGAGAGAGGGTATATTTTCATAAGAATCTTATTAAATTTGTGAATCAATTTCTTGATTTTTAATTAAATCAAGAGGATTTTGGGTAAATTGAATTGTACGACAAAATTTTCGTTTTAGCAATCAACATTTTTTTTTTGTTGGTATGAGGTTTGGTGTTTAAAGATTCGATAAAATAATGATCTGAGTGCATAGTCCAATTGAAGTTAGATACAGGAAGAGTTTTTGTGTGAGAGGAAGGCACAGAAATCGCGATTCCGCAAATCGGTTAATTTGGTAGTTGAGAGTTGTAAATTAAGATAGGTGGTAGTGGTTGGAAGAGGCCAAACGAAGGCGATTGTGTAAATACACTGATGGAAATATCTGCCGAGGCATTTGCATCGGTGGTATCCTCACAGAGGTCAAACTGATGACTGTATTGTGTTATCAAATTTAGAGGGTCACAAGACGACCTCCGGTAAAGCCTATCAGGGTTAGGAATGCAAAGTTGACGGGAGTTTATTTCTCCCTACTTATCGCAGAACCTGGACAGAGTCCCTTGCTGCTGGATCATTCTAATCGGGCTTGAGTTAGGAATGGAGGAGGTGAAGTGGCAACTGGGAACGTCACAAGGCGGGTGTTTTGCCCTACGGGGATCAGGATGCGTTTAATTAAAAATGTAGAAAAAACGTTTCATGTCTTTTTCTTCTATGTGCTCTTAATAAAATAACTTACAAAAAACCGGATTTTAATTTATTCCTAAGTATATAGTTTAAATTGTATAAAAAGTTGTTTTTTTTTTCTTTTCTTTTAATTATAGTTTCTAAAATCAAATGTTTTCTTTAGCTGAAATTTAATTGATGCCTTTACCTCCTGTAATTTATTCAATTAAAAACCGAAGTAACACGGAATAGTTATTGATGTCAAGAGCTATTTTAAAAACACAAAAACAAAAAAAAATTAAGGAATTTGTTTATTTTTTATTATATAATTTAGCGTAATATGAATAATACTTTATTGGTTTAAATATTACATTAAATTTGTTTCGATGAATAGTTTTATCGTAATGTTTTAGTTTGCTAAAATTTGTATAACACTTTTACTCAAATTTTTAGTTTTATTTTAAATCATCTTCATCGATGTAGTCAACGTAACATACTCAAAAAAAAAAAAACAAGGAGGTAATGATACACTACTTACAAAAAAATCTGTAAAATAAGATCACACTGCTTGGCATTATAAAAATAATACGAGTTTTGAATTAGGTAGTCTATCCTTTTAGTGCTAGAAATATGTTTTAATTATCGTACATAAAATAAAAATGTAGATTCCATTTCATTGTTACCTAGATATGAATACATTTTTATGAATTGTTTTTACCGGTAAACAATATAACTACTTATCGTATTTTTCCTGTTTATTTTCTCTTTCGGTTTGAAGTGTTGTTTCTATCTCGGTTTTTTCTGACATATTTATTTTGTATAGTTGAACAAGGAACAAGAAGTCTTGTACATTTTTACAATTCAAGAGGTACAAGTGTATACATATATATTTAGTAGTTTACAAGCAAACGTCCGTTATCGCAGTGTCAACGAGCTGTTTGAGTCAATAAGGGCCGCTATCAGCTCAGTCACAAAACATGATAACACAACATAGGTGTGACAATCATTTTGTTAGTTGACTGACTGAGAACTGTACACTTTATATATAGGCCCTGTTAAAATAACGTTTCAAAAATAATGCGTTAAAACTCTTTCAGAACTTTAGAAAATACAGTACTATTTAATTAATTAATTTATTTTTTTTTTTAGAGGTAAGGGAATATTTAACTTTATAGTTAATTTTATTATATCCCTCTTCTCGTGCGCATTGTTATCGGACATTGCAAATATTTTGTACATTTTAATTTAGTGGCTCAAACGCGAAATAATCGTTTGGCTAAATAATTCATTTTATATATGCATATATCAAATTTCGAAGTTCACATATCACATTAGGATAATCTTATCCTAATTTTTGTATTACGCACCTGACTATAGTAAAGATAGATCATTCTACTAATTTTTTTTTTTAAGGTATATAGCAACTTTTTTCAGTAACCAAAAATCACAAAAGTTAATTTTTAAAAATATTAAATCTTGTAATGAGAACAAATCTCTACTTGACATATTCAAATCAGAAACTATGAAAAGATAAAATAAATTTAACATGATCCGGTTGTCCGAATTCAATATCTTATAAAATTTAGTTTATAACTGTTCAAAAAAAAAACTCAAAATTGTTGTCCTTTTATTTTTTACATTGGAATACGGTATTATCATTATTATCTGGTGTTCTGCCTGGCGGCAGGTCTCTTACACCATCGCTTTCTGCATCTATTTCTGTTCCAACGGTTCTTCCTCGATCTCTCATAGTTTCCAATATTCACTTCATCTATTAACATCCTTTTTTCTCGTTTCCCTTCTACTTCTTCTGACCCTTCCAATATAGTTGTGAAGATTTCACTTCTCGTAACCACATGTCCTAACCAGGTTCCTATTCTTGTTTAAACTTCCCGCATAATTGCTCTTTTCTTCTTTAATTCTGTTACTTTCTCATTCTTCACTTTATCCGTCCATTTTATTTTCTCCATCCTTTTTCATATTCACCTCTCAAAAGTTTCAATCCAGTTCCATACTTTTTCCTTTCGTCCGTGCTTCACTTTCATACAATAGGATACTTCATACATATCATTTGGCTAACCTCTTCCTTAACTCTAACTCAATACAGACTTTTACTACGTAGTAATTTCTTCTTATTATTAAAGAAGGCTTCCTTTAACATCGCTATTCTTCCTTTTATTTCCATTGCGTTTTTTCAGTCCTCTGCTATCATAGTCCCATAATTATGCTATTTTTTTATTTTTTTTGTATTCCTCCTTCACTTGTCCTTACCATTAAATTCTTTTCTTTTTTTTTCCATTACTTTTTTCTGTTTTTCCTGTATTTATTTTCATTCCAGACTCTTTCGTTCCTAAATGAAATGTTGTTAACAACCTCTGAAGTGTGTGTGTGTGTGTACTATCAGCTAGACTTAACATATCATCAGCAAACCATATGGGTCTTATTTTTCATCCTCTTACATTTACTTCTTCTTCTCTTTCTTATAATTTATTCCTTATCATATCTTCAATGTAAATGTTGAACAATGTTAGTGAGAGGCATAATCTTCGTCGAATACATCGACCATGATCCACCCAGATGGAATTATATTTGGTAAACATTAGAACCGATCAGAAAGCTTAAGCGTTTTTTAATTATTCCAAAATATTTCCATGTAATAGTATTTTTATTCTAATAAAGAACCTTAACTGAAAATGTTGTGATTCTTCGGAAAATGGAAAGTTAATATTTTAATAACAATGAAAATTATTTTTCAACAACTTCAAGGTAATCATATCACAAACGTCTCCGATTCACATAAAAGATTGTATTATTACTCTTGCATAATTATATCTTTTATTTTACTCAAAGGAATTTTCTACCACACCTTGAATAGAATACCCAAACTATATAAATTTTTAATGTAAAGATGTCGTCCAAATTAACATACCAACATTAAAATAACTATAAATTCTAAACTGTTCCTTATTCGGCAATGAAATCCCAGAATAATTTTGTAAAGTATAATCTACGTACCTAAATATGTGATGTAAAAAGTTCAATGATGATGTACGGTTCAATCAATTGAACCGTACTTATCATACTAAACGTTATTTACATTTATAAAATCTATTCAAGTAAAAATCTATGGTTTTTTGTCTACATATATCAACTATTCGTACTTTGGTAACACAGCACGCAGGTTATACCTTCTAAAATGTGGTCTCCAGGATGACACGTAAAAAATGAAAACCGCTATTACGGTTAGATGATTTAAGTAAACAACATTTTCCAGATACTTGTTCCAAAAAGTACGAAATTGTGGTATGTTATATTATTTCTGTAGTGTATAAATTAGACGAAATTTTAAGAATTCCATCGCAGGAAGAAGACCGTCGTCTAGATCCGTGCAACTTTTTCTAAATCAACTTTCCATATGGTTGTTCAATTTCTTCATTTATAGTAATAGTACTAATAATGCATATTTAACTTTGTCTAATTATAGGTTATTTGAATACATTATGATTCATACCGGTTAAAATAATAAATCGATGAAAATTATTATTGATTAATAAATACTTTCTTATATTATAATTTTAAGGTGTTATTTAATTTTATAACTTATACATTTATTGCATTCTTTTGTAAAGGGTTCCTCGTTTAGCCTATACTCTAAATTGCTTAAAAAAAGGTTTAATTATTAACCCTGATGTTATATTAATTTATTATAAAAATCACATGAACTATTCAAATTCATATTTTTTTTCTTTTGTTTAGTATATATATTTTTTTTTGATAAGTAACGAATACATAAAAAAATGTTTGAAATATTTTTACGAGTATTATTTGTAACTTACCTTACTAAAAAATACTGAATTAAACTTTATATAAATAAATAAAATAAAATTTTAATTTTGTTAAGTTATAAAGGGAAACTTATACTATGCTTACCCTAACTCTTGCTTCCGTGAGATTGGTCCACATCGCTATCTCTTCTCGAGTACTCATATCAGGATATCTATTCCTCGCAAACGTTGCTTCTAATTCTTGCAGCTGCTGCGACGTAAAATGCGTCCTTTGACGTCTTTGTCTCTTATTATTTTTATTATTTTTTTCTTTATTTATCCCTGTACCGTTATCTTCACCTTCTACTCCTTCGCTTTTTATTCCTCCGATCGGTTCCACTGCCAGAACTCTTCCTGAAACATAATGTTTGTTTTACAGGTAATTGTATCGTTTAGTAAAAAAAAATGTAAGCGGATCTCAGCGCTAACATTAAAAATTAAAACAATTTTTTTTATTAATTATATATTCTTGTACATCAGGTCATATAAATATAAATGATAAGTTACTTTAAAAGTAACACGTTTATTTTTTTACGATAAGGATCGGTTATATGTCGAATAAATACATACATTACTTTAAGAGGAAAGTTAATTGCGATTGATACCTAAGGTTTTATATACGAGTCATAAATTACAAGTAAGACTGATAGTTAATGGAAAGCGACAAATTAATGTGAAATAATGTATTATTACCTATTTATTAGGGGACGGGAAGAGAACTATTAGCAACATGTTTTTTTGAAGAAAGTTATTTCTAAACATTCATGTTCTTGGTATGTTTTTATAAACATAGAAAATAATGGATAATTTACCTATAGATATATGTATGCTGCTATAAAGGTTTTTTCTGCTTTCTTCGGAGTTCGGAGAGCAGTTCACTCCGATTGGCGGCTTAATTTCAGAACCATGCATATTCTGCGTAACGGTGTATGCGAAGCTATAATGCTGTATGCTGCTTCTGTCTGGGCTCATCGAATGAGATACAAATGTTATAAGAATACTTTGTTGAAAGCTCAGCGTCTCCTATTTTTGTCTGTGATTGGTACCTTTAGGACTGTTTCTCGAGAGGTGGTTCTTGTATATCTGCTATTAAGCCTATTGTAACTGGGCGCCAATTATACTGTGTTGTTAAGAAGGTAACTTACGTACAGGCGCATAAAAGAAACAGACGATCAAGGTTTCTATTCATGGCAGATTAGGTGGACTGAATCGTCTGACGGCCGTTACACGCGTGGTAGTTTTCCTATGTGAGAAGTATGGAGTAGTCAGGTGGATTTCCTCCAGTCGGTATATTACACCGTTTCTTTCTGGACATAATGTTTTTCGAGATAGGTTGGCCAGATCTAGAACTTTATTAATTCAGGTTTGTGTTCGGAGTGTAGGGCCATTGATGATTTGCGCAATGTCTTATATATATATATATATATATATATATATCTGCCTCAGCAATGAAGCTACGAAGTTGAACGTACCAAAGTAGGTAATATCGAGCCCCGGTTAGCTGAGATATTCGCTGCTAGGATGAGAATGGATGTAAGGAGAACTCTGTGGTGGGAACTGCGGTGCGGGAAGGTATAGACATTGACCTCGCTCCCGAAAGCGGAACAGAGCAGAGAGAAATATGTTTTTATTAGAGGCTTATTTAATTTGTGAATATGTTTCTTGATTTTTAAATATATCAAGAGGGGTTTGAGTAAATTGAATTGTAGGACAAAATTTTAGTTTTTACAAACATTACTTGTTAAGTTGGTATGAGGCTAGTGTTTTTGGTGTTTAGATTCGATAAAATAATGATCTGAGTGCACAGTCCAATTAAAGTTAGATAGAAGAGTTTTTGTGTGAAACCTTCGGTGTTAGAGGAAGGCGCGGGGATCGTGGTTCCACGAATCGGTTAATTTTATAGGTGAGAGTTGTAAGTTATGTTAGGTAGGTGGTCAGTTGGAACAGACCATACGAAGGCGATAGATAGTAAGGTGTATAAATACACTGATGGAAATTTCTGCCGAGGCGTTTGCATCGGTGGCATCTTACCAGAGGCCAGACTGATGATTGTGTTGTGATGTCAGTTTAGATAATCTACAAGACGACTTCTGTTAAGGCCATCAATGCTAGGAACGGACGGGGTGGTGTGGCTACCGTGATCATCACAAGGGTAGGGTGTCTTCCTCTAAAGGGTTCAGGATGTAGAAATCGTCCTGGGAGCATTTCTTTTTTTTTGAAAAATGATTTTAACCCTTTTTTGATTTTACTCGGTTTTATCTAAATGTAAGTAAAAAATTATTTATAGAAAGTTAAAAAAAAAAACCTATGATAGTAATTTCATAAATGTTTTTGATAAAAGATATCGAAACATTGATCAGCTTTTGATATTAATTATTAATTTATTTTTTTAGTTTTCTTTTTTTCCTGTGATCTCATTTAAAATAATTTAAAATAAATGAAACTATGTGCCAATATGCAACAATATAAAGGAATCTATTTATATTTAATTTTATTAAATTTATCTACTGAAACAAAGACTGCACTTCATAATGAAATACCGATGTAAGACCGGCAGAATAACTCGTTTTACACCCAGTAGAACAGAGGTTGGTTAGACTGTGTTTTATTAATTCTTTAAATATTAAACAAATTCGATTGTATTTAGTGTAAATAATTATAACTAAATTTTATATCTAATATAATTCTTATGTAAAAATTTTATGACCTTCAGTATTCGATGTATAATATAAGTAAACCGGGCATGTTTAATAAAATTCTACTTTGTATTAATTATGAATTTAATACGTCAGCCTATCTAAAATTTTAAGTATTGATTTGTTTGCCACGGTTTCATAAAATCAATAATGTGCCAATTAAATTTACCCTGGAAATATACATCCCTATTTACATAGAAATATCACTTTAATATAAATAATTGTGAGGTCAAAAATAAATTATAATTAAATTGTGTATTTGTTTATTCAGAATTACATTGAAAAACATTATTCATACAAAAAAGTAAAAACTTTTTTCTAGTTTAATAGAATTTTCAACCTTAATCAATAGGTTGAAATAAATTACAATTGAATCATACATCTTTCAAATTTTTATATACCTTATTGTTTATTTTTGTTTAGGAATGTAATTTGTGAATTAAATTTTTTATATGAAAAGTGAAACGGAATGAAAAGAAGAGGATCAAAAATACAATCATCTTTTGGGGTATGGTGAAATAACAATGTATACTCTGACTATGAAAAACGTGCACAAAATCGCTTTGCGTTTCCGTGCTTATCCGCTGTTTCTTTTTTTAAAGGAAAACTAAAAAAAAAAAAATAAAAACAATATGCCAGGATGCACTTAAGAAAAAGGGAGCATGTTTGATTCTCATCTCTCAGATTGAGAATATAAAACAAGGATTTTCTTTTCCCTCTTATTCTTCAATTACAAAATTTCAGGCTTCTTATTTCTCTTCAAATATAAGTTTTAAGTAACTCCGCTTCTATAGAATATTTTTATTTTGTATAGTCACGTGTAAAAGAAGTGGATTAAATAAATATATTTTATAAAACCTTTTGAAGATTATACTACTGTATTGGAAAAATATATCAATATTTTTTTTTCTTTCATAATAGTCCAATCATTGTGATAAATTTATTATGTAAGACAAAATAATGTAAAATATCTGCATATGTAGTTCACTGTAAGTAAAGTATTGCTTAGAAAAATAATACCACGAAGAAATTATGTATTAGAATATATAACCAAACAAAGAAACTAAATATTTTCGAATGAACTAAAAAAAATAAAAATATATTAACTATAAGCATTGGTAAAACAAACAAAATATATGTAATAAAAAAAAAGTGAATTAAATGTAAGAAAAGAGTATGTTATTACTTCGCTATAAAAAAAAAAAATAGTAAATGGTGTCTCGGCGATTCATCCGGGGGTCCCAAGTTCGTATTCCCCAAAGCAAGGCATTTTTCATACGCTACAGCATTCCATTTCCATATTCCCACGTACAAGCTCTTTTGTAAAATTCTATGATAAATTCATCAAGCAAAGAAAAAACTAATTTTAATTTGCTATGGTTTTTTTGCTATGGTTTAACTTGTCAATATCATTAAATGATTTCTTTGAAATATTTGAATTAAAAATTCCTTAATCCCCGTATCAAGCATAGTTACATAATAAAACAAAGCAAGTCAAGGTCAACGTAATGGTTACGTTAATTTGAGAACCAACCAAAGTTTTTCAACGAATTTGTAATATAGATATTTTTTATTTAGTGCTCTAAGTAAATTTGTCTCATCTTGTTTGACTAATTTGTCAATTCAAGAAATACAATTAAAATTTTAGTATTTTACGATTTAAATATTTACGTTGAATAAACATAAAAATTTACGTTCATTAAATTTCCAAATTAAGCCTAAAAATTTGATTTTTTAGGCAAAACGTATTTTCTAATACTAAACATTTTAGCGGAAAATAAGGGAAAATAATCCCTTATTTTCTTTAGAGAAGGTAGAATGTTACTAATAAAATGCTTGTTCAGAATTTTTTTTTTAAATTAACAGTAAACTTTTGGCTGTTTATAATTTGATATTTTTTACTCTTTAAATTGCCAAGAATGTTTTGTGCTAGTAATATCAAATGATCCATAATTTAAAAAAAATTTAAACCGTGTTAAGAGAAAAATTGGCAAAAATTTAGTTAAGAAGAAATTCGTTAGAAATTAACTTTTCATTTTACTCTAAATGATAAAAATTACAATAGCCAATTAATTCCTACAATATAAAAACTCGGGTATATTATTACAGCTCCATTACCTCTATAGTTATAAAGTAATTCACGAAGAATACAACTTTCAAAACATGTTCTACTGCAAAAAATAAAGAAAGCTCGTGTAAACTTTGGAGCGGAAATGCTTCGTTAGCAAACGTCGTCTGGCGAAAGATTTCGCTCTGACTTCTGCGTTTTGTGTAAAATTAAGCAGACTATAATTCTTGAGATCCAAGTTAAGGGATAATTTAATGGTTTTATATGAAATGTGACCTGAACAAAACTATATTTTTAGTAGTTTTCGAGAAATCTAGGGTGAAAGACAAAAGACTGGGGTCGAAAAACACGCTATTTTACGTGTGGCGTAAAATAGTTTTCTTAAATGGGTAAAAAGCAAATAAAACTTTTTAGAGAATTTGATTCTGAGTAAAATCGTATAAATAAAATCCACAGAAACAAAATTCAAAGAAACTAAATACGTAAGAATGTCGAAGTTTTATATGAAATATTTCATGCGAATTTATAAAAAAAATAATTTTTAATTAGCTTTAAAGATATCTAATTATTTGTTTTAAGTTTTATGGTTTATTTTTCTAAAATATATAATTATTTTATTTTGTTATATTGAACATTTGTTTAATAGTTAGTTAAAATTTTGTTACGTTTTGTTTTTAATAAACTTCAAAATTCTAAGTTTGTATTTAGTTTCAGTGGTCTGTATTTATACCATTTCAAGAATTTTTTTCAATTTCTCAGGTCAGATTTCATATTGTACATTTAAATTTACTCCTTATTTTGGATCCCAAGAGTTACGGTCTGGCTTAATTTTACTGAAGGTGCAGAAATCAGGGCGAAATCTGTCGCTATCTGATACTAGTTAATGAAGCTTTTATGAACTATATTATTTATTTTCATCAAAAGAACATGTCTGATAGTTTGTTACATTATTCATGAATCACTTGTATATATTTATTTATTTTTGTAAGTTATGATGTAAGTTACAATTTATCAATTAAATTATTTTGTGTATTTATTCATGTAATATTTTATTATCAAATACATTAAAAATCATGGAAATTGCAATTTTTTTCAGTCTTTCCTACTAACTATACTTTTGAACGTCGTTATTTTTTAAGGAATTTTCATAGATAAATTAATATATGTTTTCACATATTTTAAATATATATATTATTTATAATCACATCAACAATTAAAGTTATTAGCGACTCATCAATATCTGTGTGAATGTATCGGTATAAGTGTATTCTTGAATAGACTCAGGCTGACCATTCCTGAGACGTGTGGTTAATTGAAACCCAACCACCAAAGAATCCGAAATCCACGATCTATTATTCAAATCCGAATAAAAGCAACTACCTTTACTAGGATTCGAACGTTAAAACTCTCGATTTCAAAAATCTGTTGATTTACGATAAAATGTTTTACCACTAGACCAGACCAACCCACCGGGTCTTTAAATATTTGGTTTATTTTTTTATACGAGGCTCGACTGATATATTTTCCACACTAGCATGCTACATGGAGACAAAAGGTACTATCAAGTTGGGCGTGGCAGCACATGGTAGCTAAAATTCCCCTCTACAAACCTGCGATAATGCGTTGAAATCCGTTTACCAGTTTGTTTCCAGTAGCAGTTAAAATGGAGTCGAGAACGGAGAATATGTAAACACGATTAAAACAACGCGCACTGAACGAATTTTTAACAGCAGAAAATGTGAAGCCTACGAATATTTTTCATCGTTTAAAAGCGGTTTAGGGTAGTGAATTGGTTTTTTTTTGCATTTCTCCCGCCACCACCCCATTCGGTCGCCCTAAAGCATAATACCGAATGTCTATGCCACATACAGCTACTAAGCCACAAAACAGTTTAGCGACCAGTGTCATAAATAGCTCCTAGAGCTTACCTAACAGCGTGAGCGGACTAAGCGCGGTGCCATCCACCACCGGCTTATGTGTCCCAACCACTCACTTGTCATATATTTACTAAAATGTGTAGGCACACCCCGTCAACCACTAAAAATATATATGACATCCATAATAAAATTATTTCGTCTAAGCAGCAATTCGATGCCACGCCTAGGTCACTGAATGCCAGCAAGTACCTTTCTACCATATTAAAGTGCTTGGAGCCTTAATTGGCTTGTGGTCAGCCATATATCTCTAGATATGCTATGCTTCCCACAGCAGTGCGGTAGGAGTCTTTGTCTTAAGTAAACTACTGATGTCGGTTGAACATAGCAACCGCATCATGGAACTCCCACACGTCCAACAATGCGGCTCTCGTCGCATTGACTTGCTTGTGAGTGACCAATTTTCCCATTGACCTCTAAGTTCCAGGGCGGCCAGGTCTCTGGCTCCCCCAAGAGCAGGGCAGTCAAACATCAGCTGTTCATTTGACTGGACCTCCACACAGACGCACAGCTCATCACCTGCCAGGCGGAACCGAAACATATATTGTTTCAAATTAACATGGCTGGTGACCACTTGGGCATTGCCGTTGCCCTTAAAAACGAACTCGAGGCATACCATCCACCCAGATCCCGTAAAAACTTGTACAGGGATCTTCCCTTAGTCGTGGTGTTCCATTCCAGCGGCCATACTTCCATTGCGAGGCTCTGCAGTCTCTTCCGCAGGAGGGATATGGGCAACTAAACGAAATTTAGATTCGGTGCATTGTGATCACCATTCCGTTCCGGTACTGGCCCAGCCCGAAACCGAATCCCAAATACCTCGGCCTCCTGGCCTCTTTGCAAATCCCAACATGGCTGCCCGAACTTTCACCACTAAATCGATTGGGAGAGCCTTTCCTAATATTACGGTAATGAAACTGTTGACAGGAGTATTGTGAACAGGTGGGCATTGAAATTTCGCTAATGTGAAGATAGCAAAGTGACAATTGAAAACGCACATCGCAGCGGACGACAAGTTTCTGTGACTGACGAGAATCATCGAAAGGAGGCGGACGATTTGTTTCAAAGTGGCCGGCGAATCACCCAACAACGCATCGCTATTCGGTTAGGCATATCTAAAGAACTAGTAGGCCATATTATTGAGCAATTGGGTTACCGTAAAATCTGTGCATGATGGGTACTGCGCAAATTCTCTGATGGCTCTCCGCAAGCAAGTTTGAGCCTATTCTGCATCCATTTGGCTTCGTGCTACTTCCATTTCTTCTCTCATTTCAAGAGGGATTTCAAAGGTAATCGTTGCATTACCGACGATGAGGTGAAGGAAGCTGTTGCCACTTGGATCCGAATAAAACCGCCAGAAGTTTTCACTGATGGAACGCAAAATGTTTCACAGGTTGGGGAAAGTATATCAGAGTAAACGGGGATTATATTGAAAAATAAATACTACATTTTGTAGCTAACGTATTGTATTTTATTTACTTTTTATTTCATTCCCATATCTCTATTCATTCCCGTGCTACGCATATATGTACAAAATTTATCAGCCGAGCCTCATATATGAAAACCGCTATTATTGTCGATCGAATTAATAAACTTCGGAGATCTTTACGTTAACATGATAAAATTGACTTTTGTAAAAACTACTTTCAATTGAAAACATTTAATAAACTTTCTCATTGAATTGTAACAATTTACGTTGGATTGTTATCTTTTTATAAACTAATAATTTAAAATACTTCATATCAACGTAAGTTTTAAAAATATATACCTTTTTTCTAAAAAGATTTAACGAATTATTTAATAATTAAATTCTTCTTTGATTTACCCATTTATTAAAGCAATTTAATTAAGAATTTTTCCGCGAAACCAGGAAAAGAGGATCGAAGAGAAAAATGTACATATATTTACAGTCAATTAAATAATAAAAGATTAAACAATGAAGGAAAACTGATCATCTTTCTATACTAGAGATTAAGTGATAATAAAAAGTGAGCAATCTTTTATAGGATACTCCTCCTTAACTGACAATTTAATTTCGTTTAGCTTACAAAATTTGTTATTTATTCACTTGTTTACTTAGTGTTTTTTTTTAATAAAATTTTTATCTGTTTTCGTATTAATAAACTTAATTAACAAACAAACATTTTATCATATTCTAATATAAAAAATATTTGCATATAAATTAATTGATTACAATATTGATATGAATCATCATTTATAATTAATCAAATATTGATACATCTAATCAAGTTTTCCAATGAAAAATCTCAATCATTTATTTTAATCTATAATATATTTCATTTAATGAGGTTATTCGATAGCAAAATGAATAACATATAGTTTTTGCTAAAAATAGTTTTTGTATAAAACTATTGTAGTTTTTTGTTAAAAATAAATATTTATTTTCCTTGTAATTTAATAATTGAACAACATATGCATGTATTATGTGTGAATTAAATAATTTATGGTATAAGTTTTGGGTACCACCCAAAAGTAAAATTTATTAAAATAAATATAAATTATATTAATAGAATAATTTTCAAATTCTTATGCCTAACCAGATCAAAAATGTCTGTAATTAATTTTTGGTATTGTATCTCAAATATTTTGCTTAGCTCTTTCCTTATCTTTTAAAGTATTAAATATTATTGAAAATGAATATAATTCCTTTTCATTAATTAAACCTACTCGGATATTTCTTTTTCAATTTACAAAATATTTTTATCTCATTTATCGCCCCAATAAACGACGATTTATTACGATAAATGAATAACTATTTAATTGTTACTCGCATCTACTAATAATTGTGGACGAGTGATTATTCATAAACTTTTGATGAATTGCAGTTAATTGGGGATTCAATATTTAGTGTAAAAAAAGAATTTCTTAGGATTTTCGATAACTTTTACTGATTATAGGGAATTAACAAACAAGATCACTCTCACTCTCTCTCTCTCTCTCTTTCTGTTTAGCCTCCGGAACCACAGTAAGGTATTACTTCAGAGGATGAATGAGGATGATATGTATGAATGTAATGAAGTGTAGTCATGAACAGTCTCAGGTTTTCTTTTTTTATATAGAGGTAGAGGAACCGCATTTACGGGAGCCTTGTAAGTTTCGGGCTAGCTAACAGGTCCGCTTATGCAAATCGCTTATGTTGTTAGTTTCAGGTTGACCATTCATGAAATGTGTGTTTAATTGAAATCCAACCACCAAAGAACACCGGTATCCGCTATCTAGTATTCAAATTTGTGTAAAAGTAATTGCCTTTACTAGGATTTGAACCTTAGAACTCTTGACTTCGAAATCAGCTGATTTGCGATAACGAGTTCACACTAGACTAACCCAGTGGGTTAACAAACAAGACCTGGCTTATTTTAAGAGAAACATATATTAATGCAGGTCTAACATTAATAGAATTTTATATTACTATGAACTATTACACAATAATCGTATAGCGATTAAAATACTGTTTACCGTAATACATTATTTTAATATATTCTACTTCGAATTTAATTTTTGCACAAAATAATGAGATGTTTTCAAAAATATTTTTTAAGATATTCATTTGGGGGGGGGGGCAGGACGATTTTTTTTATCTTACTTATTGCATCTCTTCTATAAATGAACACATTTATTAAATTATCCTTTCCTCTTTCCTCCCTCTCAACTCTCTCTCTCTCTCACTCTCTCTTTATCTACATATCTATCTGTCTTCATCTAAAAGTACAAATATATCCACAAAACACGATCGGTTAGATACATTCTCACATCCAGATGTTCTTGGATTCTTAATAGACAGTAGACTCAGTAGAGTATCGATAAGAGAGGTAACTACAGATATGTCAGATTAAAATGTCAGAAGGTAGTTTAAAAAGAGTATAATTGAAGAGGCATGATAGAATGTTTTATGATGTTCCGACATTTAACTGATCGATCATTGTCATGACAGTGGTCTTCGATTCATTGTCGGTTCCTTTGCAGATAAACCGGAACTTCACACGTATAATTAAATGTTGACACGTTTACTCAAGCGGTTTTAAACATAGATAAAAACTCATCAATGTCTATACGTTGCTTTTATAAAAATAAAATATATTTTTTTATTCACAGGTAATAATTTCATTTATTGTTCTACATACGTAATTGGCTTATTTTTGAAGTACTGTTTTATTATCGCGATAACTATTATCTTCTTTTTTTAACTAAATGTGAATTGGATTATTGTGAAATAATTGAAAAATTATTGCTTTACCATGATGTACTTAATTATATTATGTGATAACAAATCACAGTTATACTCGTATGAAGGCTTATTATTCTATCAAATCGCATTCCTTAATTAAATGTGACCTCCTTCAGTTAACTTAATTAACTTCAATTTTATTATTTGGATTTTTTTTTATAAAAAAACATTTTGTCATTATCGACTTTTAACACAAAACTTGAAAAAATAAAAAACTTTGCAAAAAACAATAAAAGTAATAAGAGATATTCATTTTTAAACATTAATTAAAAAAAATTAGTAAACCACATATATATTTTTTTAATATACCAGTGATTAATATGAAAGAAAATTGTAACTGTACTAGTAGTAGTAGTGAACTAATACTTAATTTTGGGGAAAATATAACCGGTTAGTTTACATAAAATTAACCCACCAGGTTGGTCTAGTGGTGAACGCGTCTTCGCAAATCAGCTGATTTGAAAGTCGAGAGTTCCAGCGTTCAAGTCCTAGTAAAGGCCTTTACTACTCTTATACAGATTTGAATACTAGATCGTGGATACCGGTATTCTTTGGTGGTTGGGTTTCAATTAACCACTTATCTCAGAAATGGTCGACCTGAGACTGTACAATACTTACACTTACTCATACATATTACTTACTCATACAAATCATCCTCAATTATCCTCTGAAGTAAAACCTGACTGTAATTCCCGGAGGGTAAACAGGAAAAAATTACGTTTACATAAAATTAAACTGAAACAAAAATTGTGAAAAAAGTAACAAATGATTGTTTTAATTTCAAGGATCTTATTGTAATTTTTGATGAGTCGATTAGGTGTACAAAATTGAAAAAAAATTGCGTTTATGCTTAAATCATAAATTTTACCTTAAGTATAAAATATATCACTTAAATTTTGTGCCATAAATCAAAAGAATATAAAAATTATTTATACGTTTTCTTTAGCTACTTTTTCAACTTTTTTTTATTGTTTGTTTTTATTGTTTGCATCAACAATAAGAATCATTAGCGACTTAAATAAAACTAAGTGTTCATACGTAATTAGCCAATAAATACCAAAAACTCGTTATCAAATATCGAAACAGGAACATGACTACTAAACTATTTTCATTATGCACACAGAACTCCGTAAGGGTTTCACATAAGGAAAACCGCTAAATTGAGTTTTTCATCCCACTATCAAAGTGAAACCGCAACAGTCTTTTGACACATTTCTTTCGGTTGAACAAACTCTTCACATGTGAACGCAGGTTTAATTGACGACGAATACTCTCGAACGTTGAGCAATCTAAGAGTAAGTGATTCACGAACCGTTTAACATGCCACGCTTCACAGTTTTATTGAAAATAGCCAAACAGATGGACGTTTAGCTTTGCCTGTCTAATCCTCAGCCGCGTTAGGATGACTTGGTTTCTTCGTTGTTTGGTGAAAGCTTTCTCAAAACATTCTCCCGGATGCCACGTAAGGTCGTGAAAGAACTCAGTAGCCCGAACTTAATCCATTGAGTAGTTTGACACGGACTGCTTTCATGAAGTCGTTATCGCACGTCAATTCCAATCGGAGGAGATTTATTGCCGCTTTCTTGGCTGCCTCATAAGCTTGTTCGTTCCGGAGGATGCCGCAACGACGCGGGATCCATACGAATACCATCTTCTTTATGACACCCTTTCTTTATGACACTCTTAGTACCTTTTCTGACACCCATATTGAAACAGAAACATGACCACTAGATAACCCTATGATCCACTAGACCCACAAGACCCACTAGATGATCCTATGACTCTTTATGGAACCCTTTATGATAAATTTCATGAATTTATGATAAATTTGAACGATAAGCTCAGTTCGTCTGCCTTTAAGCAGTTTCAGATTTTGTTTGTTGAAATTTTCAAAGTTGAAGCTTATGATTCTCTGTGGTTGGTGAGGGATGTGTAAAAAATAATAGAAATTTTGGGAGAAGATAAAATTCTCCCTTTCACAAAACTAACTCAATTTGCAATGTTAAATGACAGACACAGTAGAAATATCTTCGTTAATTTTTTACAAACTATTTTTTATGAATAAATTAAGGCATTGAGAAAAAGCCTGTAAAATGAGAATTTCTTATTATGGTTGAAACTTTCTAAAACGTTAAACTAAATCGATACGTCTTATTTTTTATACATTGTACTCAACTGAGACGGTTGTTAATTATGCTGGGAATGAGTAATACTGGAAAAACTAATTTAAGAAAAAAAAACATATTTTTTTAAAAATTTCTGGAAGCATTTGTTTAGAAACTGAAGAGATTTTTTAATTGAAATAGTAAAATTTATAAAACTGATAGACTATTTATTAATATCGCACACAGAAGGAATATTTTCTCATATTATCTGATAAAGTATAATTTGCTTATAACTTTAATCAAGATTACTATCTCTAATCCTTATAAACATATATTTTATTTTTACTTATTTGGATCTGATTTACTTATTTATACCCTGTCCCTATAGACAGGGTATAAATAAGTCGA
Organism: Lycorma delicatula; assembly: GCF_047948215.1. NCBI lineage: Eukaryota > Metazoa > Arthropoda > Insecta > Hemiptera > Fulgoridae > Lycorma > Lycorma delicatula. Next base: position 185,348,255 of record NC_134457.1, on the reverse strand, counting down.
TTAGATCTGACCATGAAATTGAGTCAACTAACTCGGTAAAGTTTTTTATTTCGTATTCTCAGAATTCAAAACAAATAAAATTAAATATACCTTTGACAGAAATTTTTTTAAATTTCCAAAGGCAATTCCTTATTTCATCTTGCGGGGATAATTTTTTTTTATAGCTTGTGCTTTATGGATGCATATAAATAAAACATTTCACGGGTTAAGGATTATATATAATAAAATTTGAAACAACTTTTTATAAAATTTTTTTTTTAATTTAAATTGTATTTTATTTAACTAAGCCTTCCGTTTTTGGATAACTGATAAGATATAGAGTTCCATCAGCAACACCTGATAATTCTGATTGTTACAAATAGGAAAGAATATTCACATGGATATTCACAAACAAGCAATCACAAACAATGCAGATATGAAAGAAGAATGGATGTTTGTGGCATTTAATATTAGTATCTGATGAATAATTATAATATTTTCTAATTTAATAAATGCATTAATCAATTCTTATAAATACAGACAATTTCTATTATATAAAGCTACTTTTAAGATAGGTTATTTTAAAGTTAATATGCTTTAATACGTAGAGCACACGTTACTTTAATATTATCTTGTCCTTCACGTAAAATCCACAATAAAATTATCTCAAAATATTAAAGTATTTAATTGTATTATTATAAATTAGCCTATTTATAACAAGTAATGAATTAAATTGCTTTATTTTCGATTTAAATTTATTTATTTTATTCCCATAACCAAAATTAATTCAGAAAATATAATAAATACAGTGTCTTTATTTAACCGTTCATTAATAAGACCAGTTAATTATATATTTTTTTTAACTAATCACTTTATAACGTTAAGTTATATAACTATGTTATAACCAAATAACAGTAATTCATGGAATGTGGCCCCGTATTAAAAGACTTACTATAAGCATTCTTAAATATTGATATTTGTTATTAATAAAAGTCTACGGGCCACGCAATTTGTGTTTGTTTTTCTTAATATGTGATTATGTATTTAGCCATCCTTCTGTTGTTTAAATATAATGACACGTGTATGGATAGATTATTTAATAACTATTACTTTTCTTCACAACTGTTATACAGGTCGAAGGCTACAAACACGTTTGATATTTTACATATTTTATGTACCACATCTTAACTTTGATGTTTTAGTACGTAATTAAAATTGTTTATTAGTGAAGTTATTTTGAATGTAAGATGTGTCTTTTTATTTTTTACTATTATTTCATTTTATTAAGTAATGTGGTAAAATGAAAATATTAAAATAAGTAAGTGAATTATAACAAATATCATTGTGGATTCAACATATTTTCTCGGTCAGTAATTATTTTCCTAAAAATTATAATTGGGTAATATAATTTTATTCTAATAAAGTGAAAAAAAAAGGACCAAAGATAAATAGTATTTCTTACAACGCTATTCTGATTTAACTATCGAAATTAATTCTTTTTTATTTAAAATTAGGCAAACAAAAAATATAATTTTTATTTTTTAAAGAAATCTCTATAACCTATTTTAAATGAATTTGAACATAATAAATAACATGATAACTATGTTGTGCGTTATTTATTCATAATTTAATTACACTTGCATTCTAATTAATATATAAGCTAGACAGTAAAACTTTAAAGGATAAGAATCCTGCTTTATTGGTTTGAATTTTTACTATAGATATTTTACGTTTTTGATTTGAAGGTGGAAAATTATGTTTATCACGTAAAGCGTATACATCTACCGTATCAAATTTTATTATAACATTATTATTATTATTATTTTTTTTTTTATGAAAGAGAGGGCATCAACAGCTAGGGTTATTAGCCCGGAGGAAATTGTAGATATGAAAAGATGCCATACCTGATCGGGATTCGAACGCGGGACCTCCGCACGAAATGTCGATACGCTACCTATTCAGTCACGGAGGTTGGCATTATTATTATTATTACTATTATTGTTGTTATTAGGTACAAAAAGGGTAGATTATAAAATCTAAAAATTAGCAAATGTTTAAAATATTTGATGTTCTCTTATATAAAGAATTTTGATAAAAATATATTATTCATAATTTAAATTACAAATATTTGAACTATTATTACTCTTGTTATTTATTTAATTAGATAAAACGATTCGATTAATTAATTTCTTTTCGATATAGTGAAAGTGTAATAAGTTGTAATCTAGTAAATACATGAGCTATGCTTTTGATCATAGAAAAGTAAAGTTTAGTTTTAAACGCCTTATTTGTATTTTAATTAAGTTGAGGTATTAAAGGAATTGAAAGTAAACAATCTTTTATAGCTAAATGTGGATAAATTATATAAACTAAACATTTTTCCCAAATTGTTTTTCTTGCATTTATAGTACGGGAAATTTTCTAAAACTGTTACTTAAAAATATTTCTCCTGAGTAAATACAGGCACATAGCTAGGATGTTTTTTCGGAGGGGGGTAAGGGGATTAATGATGATGATGATGATGATGGTGATTAAATAATAATAATAATAATGAAAATCATATTGAAACGGTTTTTTTTCATTATTGCACTTGAAAAATACAAAACATATGCTTACATTTAATACATTATTTACTACGCAAATAAGAATCATAATGTTAGTATATATATATATACGAGGTGTGATCAAAAAATACGGTGAATGAATTTTTATACCGGCAACTGCCGGCGCTGCATCCATATGCTGTAATTTGTCCAATAGCGTGATCAACTGAGACAGGTAGGGACAAGTTGTAACACGTTCGAGCTTGCCAGTCAGCTGCCAGAGCCGTTAGAGTGAGGTTGTGTTTATCGTGTCTGTCGCGCAACATGGTTTTTGAACAACGCATTAACATTAAGTTTTGTTTTAAGTTGCAAAAGAGTGCCAAAGAAGCTCATGAAATGTTAGAATCGGTGTACAGCGATAATGTGGTAACTTTGAAGACTGTGTACAAGTGGTATGACCGATTTAAAAACGGAAATGAGTCTGTTGAAGACGAGCAGCGTGCGGGACGTCCAGTAACCTCAAAAACAGTTGAAAACGTGCAAAAAGTGGAAACAATGGTTCGTTCAAACAGGCGAATGACTATTCGAGAGCTATCGGAAGATCTTAACATGTCGTACGGATCCGTTCAAAGCATTTTAACTAACGAATTGCAAATGAGACGAGTGAGTGCAAAATTTGTTCCCAGACTTTTGAGTGATGAACAGAAGGGAAATCGTGTGCCAGTTTGCACGGAGTTGAAGGGTCGTCTTCATGCAGATCCGAAATTCATGGCCAAAATTGTAACTGGAGATGAAAGTCGGGTCTATGGCTATGACCGTGAGACCAAAATGCAGAGTTCCCAATGGAAAACCTGTTCATCTCCTCGCCCTAAAAAGGCACGTCAGTCAAAATCCAACATCAAGTTCATGCTCGTTGTTTTTTTCGATAGTGAGGAGATAGTGCGATCAGAGTTCGTTCCAAGGGGAACAACTGTAAACTCTGAATTTCATAAGGGTGTACTGCAACGTTTGCGAAACGAAGTACGAAGAAAGCGACCAGAAAAATGGACCAATGGCTTCCTTCTTCACCACGACAACGCGCCGTGTCACACCTCGCTTCTCATTCGCGTGTTTTTGGCCGAAAAAAGTGTTTCTGTCTGTCCACATCCGCCATACTCAACGGATTTAGCACCATGCGACTTTTGGCTCTTCGCAAAAATTAAAACTGTGCTTAAAGGAAAACGTTTTGACACCATTGCTGACATTGAGAGGGCCACGACCGAGCAGCTGAAAGCCCTTCCGAAAGACGCCTTCCAGAAATGCCTCCAGTCATGGAGTCAACGTTGGGATAAGTGCATTGCTAGCCAAGGACAGTACTTTAAAGGAGATTAAATCGATTTCTATGAAACCTTATTACTTTTTTTTAATAAAAAATTATACACCGTATTTTTTGATCACACCTCGTATATATATATATATTTTTTCATAATCCACACTTATACTTCACACTCATACATTTACATTCCAACAAAAGTTATGAATTATTGGAAAGCTAGTCATCGATTTTTCTTTCTCGCCGTAGTATCTAAAACTTCATCAAGAATAAGAGTAATATCTCTGTGCACTGGCAAAGAAACTAACGTACTTTACCTTCCATCCCCCGACTTGTTACACGCAATCGTTTTGAGACTCTTCATTGTGAAGAATAAGCGTTCATTAGTACATGTTTTTACCGGAAGAGTCACTAAAATTTGCAAGAGATAATGGATATTCAGCAAATATTCTTTATTGCAGTGATTCAATACTTCAATCACATTTAGATCGCATTTTAAATTTGATAACTTTATCTCCTCGCACCAAATAAAATGCTTAGCTTGGAAGACAGATTCAGATCATTTATTATCATCATACAAGTAATACATAGCTAAAATATTTCGTTCATCCACTTTTCCAAGATAGTTGAACCTGGCAAAAGAAATTGAAAACTTTTTGGAGATTCTTGGAATGCCGTCTAGCTACCTATGCATGTGTTTGAAACGCGATAAGCAAGTGTTGTATTTCTGGTTTGCGGGAAATCCTCAGTAATAAATTATTTTTATTATTATTGCGTCAGAGAGAGCGCGGAACTCACACCACGTCGAGTAACGGCGTTCTCTTGCAGGGCCGAGTAACGGCGGTTTAAGGAATATCGGAGGGGATTAATAAGCAGGGAAATGATTATATACCGATTTATCTCAAATTTTGTGAAATAATTTTGAGGTAGGAGCTGAAGCCCTCATCGCCCGACAATTTCGGCGGAGTATAGTCGCCTGGGCCACATATTCACTACGTACGTGAAATACTTAAGTAAATTCATACATTTCCAATATTATAAAATTTATAGCTATTTCCAATTTCATTAAATTTGTTAATATTTCTTTTCTAACCTAATTAATATTGCTATTTTCAAGACTACTAATTTTTATAATTCTGATTACTCCTAATCCTATTTATATTGAAATATTACCGTAATTATTTGATAGAACTTCGTTAACTAAGGTGTAACCAATTTTACATCGGTAATCAGCAGTCGTGCGTTAAACAGCTTTGAAACTGTCTGGAACGGCACCGTAACTTTTATTAACTTAAATATTTTTCTGATATTGTATTAAAAGTTCTTACTTCTAGCTCGGATTATAATTAAAATTATTTTCACATCCGCATCGAAAAGATGCAAAAAGATGAATTGCAAATTTAAATAACGATAAGACTTTTAAAGGGAAGATTTTTAACAATAACTCAATACCACAACTTATAATAAGTATTTATTCTTTAAATTACGAATGAATTAAGAATAAACAAAAGATGAATGCGACATAAATTATAGTTTACAAACTAAAACAAAGTACGGAAATTAATTTATACAGGAAACTAAATCTTTTTAATACACGCATAGAAGTCAGAATGTCTCTTTGTAAAAATTTGTACAAAATGAATTTAAAAATAAGATGAATGAAGCGGTATTCATAATAAAATTAGAAATATAATTCAATAATATTTTCAGGAGATGTTATAACAACAAAAATTACAGAATTCAACGTAAATACTTATTTACTTAATAAAAAATAACATGGTAATAAATAAATAATTACATATTCCATACTCTAGTCGGCACAAAATAATATTGTAACAAGACCGGTATAACAGACCTGAGTAACGGATATCTGGCAATTAAGAAGAAAGTAGTAGAAATTATAATAATGGGAGGGATTCAGAATGGGGCTAAAAGAGACCCCTTTAGTAAAGGTAACATGTCCGTTTTACAATCGTCATTAGTAATACTGCCCACTGACACATCTAAACAAATGTTGTTTCATGAGAAGAGTAGATCCAGGTTAGAAATGCATAGGAATGAAAGGGCTCGGTCGATTGTTCTCACGCTCAACTGGGTCCTGAAAATAAAGAAGATTCCCGGGAGTATAAATATTCCGGAGAAGACCAGTTGACAATCGTCTGCGAGATGTGAGTCTGCAAGCAGAGTTCTGACAGATGTTAATCTAAGCGAGACGTTATAATCGCCTGTGGAGAGGCTGCAGAACCTCACGATGGAAGTATGACAGCTGGAATGGGACACCACGGCTAAGGAAAGAGCCCTGTACAAGTTTATACGGGATCTGGAGGGATGGTATGCCTAGACTTCGTTTTAAGGGCAACGGGTGCCCAGGTGCTCCCTGGGAAAATTGGCCACTCACATGTGGCGAGAACCGCACTGTCGGACCGTGTGGGAGTTCCTAGTTGCGGTTGCTTTGTTCAACCGGTATCCACAGTTTGCTTAAGAGAAATACTCTTACTGCATTGCCATGGAAAGCTAACCCTGAATATGGCTGATCACCAGTCAATTATTATAGCTCCAAGCGCTATAAAATGAGGTACTTGCTGGCATTCAGCAACCTAGGCGTGGCATCGAATTGCTGCTTAGACGAAATAATTTTATTATGATGTAATTTATATTTTTAGTAGTTAACGGGTTGCGCCTGCCCATTTTAGCAAATATATGACAAGTGAGCGATTGGGAAACGTAAGCCAATGGTGTATGGCACGGCGCTTAGTCCGCTCACGCTGTTAGTTAAGCTCTATGAGCTATGTTAGGATACTGGTCTCTAAACTGTTCGAGGCTCAGTTGCCGTTTGTGGCACAGACATTCAGTCTTATGCTTTAGGGCGACCGAAGGGGTGGTGGCGGGAGAATTGCCAAACAAAAAGAAATAAAAAAGAGAGACGTTATGAAGTCAGTCTGCAGACTGCGGCGAGGAGAGTCTGCGAGAGAGTACTACGATATAGGAGTTATTTTGCGAATAGGTCAGTGAAGAAGCTAAATCCTAGTGAATTAAGTTCAACGCGAATACAAGTAATTCCAGTACATAAAAACAAGAAATGGTTCGGTGAGTTACTGTTATACTATAAGTGGAAGAAGTAATGTACTAAATTTCATTCATAAATTATTAGGGTACTTTTATTTGTGAAAAGCAATGAAAGAACTATTTGCAGTGAAAGAAATTGATATTTGTCTTATCTATTGTATTATTGTTGTAAATACAAGACTAGCGGTCATGCTAATGCCTTTTGTCAGTGGGACCGAATTGTATTTAACTACCTGTAAATAAATCCTGACGATTACTTCAAATTATGTTTTGTATGTAATCGCTGTTATTATTATTCACATTTATTATTATATTATTTTGTTTATTATATTATTTATTATTGTGGTTGTGATTTCTATTTTTTATTATTTGTTTTATTACCGTCTTTTACTATTATTGTTGTTGTTATTCTTGATTTGTCTTGTTTTACTTGTTTTTAAACCAATAAATTGTAAATATATAAATATTTTCAATTGTTAAACTCTCAATATCCTGATCGAGCCACGAACACGCACAATATATTACGGCAAGAATGGTTATTATATTATGCTACGCTATCTTATAGTATGACACGTTTTTCACCAAAGGTATGTTTAATTATCATACATTAATGCAATGAATTTATGCATCAATAGAAGTGTATGTTTAATACAGATGTATTAGTATAGTTAGTATAGTATTAGTATATAATGGTACAGTCGTCACGGTTTAAATAAAGGAACTGCTCTGCAACTTGCGTACATAGGTGAGGGAACCGTAGTAATAAGAAAAAATGAAAGAAAACTTGTTAATGATAAAATTAACTTAAAAGATTTGTTAATAATAATAAATAAAATAATTAACAAAATAAATAAGAATTCCAGAAGCGTTAATAAAAATTATTTGAGTATATAAATAAAAACACAGAATACTCTCTTATTTTAATACGCGTTCATTTATCTTGCTCTGTGCACTGTGTCAAAAGGCGGGATGGTCAGAACTGAAGCAGTGGTTCCGGCGGCTAAACAGAAAAAGAAAAAAGAAGGAAGAGTGCCAGTCAGCAGTGCAAGAAAATTAACAGCCAATGTGAAGATTAGTTATATGTGGACATCTGTCAACTAGTGTCCGTGAATCACTGCTCTTAGATTTATGCAAATATGTGTTGAGTCGGCGTGACCGGACAGAACAACTTGACAAAACAGAACACTGAAAAAAACAGAGAAGTAAAGAAACGGAACTATTAAAAAATAGAACAAGGAAAAAATAGAACATACCATATTTGTATTTTTCTAATTTCAATTGATTAAAGAAAATACAGTATTTATTTTTTGACTATTAAAGGGAATAATTAGAGAAATAATACTTATTCTTATAATATAATTATAATTAAATTCTATAATGAAATTTATTTAGGATTCCTGACACAAAATATGCGTTTAAATAAAGTAAAGAACATATAAGTAATATTGTATTATGTATTTATCATTAAAGTAAAGAAACTTATTTATTAATTTTGTATTTAATAATTAATATTTATCCCTTAATGGCAGAATAGGGAAGAAGAAATATCCATTATTATTTTTATTTTGTCATTTTAGTTCGTTTATGTATAAATACCAAATTAATGGTCCGATGTCTTAAAATATAATCAGTAGTATCATTTCACTGAATCTGATAAAGTTATTCTATAAAAAACAATATTTCCATTAACTATATAATTTAACTTTCTACTGAATCAAAAAATAAAATATCGAACAGTGACTTTCATAATTTTTACTAAGGATTTAATAAATGAACGATTATTATTATAAATTTATTATTATTTTTTTGATAAACCAATGTTATATTTACTGAACATTTTTGCTACTTACTGGACCTATTTGCTGAATTTTTTCTGATAATTCCTGACCTCTTGATGGTTATTTTTCATTTGTGTTTTTATAATAACGCGAAGGTTTAACCTAAATTATACAAATCTGAAGATTTTCTTAACAAAGTCGTGAAACTTCATTAAATAACATAAATAAATAAACGTGAGTTTTAATTATACAGAATTGTTAATAGAATTCGTCAGTATAAAAATTGTAAAATACCGTAAGTAGATTTTTGTTGGCCAGACTTATTGCTGAAAACTTTCGATGTTACTACACCTTTATTCGGATATTACTTAATCACTTTGTTCATATTACTTAATCACTTTGTTCATTATCAACCGATTTGAATAAATATGGGTTTTAATTATGCAGAATTGTTGATAGAATACGATGGTACAAAAATTGTGAAAATTCCATAAGTAGATTTTCTTTGGCTGGACTTATTGCTGACAGTTTTCTATGTTACGAAGACGAAATGAAAAATTAAAAATCCAAATTGAGAATCTGTGATGTGATTACGTGTAGTTTTTTCATTTCTTGGAAAAGCACATTAAAATCCGTGTAATGACTTCGTGGAATTATTAATCGGTAATCTTTGTAATAGGATTTTAAGAAAGTTACCTGTATTTTATTGTATTATTTTTTTCAAAAAAACCAATCAAATATTTTAAAGTGGGCTTTAGTGCTTAATAGTGTTTAATTTTTTTTAATTTTACTTACAATAAGTTTTTTCAACCTATAACATTCTATAACAATTTTTTTTATGATTGTAGGTAAAAGTGTTTAAATTTCTAAATTGATTTTAAATTCATAATATAGTGTTTTTGGAATTATAAGCAAACATTCTATTTGTATTTATACTGAAACCAAAGTGTTTTATCCTCCCATTACTTAAACAGTAGGTATGATTAAACAATGAAATTAATAATAAACATTTTGTTTCTTCCCCTATTCTGCGATTATGGCATAAAAATAAATGACTAAATACAAATTAATTAAATAAAATACTTTATTTTTTATTATTTTCATTCGTTATTTTATTTAAATACATGCTTTATGTCAGGAATTCTAAACAACTTTCATTGCAAAATTTAATTATAATTATATTACATGAATAAGTATTTCTCTAATTATTCCCATCAACAGTAAAAAAACAAATACTGTATTTTCTTTAATTAATTGAAATTAAACGAATGTAAATATGATTTGTTCTGTTTTTCCTTGTTCCATTATTTCATAATTCTGTTTCTTTACTGTTTTGTTCTTTCATTGTTCTTTTTTTCAGTTTTCTGTTTTGTCAAGTTCTGATCTGTCATAGAACCGTTGAATTGGTTATTCAATTTGCGGCATCATTATATTTCAGAAGAAAACCATCTTTTATTTTTTTCTGTTTAGCCTCCAGAACCACCGTAAGATAAATGAGAATGAATGAGGATGATATGTATGAATGTAAATGAAGTGTAGTCTTGAACAATCTCAGGTCCATCATTCCTGAGATGTGTGGTTAATTGAAACCCACCCACCAAAGAACACCGGTATCCACGATCTAGTATTCAAATCCGTACAAAAGTAACTAACTGCCTTTACCAGGATTTGAACCTTAGAACTCTCGACATCGAGGTCAGCTGATTTGCGATGACGAGTTCACCGCTAGATCAGCTTGGTGGGCTAGAAGAACTCCATCTATGATTGTATACAATTGTGTGGAATTACGTAATCATTTATTAAATGTTTAAAAATGATAAATTAACATATTTCCCTGGGATTCTGTCCGAGAAGTTTCATAATAATATAATGTCTAATTGTGACGGTATTTTTTTTTTAGTTTAACTCTTGATTTAATTAGAAAGTTAAATTATTTTTCTTTTTTTAGTTCATCTTTAAATATATTTGTGTTGGATAATTTTTTGAAAACAATTTATACTTCAATAATTACCAAACAGTGAAATTTCGGTACTTTTTTACTTTTGTACAAAGTAAAGGAAGTATTGTGATCGCGAAAAATTTCGGTTTCCAGATTTCAACGGAAATATCCATTTTGACCATCCCTGAATCCATTTTGACTAGTTTCAGCGTGACATCTGTACGTACGTGTGTACGTACGTATGTATCTCGCATAACTCAAAAATGATTAGCCGTAGGATGTTGAAATTTTGGATTTAGGACTGTTGTAACATCTAGTTGTACACCTCCCCTTTTGATTGCAATGACATGAACCAAAAGTGTCTAAAAAAGCCCAAAATTCAAAAGAATTTGGATTTTTTACTTTCTCTTAATTGTAGTAATAAGCTCATCGAGAACTTTTCGACGATATATCATAAGGGATACTTATTATCATTGGTTTCAGAGAGTTATAGCCAAATGAAATTTTAATTAATGAAATATTTGGATCTTATAAGGGGAAGGCACATCGGTTCGAATCAGACTCATCTTTTTTTTTAACTTTTTTTTAAATTTAAATGCATTGATTTATTAATAATTAATTATTAACCTCTGACTGTAAAAAAAAAATTACCATAAATAATTATTCAATAATAACAATAAAAAAATTAAAAAACGAAGTTATCAATGAAATAGAATTTTATGTACTTTTCATAAAAAAAAAAATAAAATAAAAAAAAAATGTGTATATGTAATTTAATAGGCGTACAAGGAAGCCTAGAATAGTGTCCACTCAGATAATTTTGTACGCTGTGGTGTTGTATCAAGTTATTCAGCTCGGTCATCGGCTCCGTTGTCTGGTTCTATAGATTTTTTGGTTATTTTCTCAAGAATAAATTTTTACTTATGCTTAAAAAAATTAACAACTAAAGGTTGGTGATTAGTAAACGATTAGTTATTATTATAATCACTGGTTCTCAAAATTGCGTAAATATTTTTATAGAAAATTAAAAAATTATTAAATTCCTAAGTTTAGAAAATAAAATATCTTATTGTCTATAATATTTATTAAGTAGGTTAAAAATATAAATAACGTACAATTGTAAATACAACATTTTTAAAACTTAAAATGAGATTTTATTTTTACATTTTAACATATTTTTTAATAATGTTTAATCTTTAAACATCTATTGAAAGCCTGTGTGAATAAAATATTAATTGTAAATAATATAACTTCATTCAAAACCTGTAACTGTATTTACATTAACAATATGCGCAAAAACGTAAGTAGCAGTCAAATAGAAGTAAATAATAGAGAATACTGTTTTTCTCCGACTAATTTTGTGTACGAACATTGTGTAGTCGTTATGTTGTACATTTGTATGTTTATTATCGTACAATTTATCTGGAGGGTTCGCTTGTTGACAAGAAGGGGAATAAGACGAGATTGGTTATCTAATCGGTAGTGTGAGTGTTAAAACGTCTCCCAGACAGAATTTACAAGAACGTTGAAACGAGTGCACCATAATGATATTTATTTTTGAAATAGTAAATCTGATACTTTATGGTCTGAGTTAATTTCGTTTCTGAAAAAATTAAATAGAAAAAATAAAATAAAATTTTAATTCACAGTGCCGACTATTGATTTCGAAACCGCTGGAACCTGTTACTTCCATTTAATCATCAATAAATATCGCACTAATTCAATAACATGGAAATTGTAATACATATTTTTTTTTAAACTCTTTCTTTAGGCAGCTCTCGAAAATCCTGGAGGAAAAGCGATTTGTTGTATCCTCCATATTTGAACTAGTCGATTCAAAATCGTTAGTCATTAATGTACTTATCCCATTCTGAATACGGATAACTCGATGTCCTTAATAATTTGGGACGTTATGGATCAGTGTTAGAAATGTTGTCCTTTATTACGGCTTAAATACTTATTGCTTTATATTTAATATTTAGTGCTTTAATACTGTTTTTATTAAAATTTGTTGCGTCCTTGAAATTTGTGTGTTTTGACCTACTCAGGGGATTTAGTTCGTATCCTATTGGACTATATAAGATCAACCTACCAACACATTTTAAGTAAATAATACACATATAAAAGGGGGCGTTTCTGTGAAGCATAATCTCATTGAATAACTTTAAATACTATTTTTACACTACGTACATATAAATAAAAAAAAAAAATTTACATGCTTTTCTTCGGAAAAAGTGAAAACAAAAAAATTCGTACTAAAAAGTATATTCACTCAAAAAAAAATTTAAAACAATTTAAATTAAACACTAAATTTGGTACTTTTCGTTCCTCCCCCTTAAAAGGTTTGCAAGTTTTTCACATGGAAATAACTCAAAATATCAGGAAATATTGTATTAATAATAACCAGATAGGATAAATAACCCGATAACTCACTAACATGTTTTATACCGATCATTTTAAACATTCTCCATATTAGCATAATTTGTTAATATGGAGAATATTGTGGACACAACATGACTTCTTTTTTTATTGATTCTGTAATAGTTCTGGTATTAGGTAATGCTTTTGATAAATTTGTTTTTAAGAAAAGTACTTTAAAAAAAGAATTTCAATTTATGCATGACTAAAAAGAAAAGCGTGGGGAACGCTCTCACATACAATTTAAAATTAGACTTTATTATTAGAGCGTGCCTCACGCTTTTCTTTTTAGTCATCTATTGAAAGCTTTAAACTTTTTAAAAGATTTTATTTAACTTCTTTAGGAATAATCAAATCTTGTAACTGCTATATCTTTTGATCTATCGTATGAAAATCAATGAAATTTGGTACACGTATTTAACTTTGATGTGTAAAAATAAATATTTTTACTTTTTTTTAGTCTTAAAAAAATACAAAAAAAATTACAAAAATATGTTTGATTACATATAAAAATTATTTAAAAAAAAATTTTTATTTAACTAATATTAATATTAACATTATTAAAAAAGGAAACAAATCAGAAAAACGCTCTAAAAAGTAAAAAATAATAATTAAATAAAATTGAGAATTTTAAACAAAAAAAATATAATATATTAACAAATATAAAAAATGTACTGAAAAGTAAAAAAAATATATATAAATATCTAATAAAAAATAAATAAATGTAATAATTATTAAATTTTAAAATTAAAAGTAATGAAAATATTTAGTTAAATAAAAGCGTGGCACAGTTTTTATAACAATGTTTTCGAATAAGTGTTTATAGACATTTGCTTTATTTTAAAATATATTTTTTGTTTAATGAGGTTATTTAGTATATGTATATGCTTTATTTATCTGTAATAAAATAACTCAAGTTTTTATTCTTTGATGGTTCAAATTTGCATCAAGATGACCTTTAAGGGTAAATAAGATTAAAAATAAAAATTAAATTTAGAAATCTTGCACAACGTTATTACTTTTTGACGGTAATCTGAAAAATTATTAATTATTATCATAATAATTGTTATCATAATAATTGTTATCGTAATTATGAATTCATTAAATGAAAATTCATAATTAATTAAAATGAAACATTTACCGGAAAGAGTGCGTTCAATTTGGCTTAGATTACAAGCAGAATTCGAAGAAGAACTTCATCTATGTGAGAACACGAACAAAGAAACCGAGAGGGTGCATTTTCCCAGATTATTACTTGTAGTTAGTCAGTCTCAACTGGAGAGGTTCCAGCAGACCTTTCCTCCTCCTCGCGTCGTTATTGAAAATGAAAATAAAGATTAATTGTAAAAATAAATGTTGTGTTGTTTTAAATAAATTATAAAAACTGCACCACGCTTTTATTTAACTAAATATTTTCATTACTTTTAATTTTAAAATTTAATCATTATTACGTTTATTTATTTTTTATTTATTGGTAATTTATTAGATATTTATATAATTTATTTTTTACTTTTCAATGCATTTTTATATTTGTTAATATATTATATATATTTTTAAATTCTCAATTTGATTCAATTCTTATTTTTTACTTTTTAGAGGGGTTTTCTAATTTGTTTCTTTTTTTTATTAATGTTAATATTAATATTAGTTAAATAAAAGCTTTTTTAGAAAATAATTTTTTATATGTAATCAAATATATTTTTGAATTTTTTTTTGTTTTTTTTTGTATATTTTTTTAAAGTAATTTTCTTGAAAACAAAATTATTTTTTACTTTTTAGTACGAATTGTTTTTTTCTTTTGATTGTTTCTGTTATTCATTCATTTACTTTTTTTGAAGGAAAGAATGTTTAAAAAAAAGTTTTGTAGATTTTTTCCTATTTTCTACTTTTTATTCATAATTAAATGAAATTATTACCAAATTTTGCAAGTAGTATATTTTCCATTTTTTATTCCTCCAAAGAACTAAGTTGTTTGAAGTTATATTTGGACAGATTAAATTATCTTCATAAAGTGTTTATTTTACCACTATATATATATATATTTTTTTATTTTTATTTAATTGTATATGTATTTAAACTGACTAGTAGTTTTGCCTTGGTTATTTTAATCCTTTGGTAAAAAAGAAATAGTTATATGCAATTTTGTTCTACATTAAATCCTAGAAAATTAGTTTATTATTATAAGTGATACCATTCCAACCCCGTAGGGGGGAAGATACCCGCCTTGTGACGCTTCCGGTTGCCATACCAAACCCCTGTTCCTAGCCCTGATGGGCTTTAACGGGAGTATATCAGTTATTTATAACTAAATCAGAGGATTACCATACATAAATTCTATAAAGTAAATTCAAACTAGTTATATTCACTTCAACAGCCATCTGATCTACTGATACTGAATCGACAGTCAAAATTAATCCGATCGATAGTTGCAACTTTATCGATTAAGCTACCTTCCTCAAGATGTACCCCTTTTTCTCCTACCACTTAAATATAAATGTTCTATTCATAAAACACAGAAAAATATGAAATTAGCAATGAAATGTTGTATTGTCACCCCTTTTATATCGCTGTGTAAAATTTCACCACGAAATGAATTTAATTACGGTTGCAAGATTTGAAGACACGGTTGAACCATTGTAAGTTAAAGAAAAGAATGTAAAAATTATATAAATAATAATATTTTTAAATTTATCGATTTTATCAAGTGTCAGATTTTTCTCTATTGTCACAACCTGCATAGAATTAGGTACGTAACTTTTTACAACATGGGAAGATCAAATATCTTAAAATATAAGCAATGCAAATAAAAAATAAATAAAAAAAACTACGCTTCAGTTTATAGTATTACTATATTTTACGTTAGTATGTATTTTAGTGAAAAGTGAAAATTTAATCTACCTCAAATTTAAATAAAACATAATTTTCTGAGTAAAATTATTTCGAAATTCACAATTGTTTCATAACAACAAAATGAATCATTTAGTTTTATGAAGTCATGTTAATTTAAACAATTACATATCATTTAATTTTACTACTTACCACAATTACTGGTATAAACTAGTTAACCGATACACTTAATATTATTGTAATGAAAATAAACTTTTTTTCAACTTCGATTGCCTTAAAGTATATTTAAAAGAAATATGCTCATTAAAAAGTATCACAAACGGAACGAAATAATAATATTTCATAAAAATTATATTAGCTCGTTTTCACAAATTTGATCGTCAACTGTTTATTAGTCAGAATGTATGTTATTTGGTCCGGAATAGAGTCTCGGAGACGTTTATAGGCAATAAGATTAGAGTGCACATTGAAGTAAGCTAATGAGGGAATATGATTGCGAGTGTTTGGTGGTTGGTGATGCCGTAATCCACGGCTTTGCGGGACTTAGTCGGGCTTACTCGCTCGCCTCTCCAACCTAAATATCCTCACCTGCCTAGTTTCCTCTCCACTCCTATTCATCTTTCTCTGAGTTATCCCTCAACGTACTTCACTACCTTTCTACACATCATTCACTTCATTATATCTGTAAATTTATCGTTTTATTTTCTTTTATGTTTTATATTACAAGAATGCGATCATTTTATTCAGATTAGATCGATTCCTAAATTTATAAAGCGGTAAGAACTGCAGTTTACTTAAATTCTGAATTTAAGATACATACACTTATATGAAGAGATACATAATTAATACTGTTAAGGAAGCCTTATCTGTAGCATAAGTGTTTACCGTGAATATGTTTAATGCTATATAAACAGTAAGATGATTTAGATACATATCATGATTTTTGTATTATATATTTCTAGAACTATATATTCCACCCCGTTCATGATCAAGAAGTCTATCTATTTATCGTATTTATTTTTAAAATTTCAGAAAAAATTTTCAATTTTCCAGTGTAATTCTCAAAAAAAAACAATTTTTACGATTTTTTACGCATACCTACAACCGAAATTAAAACGGTTTTTCTATTCTTAAATCCTTCAACGCGCATTTATCTTGTACTGGACCATTCATAAGGGGATGGTTTTATCAGTCATTAGGAGAGGTATGCTATTCTCCACCCCCTTAATCTCTATTACCATTTGAACTAAACCTGGATGGAAGTGAATACAAAGAATGAACATTTTTACTAAAAATAGTTATTCTTAAAATAACCGTATAAGTGATTTACATTATTTAATCTAAGTTTTCACTTTCTATTTCTATAACAAGGTAGAAATACTTTTTTTTTTGTAATTTCTGTATTTGTAGTTAATAAAAAAATTTTATTGTTTTAACTATTATATATTTTGATTTGGCTTCATGTTATCACCATATATGCTTGAAGCTTGGGCGTGGGTCATAGAAATGGAATTTTTGCAGCGTGTGAAATATGTCATGCCTGACCGGGTTCCGAATCCGGTCAGGCACATCCGGGATCTCCGGATGAAAGACGCTACCACTCGGCCACGGAGATTGGTGAAGTGACGGATATATTATATTAGTTATTATTATTAGGGTGATTCAAAGAAACGGGAAATTTAAAAAATTAAATAACGTTAACGATTTTTTTTTAGAAAATTAATTTTATTTCATGTAATCGTACAAATGTTGCCATTTTAGGATACATACATTTTAGTTTATTTTTTAAAGATGACATCTTGCAGGTGACCTCCAGGTCACCGTTTCGTGAAATGACACGTTGTCCAAACAATCGGCGTACAGCTGCCATCGATATTCGTGCAGTATGTGACGTTGCTCCATCTTGTTGAAACCAGACTGTGTTAAGAATTGGTGGAAATCTCTTTTGTTGTTTCACAACAAAGGTTTCAAGCACGGCTAAGTAACGAGCCGACGTCACTGTAATCGCATGACCGTTGTCATCCTCAAAAAAATTAGAGCCTATAATACCGTAAGATGACATAGCACACCACACGGTCACTTTCTGGCTGTGCAACGGACGCTGGTGTAGCTGGGTAGGATTTTCTTGTGCCCAGTATCTGAAATTTTGCTTGTTAACAAATCCACTGAGCTGGAAATGCGCTTCGTCTGACATCCACAGTTCGTGAACAAACTCTTCGTTATCATTTATCTTCTGAAACATTACATTACAGAATTGTGCTCGCACAACTGCATCGTTCGGTTTCAGTTCCTGGACGATCTGCAGCTTGTATGGATGGAATTGCAAATCCTTCACTAACATTCTTCGAACACTTGAACTATGCAATCGTAAAGATGCTGAGAGACGACGGATTGACCGATGTGGACTTCGTGTGGCAGCATCTTGTAAAGCTTGAATATTCTGTGGTGTACGGACGGTTCGCTCACGGCCTAGAAGTTTCTTTTTCATTGGCGAACCAGTTTCCTCAAAATTAGATATCCATGTTTTAATTGCATGTGCTGATGGAACATGGTCGTGCCGTCCCAGATTAAAATGACGGCGAAATTCTCTACGCGCTTCCTCCACACTGTCATTGTTTTTGTAAAACGCTTTGATAGCAAATGCACGTTGCGCACCACTCCAAGGATCCATGACAACTAAATGGCAGGTTAGGTTAGAGAGGCTGGCTCCACTTATCAAGTGGTACCAATCGCCCACGGCTACCAACACAACTTTCAAAATTTCCCATTTCTTTGAATCACTCTGTGTATATAATTATAATTAATTATATATATTATTACATATATATATTATAAATAATACATAAATATATAGCAATTATTACCACCAATTATTAAAATTTATATATATTTATAATAAATAAGTGGATTTTGTAAACCTATTACTCTTTCATGCAAAAACTACTGGATCGATTGTGCTAAAATTTTGTATGAACATAGTTTTTATACCTGGAAATAAAATATGACTATTGCCGTTACGAAATATTTCCCGTTTCAAAAAGGTGGCCGTTTTAATTACCTGCGGAAATAACCAGATTATGTTCCTTGTCGACATTTAACCTAATTATGGCTAAACCATTAATTAAATCGAATTTAGAAACCACTTGTAGTATTTAAAATTAAATTTTCTAAAAAACTACTCTTTAACTTTTTTAATATCTCTTTTAGTTATCGAGAAAAGTAGATTTAAATCTGCGACAGTATACGGCATGCATTCCTTTAGATTTGTCCTCCACTTTCAAGGGTTTGCAGTTTCCACTTAAAGTTGTTTTTCAATGACAATAAATAAATCACCAAAGGAGACGCTTCAAGTGGTTTCCACTTGGAGTCAACGTTTTTCGTTTAGGCAACTGTATATGGCTTGCACTAGAATTTTATTAGGAACAATTTATATGTGTAGACTTCAAAGAGAAAAGCTGCAAACATTGTTACAAGTCCTTTCTTTAAATTGCTTTATTCACAAAGTGTTAAAAAAACACAAAGAGCATAAAAAACAAAAAAAATTAGAAACGAAGCACAATTCCTCCTCGTGGTGTTTGTCGGGTACCACTAAGAACCACACAAAATACTTTTCTACCCATCCTTCATGCAGGTAACCAGCTATAATTATAATTTTTAGATGGAGGTCGACTTTTCTGAAACCCTCATGCTTCAGAATGTTTGGAGTCCTGTGCTGGACAAGCTGTTGTTATGAAGAAATTACAATACACTGATAGTTTTATAAATTGAATAGGCTTAAATTGTTATTTATCAGTATTATTTTCACAAGCATGAGGATAATGAACACAGTTGAGGTTCAATGGGCAGAAACCCTCGCTAGACGGGAAGGGCAAGTGAAGCGAGCTCTGACATTCAAATATAAATATAAAGGGGTGTCAGAGTTTTTAATGATTCACGAGTGTTTTCTCTTTTCAGTTTTATTTAACCCAATCTAGCTAGTTGTTTTAAAAAATTTCATTCTTTTACTACTCATCTAAAACATTTTTGTATGTAAAATAATTTTTGATATTACCTTACCAAAAAACTTAATTTTCATCTTTTTTTTAACATCACATACCAGAAACACCAATTTTTTCGTTTTTTTCCTCTTTTTTTTATTATTATTCATACTTCGTTTCCATAAAGCAATACATTCTTACAAAAATAATGTTTTAAAATTTTTAATGCATACTTATTCACCGCATGAAAGTTCCATGTGCCGATCTATAATTTTATTTCCTAAATAACAGAACTTCGTTACTTCTGGTGTATGATATTCCATATCTTAACTTTTAATTCTCCATTGTCTTATGTCGTATGACGTGGACGTCAAATCTATTAGGTAGATTTCATAAGAAAGCTACCTATTGTAATGGGTACCATGATTCGACTTCCGCAAAATTTCGATATATCTTCGCGTTTCACATTCCCCAGACCCCAAATCATACCTCTCTTAATAGGCACAGTATCGAATCGGTTTAAAGTGGTAGTTAGTCCTCTAAAGATTACCTATAACTGTCTGAAACAATTTTTGATACGAGCAACTCTTACGACAAGGGATGACCAAAATGTTGCTGAAATTGTAAGAAGACTGGGCTTGTATGCTGAACATGTGAAACTTTTTTCACATGCAACCATTGTCGTATTGAGTTAATTTGAAGTTTTTCTTAACTTTAAGGTTGAAATCTTTTTTATCCCCTCCTTAGCACTGGTGAAATCTAACTCCGCCTTCCAGCGTACCGAAAGTTATTTTTTTACTTGTAGTTTTACATTTTACATGCTAATTATGAGCACTGAATACATAGAAAATAGCCATTCAGTTTTATTGGCTAAAAATGAATTCTCTGCTTTAGATAATGCATTTTAATTTTCAAGGCCTTTAATATATTAAAGGAGGGTATAGCCGGCCTCCGTGGCACAAGTGGTAGAGTCTCGACCTATCATCCAGAGGTCCCGGATTTGAATCCCGTTCAGGCGTGGAATTTTTCACACGTTTCAAGACTGCCATTTCATCTCATCCTCTGAAACAATACCTAACGGTGATACAGGGAGGTAAAAAAAAAAAAATGACTTTTATTATATTTTATAATTAATTCATAAGAGTTGTATAACAAAAATATTGGTTTAAAACAACACGGTTCTGTGTTAGCAAATCAGAACAGGTTATTAATTATAATTTAAAAAATCTGTTATGAAATACACTCCGTTATGAAAAGATGTATTTGGGTTTGTTAGTCAATGCATACCACAGACACAGATCGGTACCGAGTAAGCATTACAATTTTGATTTTAATTTTGAAATACATTTTTGATAAAAAATGAAATTAAACGTGTTTGTGGAACGATTACTATATTTAGAAAAATTTTATAAATTCAGCTTAATAATAGTACATGGTAAACTACTAGATTATAGTTTCATATGATGTTAATTTTTATTACTTAAGTAAAGAACTGGCTAGTAAGTAGTAAGCTATATATAGTTCTTCTATATATTTCCACTGCTACCTAATATTGTTTAACAAATGGTAGCATTATCGAGGTTAAACTAGTTTTTTAACTTAAGCGTCACAGTAATGGAGTTTAAGAAAGATTTTATAAGAAAAATTTGGTCAATTTTTTAAAACGTTTCTCTCATTATGCTTTAATAAAAATTATTATTTTGCTCAGGCTTAGGCTGAATATACCTGAACTTCAAACAGAAGCGTTATTTTGATCCAACAACCGAAACACGTTTGTTTTCTTCATCGTTGGATAGACATGTTGGTTATGTACTAGTATGTATTTATAGCTTTTGCTGTTAAAACTAACACAACAAAAATACAATATGGAAACTTGTGAATTCTGATTAGTAGGACTATTCCTTATCGTCTCGTCCAAAGTAAATCCAACAGTACACATTTAGGACAAATTGCTTGTTCGGCAATTAAAAAAGAAAATTACTATGTTTATTCAGATTAATTGGTTAATTTCTATTAAATCTAAATTTCATATACTATGCTTAGTTTATGAATTTAATTTATAAATAACTTGCATATTCTGACGATCTTTTTTGAGAAATGTTTTGTTAAATAAAATAATGGAAAAAATAATTAGTTATCTCGTAACTCGTTCTTTTATTAAATATTAAATGGTTGGTGATGTGATTTATTTTAGAAAAGTAATTGACCTTGTATAGCTATTTAATCTTTAAATTATTTCATCCAGAACTGCTCATTTCAAAACAAATTGCAAAATTAGAAATCCCTAATTTTTTATTTATATATAAGTAATTTACTGTAAAAAAAAAAAAATAATTCATGGTTGGGAATTATTTGTATTTGTATATCTATACTTCTTAGATAATATTTTCTAAGACATATATACACAGCACAGTAATACTTGCTGAATTTAGCTACATTTTTGAGCGGTTTTTATTGTTTTTTTTTTTTTGTAAATAAAAAAAACTCTAATATCAAGTAACCTAAAGGTTTTTTAAACAGTTATCTAAATTTTAAAACTTTAAAAAGTGTACGGCTCAAAGATCTGCATTTTTTAGATTTTATAACGAGAGAAGTCAGAATACAAAAAAAAAAGAACTGATATCTTTTAAGTCGAAATTTTTATTGAGAATTGAGAAATAAGTGATTACAACAATTTATGAAACATTTTATCATAATATATATATATAATTTTCTTTTTTTAATAATGGTATTCCGTTGAATTATTTTACAACTGGATAATAAAGTGTTTTTTAAAAGAATGATTTTTATAAATTTTTTTTATGTGGGGACTAACCTTTGCGGTCGCGGTTCCTGTTTCTGACAGAAGGGAAGCCAAGCTGTGTGTGCTCTGTGGACATGGAATGATGAGTGTTGTCTCTGAAGTCCCCAGTCTCTGCCCACACTGAAAACAACCCCACCACCTTGTATGTAGCACATTTTATTAAAAAAAGAATTAATTTAAAACACACTAACCAATGAATTTTTATAACGAGTATAATTTATTCAAAAGAAAATACACATTTTAATAATAACTTATATATATTAGCTTAGCAATGAAGCATGCACTAACATTATAATCATAGCAGGAATATTTTAAAAAAAAATTAATTTATGGATTAATTTCTTTATGAAGAATTACACAACTTTGACTGTATTACAAAATATGAAGCATCATTATTCATTTGGAATACACAATGTTTAATTTATTAAATATTTATTCTACGTATGTTGAAAATGTTCGATAATTATTAAGTTGAATTTTTTAGGGCAATTTTAATTTCCTTTTAGGGATTACAAGATGATCTCTTGAGCAATTCTGGATAAAAGAATTAAAATTAAACGTTTATTATTAAAAGATAAAAATGATTGAGCTGTTCACTTTAAAATCAAGAAACTATGGAAGTGTTTAGCCGTCGTCGTATACCTTAACCCTTTATAAGTCTTTGGTAAGCATATTTACCATTGACACTAAGGTCGATTTTTGCCGGCCGAGTCAATTTTCTACAACGATGTTGGCACGTTCACCGTTATGAACGTTCTCTGAGCAGTATAGTTACCACTTTTTGAATTTAGCGGTCGGCGGCCATTTTCATCTTATGTTGAAATTGATGTGGTAGGTAATTTATTCGTGTTTGTTCTTGCCTCTGTTTTGCACGTGTTTACTGTATTGCTTCAGAAAATCAAAACTTTTACAAAAATTATTATCATTGATGTTGTTTCAAATTAAAGGTAAGAAATTTTATGAATTTTTTATTATGTATGTATATTATAGCTGTATTGACTGTACTTTTTCACTATCTAAATTGTAAATTTCGTTTGTTTGTTTTCGAGGTTATAAAACCCGCATAGTTTTGCACATTTTTGTTTCTATTGAAAAACTATTTTTATCAATCATTTGAATTATATTAGGTGTACCTGATCAATTTAAATATATACTTTTTTAGAATATCTCACTTTTCAATTTAAAATTTTCGGCAAAATGTTGTATAGAGTAATAATGCACTGTTGTATTTGAGGTTATGCATGTTTTATGAACAGAATACTTTCTCATAAAATTCATGTTTTATATTAAAAACTGTATACTCTTTAATATTACTTTTTTAATTTCTTATAAAAGCAAGACCTTTGAGATAGAATTTACATAATACTGTAAGTAAGTGTTACTTCATTTTATTTTTATTTTACATATTTTGTGACAGTCTCTAATTAAATATTGACATGTTTGTCTGTTGTAGAATGAGTTGTTTTATGTCAGATGATATTGCTGCAGAACTGGAGACAATTACCAATGAAATGGCAGAAGAATCAGATCTGGAAGGGAATGAAGATGCCGATGATGAACTTTAAATTAACTTTTCAGAGATTTCCACACATGAAGAAGAAGGAAATACACCAAAAGAATTTCAGGATGTAACAGAGGCAAATGTATACAGGTACAAGTATCTGAAATCCTTTGTAATGATTAAAGTTTTAATAAGGTGAGTGAGGATATAATTTATCAGATAGTTGTAATTATTCATGGACCAAACAAGGACCAATTCCAATACAGTTTGCAAATACCAACTTTTTACTGAAATTTTGGTCTGCCAAGTAATGTACAAGTTGACATAAATAGTCCAATGCAGGTTCTTCATTAATTTTGTTTTCTTTTTTTGATCATCTGTTGGTGCAATCAAACTTGTATGCACAGTAAAATCATGTTGTGTTAGATTTGACAACTAATAATCTAAAAGTATTTTTTGGAATGTTATTCATAGCGGGTTTCAACTCTTTGCTTAGTATGAGGCTATATTGGAGCCAAGATAAAAATTTTTATGAAGAAAGAATTGCTAGGGTAATGTCTTTGAAATGATTTCAAAAAATACTGAGGTGTTTACATCTAAATGACAATACTCAGATGCCTAAAAAGGGCCAGCCAAATTTTGATAGTTTGTACAAATTAAGACCTCTGTTGGATCATACCTATAAAGTTTTCAAGCAAACGGTTCATCCTTCTCCATATTTGTCTGTCAATCAGTCAATGGTCAGCTTCAAAGGAACAAGTTCACTGAAACAGTTTATGCCCATGAAACCAATAAAAATAGGTTTTAAGGTAAGGTTAATTGCATACGCAGTAACACGGTTTTGTTTGGGTTTGTCTGTTTATGAAGGTGAAAGTACAGTGAAGTCATTAGGTGAATGTGTTGTTGAAAAACTAACCGTTGCATTTCAAGGGCTGGGGTACTGTTTATTTTTTTATGTATTTTTTTGTCAAACATTGCAGTGATGAACAGACTACTAAAAAAGAATTTATTTGTTTGTGCTACTGTCGGACGGTGTAGAAAATATTTTTCAAACAAATTAGTAGCTGACTAGGACTTAAGAATTGGCAAGAGTGATGCATTTATGGCAGGTTATGTAGGATTGCCAAGTGGAAAGACAGAGGTAAAAAATGCCTTTCTGTAATTAGCTCAATGCCCAATATCCTAGATAAAACTACAATTTTAAGAACTAATAAACAGGGAAAAGGGGAGCTAGTAACTTGCCCAACATTTGTGAAAGATTATAATAATTACGTGATTGGAGTTGATAGATTTGATCAACTTCACTCACAATACAACACCGCTTAGAAATCAAAAAGTTGGTGGTGGCTGACAGTTTTTTTACTATTGTATTGATTCCGTTATTGTAAATAGTCATATAGTTTATTAACATATACTAAAAACTTTACATCCACATACAAAACCTGTAAGGGGGTAATAAGTAAATGTTGGTTGTGATCAACCTAGTGCTATTTCGAGCGGTCCTCAAAAGTGGAGCTGTAGTGGGAGACTAGAGGTTATACTCAGCTCCTGACAGACCAGACCTGAGGTCCTCTGGGACTTAGTTTATGCTGGCTGCACTCCAATCGCTTAAATTAACGATATTCGTTTGCGGGTGACTGAATTTTGCAGATTGATATGCTGTTGTGGCATACTTGATGCATCTACGCACTAGGGTGTAGTTTAGGGCTTAATGGTGACAGGCGCAGGGTCTTCGATCTTCCGCAAGTAGGCTTTTAGCTTAGTTCCTGAGAGCAACGTGGTAGCTTTAGTTGTCAGATGTTTTCTTCAGAAGGCAGAACTCAAATACTATCTCTCGGGGTGAATTTACTGATGTAGGTGTCCCTTGAGGCATCTTAACGTGGCCCGGGTGAACACTGTGGAATGTGATCAGTTTGAGGGCAAGAAGATGTCCTCCGTTAAAGCCATTGTTGTCAAGGAACGGAGGGGGTGGTGTAGCGACCTGACATGTTAAGAGGCAGGATCTTCTCCCCTCGGGGGGGTGGGGGGGAATTGAGATACAAAACCTTTGCCCTAACTAAAATTCAGATCCATTTTCGTATCAGAAATGAATGTTTCCTACTGTGGTAAAATAAGAAAGGTCCAGCAACACATGCTGGCAAAGCCAAAAAAACAAAATCGTCCATATTGGCGATGCACAATGGAAAATGCTTCTCATCTGGCAAATATGAGGATCATCTTCCTGCCAAAGGACCAACTTTTAGGAGATGTGCTAACTACAGTAGTATCAAACATAAAAAACGTTCAACTATATCTATTCAGTGTGATGTTACTTGTTGTATTGAACACTTTATGCCATTCTACAGAACAAAATTAAAGCTAAAACATTTTATTACAATCCGATCTTTAGTTTTATTTCAGTATTATTTTATTATGTAATTTTTTTTAATAGCTTTATGAAAAAGAGACTGTATCAACTCGTGTTTTTAGAATCATAGTTTTTTGTATGGATGGTTTTTTCAGTTTAGTTTACAGATCCTTTGAACTGAGTTTTGAAAGATAAAATGTGTTTTGTTGTATTTGTATCTTTTAGCATGTAGTTTTTTAGTACGTTACAAGATATTGTATTGAAATTTATCTGTATTGATAAATTAATTGTATTCATATGTATTTGTTATTATACCTAAAATTATTGTAAATAATTTCTAAGTGTGATTTTGCATTTTATATTGAACATTTTATTCCACTTTACAGAAGAACCTGAAGGATACATATTTCATTACAGTGTTGGCAATGTGATTTTATATTAATTTTTTATTTTAATTTAGTTTAAAAATTAATTTAGTTTATTTAAAAAAAGGGGCATCTGAACAAATTTTTTCAGGAAAATAATATTTTTGTAAGTATACTGTTTCAGTTGAAAAAAAATAACAATTTCATATCTGTAACCAATTTTTAAACTGTAAAATTTATTTTTCTTTTATTAAATATTTTTTACATAGTGATGTTATTATCTTGATGTATGGTGCACTTTTAAAATTATCTTTTTGATTTATCTTTTTTTATTATGCCTACATTTATTTACAATAATTATAAATTGATTATCTAATAAGGTTTACCGTAACTATACTGTAGATGAATATTATTTCTTTAAATACTATAACCACTTATTTTTGTGCCTATTAAAGTTCTGGAAATGCATTAAGAACATCATTTAAGTAACCGATAGTTTATATTGTTTAAAAAAAGTAGTAAGTATCTTTACCAGTGGCCAATATATGATTTTCATTACTATTAATGTTCTTTGCTAAATATACTTATGAGGGCCTAAATTAAAAACCAACAAAATATTTTTAAATTGCTCAGGAACATTCGTCAAATCCTGGGAATAATAAGGAGGTTTTCGACCGAGTCTTTTTATATCTTAGAGTATTGGTATTTACATACCTTTTAATAGTGGTATTTTTTTTTTTTTTTTTTTTTTTTTTTTTTTTTTTTTTTACTGTTATGTGTTTGATTTTAAATTATATTTTCTTGTGTTATCCGAGAAGGAGCCTTTTACAGTCCTCTCAGATTCGTTTAAATTTATTTCAATTTTATTTTGTTTTTATATATATAAAAATTACAAAAAAAAAAAATATATATATATATATATATATATATATATAGGGTGATTTTTTTTAGTCCTGTTACCCAATTGTTAATGTCTGGTAATTTTTCTAAGAGAGGGAAATTTTGTTTTGTGACACGAAGTTGGTAGCGCTAGTCAACCGGTATAGATACAGCAGTGTGAGTTGATTCTTGAGCTGTGTAAACCTTTGTACAGTTTCCGGTCGTGTTACGAACAGAATGTCTTTTACCATAGAACAACGAGTTTTCATTCTTGAACAACTGCTACGAAATCGTACGCGAGTGTAAAAGAATCATTTCAAATTAAATTTGTTGGTGTTCCTCCGGCAGAAAAAATGTCAATTTCTAGGCTAGGAAACCGATTTCGAGAGACAGGTAGTGTTTGCAACAGAAAACGTAGTAGTCGCCCAACTCGCTTGACAGATGACGTTTTAGAGAATGTGAAAACAAGATTGCTCAATTCTCCACGGAAAAGTTTACGAAAATTTTCCACACAAGTCGGTTTGTCATATTCGAGTGTTCAGAAAGCCGCTAAAAAATTGAAACTGTATCCGTATCGCGTACGAATAGTCCAAGAGCTTCAGCCTCCATATTTAAACAAGCGATTGCAATATTGCCGTTGGATTAGGTCTCTCGTAAACGTTACCGGAATCGAATTTTTAAACACAGTGTTCTTTAGTGATGGAGCTTGGATCCATCTCGATGGTTATGTGAACAGTCAAAACAGTCGAATTTGGGCGGTTGAAATTCCTAACGCTTTACAAGACTAATTTTTGCATCCTGAAAAAATTGGTGTGTGGTGTGCGATATCTCGTCATCGTATAGTCGGACCCATATTCTTCGAACAGACAGTAAATGGTGAAATATACAGCAATATTATGCGCCAATTTGTGTCCCTCCTGGAACCTCAAGAACGGTATTTCTGGTTTCAGCAAGACGGCGCTACATGCCACACGTCTCGGGAAACCTTGGATTTTCTGCAAGAGTTTTTTGATGATCGAATAATAAGCAAGGGCTTATGGCCTCCAAGGTCCCCATACCTCACATCTCCTGACTACTTTTTGTGGGGCTGTATTAAGTCCGAGGCCTTTAAAAACAATCCTCACACTATTGATGAACTTAAAGTCAATATTACAGACTTAATCACGAATATTTCCAATGCATCTCTTAAAAAGGTTTCTGCTAATATGTTGAAAAGAGTCCGTGCTTGTATAACCGAAAGGGGTGGGCATTTGAGCATATTCTTGAACAATTATATAAGTAATAGCTTTTTATTAAATCTCTTTTGTAAGTAACAAATACATTTTTTTATTCCACCTAAATTTCCCTTTCTTAAGTTACATTTAAAATTAGGTAACAGGGCTAAAAACTCACTCTGTATAATGGTTTTTATTTTTTTTTTTAGTTTTCTATCTGTTATAGTGGTATTAGTTTTAAGCTTATTAGTTTTTTTTAATGATATTTTATCTGTTATTAAGTTAAGTTTTAGCCTTTTAATATTTTACGTTTTTAACCTAGGTTTAGTTTGTTTTTTTATATTTTCATTTTTTCGTCTTCCGTTATCCAAGTTGCTCGGGGGGAGGGGGGTTGAGGGGACCCTTTAGACCCTTATTGGACTTCGTTAAATTATTTTTAGTTTTAGTTTGATTTTACATTTTTAATTTTACGCTTATTTCTAATTTTAGTTTTAAGTCTGTGATATTAGTTGTAAGTTTTTGTCTAATTTTGAAGGTTTTAGTTTTTAGCTATTTATTTATTTTTTCTTCAATAAAATCTTATATCTGGGCGATAATGGCAAGGCGTTTTTCGCCCACAAAAAAAAAAATTGATGAAAAAGTGCTTAACCAGGAAAGTTTATCACGAAATTCTTCCGGGATTTACAAAACCTATTTTACTTGTGAAAATAATGGAATGGAAAAAGTTCATATAAACATAGTTCTAAAATGCTTTTTTGTTTGCGAGTTACAGCTAGCGAAAGATTTCGTTCGGATTTCAGCTACCTCGGTAAAATGAGGTCGTACTGAAATTTTTAGGACATAATTTAAGGAACAGTAATTTCGTATTGTTTTTGACCTGAAAAATCCAATAAATTAGGTTCCAAAATCGTTACTGCAGTAGTTTTGAAAAATTTGAGGTGAAAACCAATAAATTAAGACTAAAAAATACTTTTTTTTTATGTTTGACGTACAATAATTTTGTTAAACGGGTAACAAACACATAAAGAACTTATCTTTTTTTAAAGATAAGTTCACTATCATAAAGAAAATTTAGAAAAATTCGAATTTTATTTAGAAACAGTGCACTGTTACATTTCTTAGAAAAGTACTTGTAAACAAAAACCAAATTTTTTTTGGGGACGCGAAAAATTGGTAAAAACAAAATTTACCGTTAAAAATTGCAGTAAAAAATTTTTAAAAAACTTGAAATTACACAATTGTAAAATAAAAATTGTTTATTAATTATTAATTTTTTTTATTAATGACAGAAATGCAATAAATTATTTGAAAAATTATTATTTCAAAGTTACCAATAAAATAACAGCTGATCAACAGTGTGCAATACTATATTAGTATTTACATCATTCTATAAACTACATAAGTATACCGGATACTTTGTACTGTATTGTCATTACCAAAGGTTTTTGTGAATTTTAGTTTGAACGTGATCGGTTTGCCATTGAAGTAATACCGTACTTATCTACAAAAGAGGAATATGCTGATGTGGTATTCATTTTGAGTGTGTATAATGGTAATATACAGTTGCTGTAGCAGAATATGAAATAAGTTTTCCGAATCGCATGATTCTACATCCCAAAAAAATTAGCGCAACTTTTCACTTCGCTTGGAGTTCTGCAACAGGTGGAATACAAATCGACAACTTTACAAGTTTGTTTTTTTTTACCGACAAGGCAAATTTCACTCGAGATGGCGTCAACAGCTTACGCAATGATTGTACATGGGCAGAAGTAAATCCTCATGAAACGGTGGAGACAATTTTCAACACCGATTTAGCGTCAATGTATGGTGCGACCTTCTCAGTAATCAGCTTTTTGAACCGTTCATATTACCTGGCCAGTTAAATGGTGAAGAGGCCTGGTTGCAGTTTCTTCAAGATGAATATATTTCTCTAGCACTGAGACGCCAAGTTTTTATTTCCAACATGATGGCGCGCCTCCCAACTTCTCTTTTGCCGTTTCCACTCGCTTAAACAATTTCCCTGAGAAATGGATCGTGGAGGTCTACATCCTTGGCTCCAAGATCGTCTGATCTAACACCTTTAGATTTTTGCATCTGGGGATGGTGAAAATAATTTTATACAAAACAAAAATACATTTTCGTGAGGAATTAATTGTCCGCATTATGGAAACGCCTGAGCAACTTAAGGACAGCTGTGAAAAACTAAAAACAGTACAAACAAAAGCAGTACAGAAGTGTCCAAGAAATGTGTTGAAACTAGCGGGTTTATGTTTTAACATTTATTATAAACTGGTACGTGTATTAAATGCACTTTGGTCTAGTGTACTCTTTGTAAATAAAATTAAATTTTTTTCTGAATTTTCTTCGTTTTATTCAACTTATCTTACACGATTTTGTCCAAAATTAAATTTCCAACAAGTTTTGTTTAAAAGTTTTACGTGTTTATTACCCATCAAACATAAAAAACAGGATTTTTTACTCGTTTACGATTCTGGAACTTATTTTATTAAATTTTTCAAGTCAAAAAACATAAAATATTACTAATTCTGCTCCTTAAATTACGTCCTAAAAATTTCAGTTCGTATTCATTTCACCAGAGTAGCATCCTAGCGAAATTTTTCACTAACCGTAACTTGCAAACAAGCATTTTAGGACTTGTGTTTATATGGATTTTTCACACTATTTTTACGAGTAGAATAGGTTCTAAACTTCCCGAAAGAATTTCGTGATGTACTGTGTATACAGTTTGAAAATTATGTACACAGTGTACACGATACCATATTACCATACATATACGAGGGTAAGTCAATTATTATCCGCAATTAGTTATATTTTTGTTTATGTTGGTAGTGTGGTGTTGCGTAGATGACGCATGCATTGCTGGTTTAATTGCTGTTACGTCTGTGCAGGTTTGATGCTCCTAGGTTAGTTCCATTATCGCTGCCCTCCCGTTAACCATGGTTGCTCCGCTTTCTGTTTGCACCAAAGAGGAGCAACGTTCAGCGATCCGTTTTTTGTGGTTGGAAGGTGTATCAGGGGCCGAAATTCATCGATGACTTTCAGTATAGTACAGGAACAGTGTGTTGCCGCAACGGAGTGTTTACGAAGGGATTGAAAAATTCAAAAATGGTCGTACAAGTGTTACGCATGACGAAGCAGCCGGATGACTGTTACCGCCACAATTGAGGAAAACATTAAGCGTGCATGTGACATGGTTTTCTTAGACCGACGAGAACTATCGATGAAGTGGCACATCGTCTGCAAATTAGTCACGGTTCTGACTACGAAATCATCCACAACAGACTTGGGTTTCATAGTCGCATAAACAAACGCGCTTGGACATCTGCCAGAAACCTTTGGATCGCTATGGTAACGAACAGGACATCTTCTTAGACATAATCATCACTGGTGACGAAACACGGATCCGTCATTACGAGCCGGAGAGTAAACGAAAGAGTATGGAATGGAAACATTAAAATTCGCCCTGAAAAAAAATGTTCAAGGCCCAACCGTCCGCAGGAAAACTGAGGCTTACGGCTTTTTGGGACTCACAAGGCTCGGTACTGGAACATTATGAGGAAAGGGGCACGTCAATAAAAGTACGCGTTACAGTGAGATGCTTACTGCCAAGCTGAAGCCTGCGATTTGAAGCAAACGCCGAGGACTGCTGTCGAAAGTTGTTGTGTTGTTGCACGACAATGCCCGTCCACATACTGCTGCCCGCACTGCTGAAACGCTCCAGAAACTCAACTTTGAAGTACCGGCTCGTCCTCCGTATAGTCCTGATCTTGTTGCTTCTGACTACCACTTTTTGGTCCACTCAAAGAGGCATTAAGGGGCCGTCGATTTACCTCGGACAAAACAGTGTAAGAAGCGGTGCATTCCTGGCTCGCAGCTCAACTGAAAACCTTCTTTTATGAGGGCATCAGGAAGCTTGTGCAACGATGGGTCAAGTGCGTTGAAATGCAAGGGGACTATGTTAAAAAATGATGTACATGTTTCCTATTTGTATTGCGATAAAATTTATAACTACATTGCGGATAATTATTGACTTACCCCTCGTACATATGTATGTAAATACCGTACATATATCATATTAAATTAATATAAAAGAATGATATACTGTCTGTTCTAAATTTGGTAGATTCATGCTAGAAAGTTTTGCATAAATCGTTGAAATTTTAGTGGCTTTAAATTTTACATTTAAGAATGCTATTTGTTTTTACATGTTGTGCTTCAATGAATGTTCTAACGTGTTAGTCAATCCTTGAATTAAAATAAGTCCATCCTGTGCATACTTTTACAATCTATTATACTTTTTTTGAGCCGAATCTGATCCGGGAAAACCCAGATGACGGGTCAAAATTGAAAAAAAGTCAAAAAAAATTTTCATAAGATAAAAAATGTGTAAACTTTTTCAACTTTTAGATGCTGTGTATTTTTTTAAATTTGATTGTAAATAAATAAAACAATTATTATTTCTGTGTATTTTATTGGCACAAATAAATAAAAATATAAATAATAATTTAATAATCTTAAGAATGTAAGGTATGAAAATTATATTTCAAGTGACGAGTTTGTTTTCTAAACAATTGTTCTGGTGTTAAAATATGTTAAGTCTGTCTAAACAGAAAACTATGATTATTTCGTTTGAAATTTTCAATTATATTAATATAAAATTTTCGGAATTCATTTTTTTTTTAACACAAAATAATAAATACGATTTTAACATCTTACACGTTTATATTCATTTATGATAGTTTTTATTTTCTAGATGTAATACAAAAGAATTCAAAAATCTTTGACCGAATTTAACGTTACACTTAGTATTTATTCTAACCATCATCCGTTAAATAGTTAACAAACAAATGAACTGATAATATGTATCAGTTAAAAATAAAAAATTTAACCATGATTTAAAAAAAAAAAAGTTAAACGCTAGTTTTAAACATTAATCCTTCTTTAATACGTGATATAAAAGCTACTTGCACAAATATTATGAGAATTTTGACTGTAAATACCTTATAATCTCTTTTTAACGTTAATTTATGATTGTGTATTTTAAAGTAAAACAAAACTATGTTAATACTGAACAAACATTTATAAATTTTGTTTTATGTATTATCACAACTATAATTTATACCTAGTTTAAGTTTATTTAAAATAACGGTATAAGAAGATTAGTTACTGTATTATTTCATATTAGCCGTTACGTTAATACGAGCATTATTACTCTGTTTCATACAGACACTTCAATCATATTTACTGTTAAAACAAATTTTTGGGTCTACCTTTAAGAAAGTATTTCCAAAGAAGTGAGAAATAGAACTCGGCTCAGAAAAGCATTAAACATTTCATTTTTTAAAATCTTTTTTAACTGCATTAATTTATGTTTATTTAATAGTTTTGCTATTAAAAAAGGTTACTATTAATTACAAGTTTTCCTGGTTATTAGGAAGAAGGTCCGTGTACAAGGCGTTTTTAAAGCTAATATGGGCATACGGAATACAAGTTTGGGATTCGGCAAGCAATAGTAATATCGACGTCATCCAAAGGTTCCAGAACAAAGTACTGAGGAACATTGCCGAGGCATCAAGGTTTGCAAAAACCAAGGAGATTCACGATTGCCTACGGATGCCATCTATTCGTGCAGAAATCCAGCTAATTTCAAAATACGTCCTTAGCTTAACGCGCGCGAAAACAATCTGGCTGTTAACCTTTTAGATAGTAGTGAAGATGTGAGATGACAAAACCGGCTGCATGTATTAAATCTAGAGGTTGTTGTTCGTTGAATATCATCTTTTTGATATTAAATTATTTATATGTGACCAGTGTTAATTTGTTATATGTTTTCTTTTTTTCTCACGTATGACTTCTGACAATTTTTTTATATTCAATTGCTTGTTCTGTTTTGTTATTTTATTCGTTACATTTACGAGTGTTATTGTACTATACTGTGTTTATTGCCTTGGAAGTATCACTGGATATCTCCCTTTCACGTCATTATTACACTATACAATTTACTTATAGTTTCATTGTTCAGGAAACTAATTGTAAATGAATCGATACACAAAAAAAAAGAATTTTATTTGTTTGGTCTACGTGTATCAAATAATTATCCGAAGATAAAAGATTGAATTTAAAACAAATTAAATCGAGATACCGTTTTCCTTTTCATTTTTTACACACAACTATTATTTATTAAGTAGCAAGAGAATTTATATGTAACAGCATGCAGTATCGGAGGCGTGTAACTGAGTTGCCGCATGCCAACTAGGTCAGTAAGATAGATTTTGTCAACTAGATGTTAGGTATAGAAACTAGATCAATAAATATTGATAAAATAAATTATATATGTTGCATTAGGTATGGTGTATTGTAAAACCTAACGAAAGCTACAATTACTAATATTCTGTAATTAGTTTCAACCATTTTCAGATAATTATTTCACGATCCAATTATACCAGTTACTGTTAGATGTTTGTAAAGTGTACTGTTTATAAGTGTGTAAATTGCCAAATATGTATGCGAAGTAGATCAACCACTGTACCGATTTTGAATTATATTTTTTCTTTCAAAAGTCCCTTAATCCCGAAATGATTTCTCGTGCCTACATTAGAAACTCTGAATTAAGTCTACATTTAAATATTTTGCGTTTTCTTCCTTCATACGAATCCACCTTAAAGTGGCACTTAAAATTAAAAAATTAACTTTAAATTAAATTTAAG
Source organism: Lycorma delicatula (assembly GCF_047948215.1). Classification (NCBI taxonomy): domain Eukaryota; kingdom Metazoa; phylum Arthropoda; class Insecta; order Hemiptera; family Fulgoridae; genus Lycorma; species Lycorma delicatula. Next base: position 185,312,559 of record NC_134457.1, on the reverse strand, counting down.
TTAAAATTAACTTAAATCCATTTATTCTTGCAAAACCTTTTTATGAAACTTTTTAAAATTTCCTTAGGATGCTCCGGTTTTTTTTATGTTTGAAAATTCTTCATTTTTAAATTTAATAGTGGATGTGAATGAGGCTAAATTAATTAATGATGATAGAAAAAACTTTTTAACGAATGTCTAATTCAGCTTTACCATACACTGATTTTCTATTTTGTAAGTTATTAGTCTTATCTGCTTTATTTTTTGTTCCTTTTTGTATTATATTTAATTACAAATTTACAAACCAGTTTTATTTTTTATTATACATTTTTTCTTCGATATTCTATAATTTTATTATCTTTTAAGTAAAAATGTCTAATTAGAAAAACATTTATTAAAAACTGAATTGAGATTCTGTTTTATTCTTTATTTTTTAATATAAGTAATCTTAATAAGTTAGTCAGAAAATGTGTGTAAAATAGTTAGCAGTGGTCTGAGAATCCTGTAGGTTTGCTAATACAGACCAATAAATATCTATAAGATTAATCATATATGTTGTAGTCAACATAGCAATATTGTAAAACCTAGCGAAAGCCCGATCAGTTATATTCTATAATTTTCCATTAATTATCAGAGCAGTGCCATTAATTATCCCAGTAACTGGAATAAATTAGTGAATCGGACATTCACGTTAAGCTAAAATTTTATGAAAATTTAAATTTCAGTTTTGTCGAAAGGTTTTATTTATCAGATCACTTTAAATGTAATTATTTTTCTGACTTTAAATAATTAGTAATAGTTAATGTAGGGCTTATATAATGAAACATTTCGAATAATAATAGCTGAATTTGTAACTCACCATTTTGGTCTAATGATGAATGGTTAATATTTTCAACATTTTATAAGGTTTTTTTTAGATTAAGCAACTTCATTTTTATTTCAACCCAAATTATGTAAATTACAGTAATCACTTGTAATGACTATTTTATATATGGACTTAGAATATGAATATGAACCATAATATTTTTTAGACAGATTAGAAAATTCTAGAAACTTTTTTTTATGAAATCGTTCATTTATTATTACGCTACGAAGAATATAATGTTACGCTAATTATTCTATATAATTTTAAAATTTTAGGGATCAGCCGACCTTGTGTTTCACGTCCTTGCAGGAGAGGAAGTCATATTCTGTCTTTCTTGTCTTATCTACTCCTTTTTTCACCTGTTATCTATAATAGTGGAACGTAACTGAAAAACATTGTTATTTTAGGTATCTTTTCTCGGGAGACATAAAAGGAAAAGAGGATTTTGTTTAATTGATAGAGCCTTCCAATATAGAAAAAAATGTTTAAGAAGCATGGAGAGTACAATAAAATTAGAGTTGCGAAGAAAACACAACGAATGTGCCGTTGACTTGCGTTAGGATAGAAAACAGAAGGAACATTTATGTTGTTAAATATTAATAATATCTCACTGATCTCCGTGGCGGAGTGGTAGCGTCTCGGCCTTTCATTCGGTGGTCCGGGATTTGAATCTCGGTCAGGCATGGCATTTTTCACACGCTACAAAATTCATTTATTATCTAGTTGCTGTAAGAGGGCGTATAACGTCACAAGGTGGGTGTCTTCCCCCTACGGGGTTGGGATGTAAGAGGTCGTAAGCCTGTTGTTACTTTGTAAATAAATAAATAAATATCTTATTAATAAATAGAAATAACGAATGATTACTTTTATTTATAAATGTTCTGAACTAATTACAACAAAATGGTTCCAAAATATTTTTAGAATGTTTCAAGGCGTACCAGGCTGGAAGCATAAGGAAATAAAATAAGAATTAAATTTCAGTAAATAAAATCACATTTAAAAAATCGATTTCATTAAATTATCTTAGTTAAACATAATTTCAATCCTGTTTTTTTTTTTTTTTTTTTTAGTAATTATATATATATTCTAGCAGTAGATGCCTCATTATAAATATTCCTTATATTAAATAATAATTAACATTAAATAATTATTATTTTAAACTATTCTATTATTTTTCTTAAGTTTTTTCCATTTAGCCAAGTCATTCCGTATGCTTTAGCTTATCTACGAATAGAAAGCAGAGTATTTTCTCAACAATGGCAACTTTCCAAAAGTTAGTCAGATGTAGCCTGTATTAGCTTTATATTCATCCCTCTTAAGCATTGTAAGTAAAAAGTTATTTTAAATTAGAAAATTATTTGAAGATATTAATTAAATGTCATGTTTTATAATAATTGCCATTAAACAAAAATTTCTGTACCAGGAAAATGTAGCATAGTAAGTTAGACATAACTGCCTCGTTTTATAGCCCACACTAAGTATGAGGCATATGTGGGAGACTGTCATAGTAACTTTTAATTCTCCCAACAGGAAAAACCATTATTTATTTCTTCGTAAGATATTTTTGAGGGCAACCAAATCTGTAACCTTTGAATTAAAAAGCCTACTCCCAATAATTACACCACACACTCTTAAATGATACATCATTATATGGTGTTTCAGTTTTTTGACATATTTTTACGAAAATCGTAAGTTTTTTTTTAACCATGTTAGATTTGGAAAATTTATATATAGCTGGCTTTTAAGTTAACTGGTCGGGATCAGTTCCCGGTAAGGGTTTGGAATTTTTCATCTCTCATTTCACCCACTCATCCTTCTCGTTAAAATAAGTATATAACCAATGTGAATTCCTTATATTAAAATAGAATTATATTTCAGTTTCACAACCTATTGGGAAGAAATGCCAAGGGATATGCGTATGATTTCCAATAATTTGTATAATAATTGAAATTTGTGACTAAGTAATATGTTTGTATTCTGTTTCTAGCTGAGACGAATATAGGATATTTCTTGCGTGAGAACGCTTTTACTGGTTTTAAATACCGATTTTGAAGTTGAGAGTGATACGGTTCAAATCCTAGTAAAGGCATTTACTTTTATACGGATTTGAATACTGGACTGTGGATACTGGTGTTCTTGGTGATTGTTTTTCAATTAAGCACACATCTTAGGAATGGTCGACCTAAGACTGTACGAGACTACACTTCATTTACATTCATACTTATCCTTATTCATCCTTTGAAGTAATGCCTTACGGTGGTAAAAATACTTAGGTGAAATAAAATAAAAATACTAAGGTGTTATTATTATTAATATTATTAAATAACATATTATATGTGTAGGAGTAATATATATATATATATATATATATACAGCAATTTCTTGATTATTTCGAGTTAAAGGAAGTATGATACGTTGCAGCATATTTAGTAAGAAGAAAATTAGAATGAAATGTGATCTGGTTTGTTTTCAAGTGCGCTTAATGTATTTGCGTAAAAATTTGAATAATTATCTAAGCACGTCTAAGTATGTCTTTAAATGTTTTTGCTTTTTTGTAATAATTTTTAATTATGCATCCCCTTCCCTTGAATTAGATAATGTTCTTGCATATCCGAATGAAAATTTTCGGAAAAAGCTAATAATGAGGCGATTCTCGTTAAGATTAAAATTTTACAACTAAGAAGCCGTAGAAAGTTTGTCATTATTTTTAAAATTTGTTAACTGTTAACTATTTAAGAAGAATAGTTTTAAAATATTTTGGAAATTTAAATGTTTTTGGATTAAAAATACGATATTAATCTTTAAGGATATTTGGTAAATTTTACATTTTTTCCGTTACTTTTAGATTTCTTCCCCATGTCATAACCCATTATTCCCGGTAATCGAAGTGGCCTAATTTGTATTATTCCTCATGACAAAAAAATCATGAATAAAAAACGTAAAATTAAATAATTGTGAAAAAACTAGATTTTTTCTTCAGCTGAAACAAAAACTAGACTATAAACCAATTAAATTGGTTTATAGTCATTATAAGCAAGTCATTTCCGCTGGTTTTGTTTGATTTATTTTGGAGCTTATGTTTGTTTTTGTTGGAGCTTATTTAAAAAGGCAGCCGAACAAAACGTTATAGCAGTACTTTTTGGAAGAAAAGAATATATATAAACGCATATTGACGATAATTCTGATTTAAAGACGGTTTCAAGAAGGATAAACATCTAGCCGTAGAATTCCTGTCATATCTTTTCTTAAAAAAGTTTAAAAAATATATGAAAAATTATTTCAAAAAACAAAGTAAATCCTCCTAAAGAGAGACAATTGGGTATAATATCAAAAAGGGGTTGAAAAACTGAAGTTGATGATTTGGGGCATAGAAAAATAATTTAAAACAGTTTCTTGAAATGTAACAAGCATATTTTTTTTTTAATTATATTTTTATTGTAGTTATTAGAAATATCTACAGATATGGTGTTATCATTGTATTATAAAGAACAGTACTGAATCTTTGTTCGATTCAGTACTGTTCTTTATAATTAATAATGAAAGATTTTTCTTTAAATTAATAAAAGCGTTTTTTTTAGAATATAAAATTGAATATAACAAAAAAAAACATTTCATTATCGTTTGTGATAAATAATTTTTATAACGGTTGCATGACAAAAATTAAAAAGAATACAATAAAAAAATAAATTGCGCCAATTATATAATGTTATCATATTATTTTATACTACAAGAAGAAATCATAGAAGCAAATGAACACACTGAATACACGTGGATGACATAAACTTGTTAGCAAGCGAAGTTCAAATATTAACACAGGCTTATCAGAATTAAACAAAGGCAGGTGAAAATTTTATATAATTGTTTTACTGCTGTCGCAGTTGTTCAAACCGTCTGTCCCACGGTACTAATGTATCTAACTCGCTACTGAGATGTCACGGACGTAAATTAATACACTATATCTCATATTTTATGAATTAAATTAGGTGTACCATGACTTTTTTTAAATAATACATCAATTTTTGTTTCCATAACAAGTGTTATTTTTTTTTGCAAAAAAAAAAAAATTAATTACCTACACAAATTTCTTTTAAAGCTTTTTAAATTAATAATAATTATTTTGTATTTTTCCGTGTATCTAGACAGCAATAGTTCACACATGACAATCATGGTCTGTTATCATTCAAAAGATTTAGTTATATTTATTTTATTTAATTATGAATTTCTTTTATCAATAAATATATATAAATAAATAATAATGTATTAAATAATCATTATTATGCATAGAATATTTTCATGAGTAATTAAGTATCATCCATCATTAAGTAACAGTATTTAGGTGTCGACCTGTACTTATTTACTACAGGAAATAAAATTGTTATGAAAATAAATAACAATATAATGTTTTTTATTATTTTCTTAAGCAGTTAAATCTTGAGAAATTTAATATAGAATTATGTAATTAAATTATAATATTATTTCTTTATCAGTTACAAATACATTATGAGTAATATAATTTTAATTCCTTAATCTAAAAATATTTGTCCTGAAAAAACCTTTTTTTATCCTTCCCAAAAAAATCTTGAAATATTTTGGAGAGTGTTGTAAATTTATATCTTAGCAATTGTTATTTCCAGATTTTTGTTTGTTATAAATCGTTCGAGAACAAACGGAGATATTAGGAATTTAATAATTTACTGTACTATATAAACAAAACTTTTAGTTTTGAGACGGGTTAGTTGTGACTTATGAATAATTTCATTCAGAACCTGAATTCGAACCTAATAAAAAATTAGAGAGTAAAAAATTGTAGCCTAATTTTTCATGGAAATTTTCATTCGATACCAAGACTTCGTAAATTTAATTTGTCTATTCTTTCAGTCGTTCTTCTCTGTTTGCTACCCCTTATAGGACATTTTTCCCAAAAGTTATGCGGTAGGTTGTCAGTTTCTTTTCAATTCAGAAATTTTATTACTAGTAACTAAGTATTCCTGGGTTCACACTGTTTTCTAATAGTTACATATTTTTTTACATAAATCTTAACAGTCCTAGAAAGTTATACTTCATCAAGAATTATGGGATGCGGTCATTTCCTTTTTCATAATGGTAATTATATGATTAATTACAAAATCTACATAATATTCTGACTATATATAAGAAAAAATTAAATAATTTGTATTATTGACTTTAAATAACTTATAAAATGAAATAAATTATAAAATGACGTTTAGGAAAATTCCCAGTTTTAATAAAATTGATTATAAATTTTTTTTTTATAAAATTTTTTTTTTTTTTTGGCTTCAGTCATTTGACTGGTTTGATGCAGCTCTCCAAGATTCCCTATCTAGTGCTAGTCATAAAAATTTTTATGAAACGATTTATAAAAAAAATTTTTTTTATAAAAATTTATAAAATGAAAATTTAAATTTTCCGGATGTTAATGTTCTTATGTGTGTTCGGTGTTTGCCTCTAAATCACCTTACATCTCCAGAACCACTAGATCGATTTTGACCAAACTTGGTCAGATTATTTCCAGTCCTATAAATGGAGCATTGATGCCATTAAATATTATACTAAAAAGGTCAAGGAGGTGAGGTGTAGAGCAAGGTTATCCTCAGTATCTCGAGATTTCGTCAAATTAAGATCATATTTTTTTAGGCACATTTGTTAACAATTAAAAAATAACAATATTTGCAGAAAAAGTTTTGCAAAATCGCATCCCCTCCCCAAAAAATGTTCCAGCTACTGCTATGTTGTGACGTCACAGGTGAGAAGTAGAATTAAATTTATGAACAATATTTAAAGTGTAAAAAGTAACACAGGACTGGTTAGGTCTTGAACTCGATCGGCCGGTCTACTTGGTACCGTGCGTTAAGCCTCGCGGCTACACAAATCCGCCGACCGTACAAGAGAAATCTGTTCTTTGTAAGTTGTGAAATTACTTTAGTTTAGTTAGTGCTGACCATCGCCATTAAATACGGTATGCGCGCGCTTTAGTTAGAATCATTGAATTAAATAAACAAAAAATAGTATTTATTTAAGTAAAATAATAAATATTTTAAATTAAGTTCTCTTTGTAAACCCTGCATCAGAAACAGCCCACAGTTGTAGGACTTTGTTGTAGTTTCTTAATAGTAAATCAAATTTTCTATTTAATAAAAATTTGTTTTTTAGAGTTTTTTAAAATTTGTTTTTGAGTTAATAAAAAGAAAACAAATTTTACAGGTTTTTATAACAAAAATATGTTTTTATTATTAAATGAATTAATTAAATAGTATGTTGATCTACCCTAAATATTTAGGATGGTAGTTTACAAATTAGTTTAAATCCTATATTTTAGTAATAATTTTCATTACATATCCGTTTTCCCTTAATTAAAGGTGCTTTTTCTCTATGTATGGAAGGAATGACAAACGCAAAACTAATGAGAGATGTCACATTAATTAATAAAATAATAAATTTGATAACGTTAACTATATCAGTAAAATTAATAATAATAAATGTAAATTGATCTGTTCTTTTTAAAAATAAAAATAATAATTCGTCTCTTTATTAAAAAAAAAAAAGAAAGAAAAAATTCTAATTAAATTATCATGTTGAGCAATGTTTACAATCCAGTTTTACGATCTGACTATTTAATAAATTATTGAGTTTACTATCTTATCAATATGAACGATAAATGAAATACAGTTACCTTAAAAACATAATTTAATTTTTAATTATGAAATGTTTGTACATGAATTTTAATAAAAACAGCGTAGGCAACAAAATGTTACTAGTATTTCAATACTTGTACAAATATGTCATAAAGTTTATGTCGGATAATTTATTATATTTTTAATTACAAAAATTAATGTTAAATTTATTTATAGAATTGTCGTGTAAATGTTAATACGATATTAAATACAAAAACGTAATAATTTTTTTTTTTTAAATAGTAAAATGGTTTCCATGTCAGTATGTACCACTGTACACTTAATGAGAAACATTTTATTTCATGGTAAAAGTAAAAATTAGATTTTCGTAATGAAAATCATAAAAAATATGTATGCAAGCACATTTTAAGAAATTCTTTAAAACACGTCTTAATAAACTAGTATTAAAAAGCGCACTAAAAACATAAGTACCTTTTCAATCTTCAGTTGTAACTTTCTTTTCATTCTTGTTCGAATTTTTTCTACTCGACTTTAAATTAAGGTTTGGAAAATCGTTACTACTATATGTCTTTTGCGCTAACTGTATAAATGTAAAATTAAAAAAAAATTGAAAACATTTTTTCCACTTTTTAATCTTTTTTTTTATTTTTAAATACCCGTATTTTGAACAATAACGTACCCTTATAAAAAACCATTTACGATAGACTAAAATGCCGATAAACGTGCCAGTAGTTAAAAATACTGGAAAAATTATAGAGGAATAACGCAAAGCGACAACTATCGAGCGCGTTCTAAGGTTAACTGGAATGCGGGACATTTCTTTACTTTTGCCTTCAATTTATACTTGTAAAATGTAAAGTTTTTGATCGATTTAAAATCTATATGTTATAATTAGAAAGCCTATTTTCTTTAAGCTGGCGTAAAAATATTTAAAAAATAAGTCATCGGTTTATAAAGTTTACCAATTTAATTATCTGGAAAAAAGGGTTTTCCTCTACAAAATAAAAATAATGTATCACAAACACTATTTATATATTCTCCTAACTGGAAATGATTTTCTTTTTTGAAAAAAAAAATGTTTTTTAAGATAAATTTTTACCTAAATTAATAAAGATAAATTTTATTTGTAAGTAATCTATAAAGACGCAGTTAAGAATATTTTTTGTCGTTTGGGTCTAGGATTAGTTTTATCCTTTGCCATTCTGGAGAAATTTTGATAATTTCTACTTACGTAAAAATATGTTGTAGTAATCTACTTATTAAAGTAAAATTAATTTTAAAAAAATATAAATTTTCTACATAACTTCAAGTAATACTTACTGTTTATATTTTACATAATTAATTGCCGGTAGGGAAATACGAATATAAAATAAATCAACAAAAGATTTTTTATACAATATTTTTACAGATTTACATAGTTTATCAAAATATAATTCCTTCAAAATTTACAAAGCTAAATTAATAAAATAAATACACTGTTTTCCAATTACAATGTAAAATATAGCTTCCAATTAAAATGAAAGGTATATATTATGAATGTAACTTTCCATATTTCAATTTCCAAATTTCTCTTTCAGTTGTCGTAATTTACTTTCCATTAAAATGAAAACCTAACTTAAATTCAAAATTATGTATAATGTTTAGCGTATTGTAATCTTTCTTTTACAATAACAGCTATAAAAATAAAATTTCAGACAAATAATCTTAAGTTTTATTTGTTCTGATTAATACTGTTTAAAAGTTTAAGTTAAATAAAATTGGAAATTGAAATTAAAATTTATGATCCATTGACGTAATCTGTTACTTAAAAAAGTCATAAAACTACTAATCATTATTAGTTCTTATCATTAACCGATTAAGTACTTTCTATTAATAAAAAAAGTCAATGTATACAGTCATGTATAAAGTCAATGTGCATATATATATATATATATGTATACACACAGGTGTATTACGAAGTTCTCCCGGGACTTTCATAACCTATTCTACTCGTGAAAATAATGGAAAAAGTTCATATAAACATAAGTCCTAAAATGATTCGTTTGTGAGTTACTGCTAGTGAAATATTACGCTCAGATTTCGGCTACCCCAGTGAAATGAGGTCGTACTGAAATTTTTAGGACATTAATTAAGGAGAAAAATTAGTGATTTCTTATGGTCTTTGTTCTAAAAAAAATCCAATAAACTAGGCCCCAGAACCGTATCTGCAGTAAGTTTTGGAAAATCTTGGGCGAAAACCAATAAATTGGAGTAAAAAATCCCGATTTTTATGTTTGACGTAAAATAACTTTGTTAAACGGGTAATAAACACTTAAAACCTTTAAACAAAACTTGTTGAAAATTTAATTTTGAACAAACTGGTGTAAGATAATTTGAATAAAATAAAAAAAATCTAAAAACTTGAATTTTATTTAAAAACGGTTTATTCGTACCAGTTTATAACAAAAAAAGGTCGTACTGAAATTTTTAGGACGTTAATTAAGGAATAGAATTCGTGATCTCTTGTGATTTTTGGCTTGAAAAATCTAATAAATCATATATCGTATAAACGGAATACGTATAAATGGTGAGAGAGCTTACGCTATCAACAAGCCTAGCTTAGTAAAACATTCTTTCCTTAATATTTCCGCTTGGCTGTGTTTTTCTACTGCGAATTTGTTAAAAAAAAAGTTTATTACTGAATATTCTTGTAAATTTGGTCTTGTAAATAAAAAAATATTTTTACAATATTAAATTTATTGCCATTGGAAACTGAAAACTGATGCATATGGTTCGATAATGTGTGTGTGTGTGTGTGTGTGTGTGTGTGTGTGTGTGTGTGCATGCGTGTGTTTGTGCAAATAAGAAAAAAACGTATTGCAAGCGACCAAATTTTTATTAATATTATTATATGACTACAACTTTATAAACTGTAAATTAATACTGATTATTACTAACGACCACAGTTGTTAATTAAACCCTAGTGATCAAAAAATAGTTTTAATATGTGCAATAAAAGCAGTTTAAGAGTAATTAAATCTAAAAATATAAAAAAAAAAATGGAAATTTATGTTAGAGAGCCGCTTTAAAATAGCAGCTATTGGGAACGACGCTAATTTCTCGCCCAACTATACTCGTAAAGGCAGAAGCTTTTTTTCAGTAACTTTTTTTATAATAAAACACCCTAGCAATAGAATAACATTCCTACATTTATAGTTTTTAATTTTAGTTTTGTAATTTTTAATTTCTGATGAAGTAGAGATCGCTATGGAAGCGCTCATGATTGTATATGAATGAATTATAAAACAGAAAGAAAAGTTTTTATTAAAACAATAATTTCATATTTTGTATGTGTGTATTTAAATATTTTTATTTACAGAGAGAGGTAGGCGTATTCTAATTGTCAATCATTTTTATTTTATGTATTTTTGTTCGAATATGAGTTATTTATATTTAAATTTTCAGCATTATTTAAATCATTAATCGTATATTTTATTTTTATATCACAATTTGTCATCCACAATATCTCTTTCAAGACAAATTTAATTTGATATGCATCCTAATAGACTTTCAACTAATACTGTTTGTACAGCTTGTAGAAAACCAGTCTAATTTTTTTTTTTACTCAGACAAGTGACTAATTTACGTGATTGTAACTGATTGTTTAATAACTATTTCTTTTTGTTTTACTTTCCTAACGTGTACTTCGTAATCTGTTCAACTAGTGAACAATTAGCAATCCCCACCACGACCCAATGAGATTAGGATGATACGAGTATATACGACTTGTAAATGAGGTGTAATCTTGCAGGGACTCAGGTCGACCATTCCTGAGATGTGTAGTTAATTAAACCCCAACCACAGCAGACACCGGTGTCTGCTGTCTAGTATTTAAATCCGTATAAAAGCAAAACAGTTTTACTAGGATTTGAACCTAACAACATTCGATTTCGAAATCAACTGTTAAACAACTGATTTGCGATGAGTTACAATTAGTCCAGCCTGATGGGCAATATATGGTAACTATTTTTTTAAAAATAAATTGATACAGCTGTTTTGGATTTACAGTGATATAAATACTCAAAAACGAACGCAAAAATTATTACAAACAAGTTTACTCGATTTAGAATTCTTATCTTGGAGTTTTCTCATCATTGAGTACCTTTCAGTTTTAATCATCAGTTTGCAACTTTACTAAATATTGAAATTTTACTCGTAGAAATTTAATGAATAAGAGTAATTGTTCCAAGACATATGAGACCATAAAAAAAAGGTGGCATAAAAATCAGTTAAACGTGAACGAATGAAAATAGGTATTTTTGGAGAGAAAGAATAGAAATGGGGTTGTCTCTCTCTAGCTAAATATTATGATCGTATTTGCATTGAAACTTAATTATTACGCTGTCAGAAATTCCTTTATAACTATTTTCACCACTGAAAGAAATGATAAAATTTACGACTTTAAATGTGATATACCTCTCAAAAAAAAATGTATTTTTTCTATGAGAACAATCATTAAGGACTTCCGGAATAACTTCCTATAAAAGTTTGAAGAAAATCACGTAGGGTCGAAAGAATGTTTGTGTGAATAGAAGAAAATATATCAATGAACGGGAGGAACATTCGAAACTGTAGGTCAGACTAGTGGGTAACAGGTGTCCACAGATTCTGTACCATAACCATAAATTATTAACATTCTCAGTTAAATTACTACAAACCATGTGGTATGACATCCTGCATATGGTCATTTCTCATGTATAAACACACTCAAACTATGCGATAAATTATAAAGGATTTACAATAAATAATTTCAATTACTTTTTGTTAATTGAAAACTCTTTATAATTTAAGTATAATCGTTTATTTAAGATCGTATTTCTTAACTATTACAAGTGACAGAATACATATCATTAAAAAGTTATAAAGTATATGGATTATAACGAATACAATTATTTTTAAATTAATAAATTGGTAAAATTATTATGTTTTTGATATCCTTCGAAGATATTTGTACATCAGGAGGTCATTAAAAAATTTTAAATAGCCGTGCAAGCCTTCGCTTACATATAAATAGAATACCCATAAACTATTAAAAAAATAAATAAATAAAATAATCTTTGTACCGATTACATTATTAGCTAATGACAAATATGTAATAAAAAGTTTATATTTTTGTTATAGTTAAATTCTCATTTTAGATAAAAATTTATTTATAGTAGTTTATTAATAATCTGCTTCAAACTTCTGAGCTGTTTATTGTAACCGCAGACGAAAGAATTACTGTATCTACACTACATCAGATGATTACACTACATCAGTATTTAAAAGGATTTGAAAATTCTACGATAGCAGTTCAAAAATTATTTACTAGATGGATCGTATCCATCTAATTAGGTAGATTTCATAAGAAAGCTGCCGATTTTAATGAGTACCATGATTCAACTTCTGTAAAATTTCGACATATCTTCGCGTTTCACATCCCCCAGACCCCAAAACCACCTTCAGTTCAAAACTTTATATATATATATATATATCTATTTCACTTTCTTGTGGACATGATAACTGCCGTAATTTTGCGCCAGTCACTTTCAAATTTATACATAAAATATAACAACCCACAATCTCAGCCGATTTCGATAACGGCGAAAATCGGACCATGGAGGTGGAAATGGGGTGGCTTTATAAAAAAAAAAAAAATATCGCTATAATTTTCTTATTAAATAAAATATTGAATTCATTTAAAGTTCCTACTATTCCTTGGATAAAGGCCTAAAACTTATCTACGTAAAGTTTTTTGATATCACCAACCATTGGACCAGAGGGTGGAAAAAATTGGGGCTTGTCGTATGCTAAACACGTGAAATCTTTTTCACATGCAACCATTGCCGTATTGAGTAAATTTGAAGTTTTTCTTAGCCTTACTTAGCACCGGTGAAATCTACTTCCGCCTTCTGGCGTGCCGAAGGGATTTTTTTTTAAATATGGACAAAACCGTTCCCATTGTGCCACGTCAATAGAATTCCCATTAATAATAACAATAGTATTTCTGTTACCCTTAAAGTGAAATTTTTGAGTTTTTTATTAGATGAAAAAAGTTCTTGTTGGATGAACAATTTGTTTTTGTTTTCTACAAAATCAAACTGTATCACTGTTAAACTGTCATCACTGTTAAATATTATTATCCTCCGTATTAAAGTATTATTTTATCTCTTGGGATCCCTTAAAAAGTAGGAACATGTTTTTAAGGTACAAAAATGGGCTGTCAAATCATTGAATGGCAATTATAATTATGAATCGCGTAAACCGACATTTAGAAAGCTAGATATCATAACTTATCCTTGCATTTATATTTGTGTTCAGTTATGTTAGACTCGATTGCGTCTGAGAGGCAACAGCATTATGTAGCTAAGAAGTCAGGTGAATTGACTTCGGAGAAAATAAAGGGATGACACAGAGTGTGGGCGTTATACGCATGATCTTTTCACTAATTTTGTTGATTTGCGGGACACCTCTTGGGTATACCCGAACAAGTATGTGACGTAATTTCTTTCTGGGTATGGCGCTTTTCGACACAGGCTTCAGAAATTCGGCCTGGTGGACTCTGATATAGTGTCCGCAATGAGCATTGTTGAACGATGCTTATCGTGTGATATATGAGTGTTCTAGGTATGACTTAATGCGCACGGGGACCATTTGTTGTCTTGATATTATCGGGTCGACACTTTATCTCCGTGTTAATTGGAAAACCCGGGCCGAATGATTGATCGTCGAAAATTTTATTACATATTTAGAGATAGAAAGGATCGCTGAAGGGGTGTGATGTTTCGCTTGGACATTCCTTCTTGTATTTATGATTGGTTTTATTCTTCCTTTTTTATGGTTTAATAATATGTTGCGGTTTTTATTCCTGTTTGATTGTAAATTGGTTTGTTTTTCGCAAGTTATGTTTCATGTTATTGATGTGTTACGTTATTTCTCTTTATCGTTATGTTCTGTTAGAGTTTTCGTGTTGCATTTTATGATTCGTTGTGTGTCGAACTCATTTTTGTCTTTCGGGTTATTAGAGTTGAGTTTCTTAATTCTTAAGAAGTTATTCAGTCTTGTTTGAGACTTGACTAGATGTGTTTTGTTTGGAGTTTGTATTAAAATGACACCGATGGGAATATCGCTTCTGGAATTCGCATCGGTGTCATCCTGGCTGAGGCTTGACTGAGAGATGTCATTGCTGAGGTACTGATGATGACCTCCGGTAAACCCAATAAGGGCTAGGTAAGAGGGGGTGGCGTAGCGACCGAAACCGTCACATGGAGGGTGTCTTCCCCTATAGAGTCAGAATGCTGAAAAGAATAGTTGCGTATTCCTTAAAAAATAACAACGGAACTTTTTCCGTACAACTCAACACAGTAGTACTTCTTCGGCTTATGAGAAAGGGGCTTATTATGCTTCCGTTGCCATTTTTTTAGGTTATGCATGGAGAGGTTTTGACGGATTTGTTCCTTATACAATCAGGGGTACCTCAAGGAAGCGTTCTTGGACCCATCTTTTATGTTCTGTTTATGGCTGATTTGTCAATTACGACAAATTACAACGAAGAATTACGACAGTTGCAATGTTTGCTGACGACAATGCAATTCTTGCTGTCCACGAGGATCCGGCTACTCCGTCTCGTTTTATTCAAGATTATATCACTCTCCTCGAATCGTGGCTTACATGTTGGAAAATAAAAATAAATGAAACAAAATCAAAGCACGTCACGATCACCCTTCGTAAAGAACACTGTCCTCCTGTTTCTTCTTCGTTGTTCCGATTCCGAGATCTCAGGACTGTAAATATTTGGGTTTTCATCTTGACCGACGACTTACTTGGGCGAAACATATCAAATCTAAGCGGAAACAATTGAATTTCAAGTTTAAAAGCAAGTATTGGCTGATAGGACATAGCTTTCAGTAGAAAGTAAATTATTGATTTATAAATCAGTTTTGAAGCCTGTTTGTACTTACGGGCTTGAATTGTGGGGTACAGCGTGCAACTCTAGTATTGACGTACTTGAACGCTACCAGACAAAACCATTGAAAAAAATGCTAAACATACCCTGGTACATAAGCAACAGCCACATATATAATGATCTTAAGTTGCGAACTGTTCGTCAGGAAATCTCTCTAGTCAGCCTACGATACCAAAATCTTTTGGATCGGCACCCCAATTATATTTGGCGGTCAATTTATTGGATAACCCGATCAGTGATTTTTCAAGATTGCTAAGGAACGATATTCTTGGTTTGCCTTACCGTTTCAATTAGGTGACTTTATGGTCTGGCTGTACGGAGTGTTCTTATTTCATTTCGTTGTTATCGTTAAGACACTAGCCGCTAGGTCTATGAACTACTTACTGTTAGTTCAAATATAGATCTTATTTACTTATTGTTCAATTATCTTGCTAACATATTGTAAAAATGCTGGGGCGTTATAATAAAAAAAAAATTAATACCTAATGTAATATAAATAAATTACGACTGATTATATTTAATTCATCGGTTTAATTTTTATTAATTTTGTGTATTCCACGATAAATTTAAATGGATATACAATTTTATTGAAAGTTTACCATATAGTTCCCAGAGTTTCAAAAGGTTAAAGCAACATAAATTCCGCCATCAGATTACGGGAGAATTGATTTTCACAGACTTAAGACAAGTTTTCAATGATTTAAAAAAAAAATCTTTTTTTTCAAAACTTTGTTTTACATCCTATTAAGTGATCCAATCTAATTAATCAAAAAAACAAAACAATTATATTTGAAAAATTTTAATTTAATGTTGTGTGTACGCCTTTCTTAAAATAAAATTGTAAAATTGTAACTTTTTTCCAATACTTAATAAAACTTTGGTATTCCTGAATCGTTTTTTATACCATTATACTGAAGATACAAACAGAAATGTTTAATATACTATTTAAATAAAAATTGCTTAATTATCTTTATTATTTTTTTGTTTTTTATAAATAAATAAAATTTACACTCAGTTTACAAGCGAATTCAAATATATAATAATTAACTCAAAAGAACACAATAATTACTTATATTTCTTCAATATATGACTTAATAAGATGTTATTAATTAATTTTACACTATTATTAGCATGCATTTAATCTACGTATGAAAAAAAGTTGACAACAAATTTATACTTCCCTATTGTTGGTTATTTATTCTTATGTAGTGGAAAATTAATGATGCGTGAAAAAAATTATTTTAAAGATCGATATTCTTTTACTTTTTTCAGAAAAAAGTAAAAAAAATAAATTAAAAAAAGTAATTTTGGGGTATGAGGGATCTGCTCCCTCACCCCTAAAATCAACCCCTTAGAAGTTTTTTTTATTTGTCTATATAAACTATGTTAAATAGAAAAAAGGAAAAATGATTCCACTGAAAAATGCACAACCAATAAAAATATTAGATAAGATTTTTTTGGGGTGATAGTGAATTATGATGAAATTTAATTATTAAAAGTTTAAATAAAATAAAGAGTTTGATTGGCTCCCGTACTCCCAATATTGCCCCCAAAGTACTTTCTTCGGTAGTTTGCACTACTATTATGCGTAGTCATAAAAAAATTTAGTTATAAAAAAATAACTTTGTTCGATTTTGGATAGAATTTGGGGTGCAGTTTACAACAAAAAAAAAAAAAAAAAAAATGGTAAGATAAGCATGCATGAATGTAATAAGCGTTAAGTGAGATTATGTTTGCAAAATTTGAGAAAATTGACCTCTGAGAAAATACCCAACCCACCCCTTGGAGATATTGATTTAAATTTTTACCAAAAAATTGCCTCCTCATATACACGAATTTTCGACCAAATCTCATCCAAATCGGTTTGTCAGTCAAAAACTATTAAGCTTCAAACACGCCAACACATGTACACACCTAAACAAATATTACATCCACCCCCCAATTTGGAGTTCATAGGTCATGAAACGTCGAGAAATCCCTTCCCCATTTTTTGACTGATTATCATACTTCCTTTCTTGCAGCATAGTTGTAGAACTATGATGCCACGAAAATTTTTAATTAGCGATTTTCTTTACTATTAAAAATACTATTAAATCGTCAACATTTAATAAATAATCCTCATAAAATTGGTAATAAAAAAAAATGGCAAAAAAATCTAAAATTTAATTTTATATTTTGTGGTTGAAATATGAACCTTTCACTTCAGCTATTATTCTGTATGGAATATACCCATATCATATAACTGTTAAATAACTTGAAGTAGGGTTGAATATTATGAGGGACCTATATGTCGATTATACGACAACGTAATTACATATAGTTGGGGATTCCTACACTGAATAAGACGAAACGATAAGCGGTTTATATATAAAGAAGGCAGTGGTCTGTGTTATGAGAATTACCTCTGCTTCACTGGTACGGGCGAATAAAGATATCACCCTTCCCTTTATTGTTATTGTTGTTTTTTTACGAGCCTGTCTGAAATCATTAGAGGTTTCATTGTTCACTGCTGCACTTTGCCTCTCAATATCTATTTTCTTTACCCTTACTATTATATCAATGGCACGTGTTAAAATTTCCACGCCGTGTTGCTCTTGTATATCCTAAATTATGCGAATAATTTTTTTTTTTACATAATCTATAAATTTAAACATAAAAATTATAAACTGCAGTTTTAAACTTGTGGTACGTATTGTGCAGTAAGAAACTTTAAAAATAACCTTTAAAATTATAAAATATTTAAATTTAATTTTTTATAAATTTTAATGTCGGCTAGCAAAAACCTTTATATTATTCATATTTTGGAGATTTCACAAGAACTTGGTTCAATCTACCAACGGACAATTTACGAATATTTATATGCGGCCTTATTTTACAAACAATTTCGTTAATTTATGTCCATTTCAGAAAAACTTTGTTAAAAAAATTGGGAATACTAGAATACAGTACTATTTTTTTGCTACTTTTTTACCATAGTCGGCTTTACATGTTGCAGCGGAACAAAAAAATGATAAAATTATGCCTTAAAAACTTTGTAATAACTCATTTTTTCTCCATTCGATCAATTTGGGCGATATTAAAGCAACAATTTACAAGTTATGGGTGAAACCGAATAGCGTGTCAAAATAAACGTTTTTCTCACGTTTAAATAAATTAAAATGGCATTTCTTTTTGCTTTTTATTTCAGTTGTCAATAGCTGAAAAATCGTTTGTCGTTAAAAGCCCAACTTGGGCGAAGAAGTTGGGAAAAGATTATTGATTATGCCGTTGATTATCTGTAGTTTTAGATTAAATTAACCGTTTCAAACTTTTGGAAAGTTAGATTAGTTTTTCTACAGTTTTTTGAAGAAAAATTAAAATAATAAAATGAAAATCATTACCAAAATCAAATTAAAAATTAATTGAAAATTGATTAAGGAATAAAATTACACTATTATTGATCCACTATTGTTAATTGGAAGCAAATTTTTAAGTTTAAAACGCTTAGAGAAAGACAAAACGCACCTAATATAAATTAAATGTTAATAGAAAAACTAATTTTATCTTTTATTTTTCAAAATGTATTTTTAAAAGTAATTTTTTATTTATTTATATATTTATTAAAATATCATCAAAAATAAAAAAAATGAAAATATACACGACATAATTTCTTCACAACAAAAGCAAATATATAATTTATATTAAACAAATTTATCCAAAATACATTAGATATTATATACTGGAAGATATTTTATAAGAAAAAAACCAGAATTTAAAATTTTTTAACAACTTTCAAAAATCTTATGTGGATACTGTATGACTTTCCTTGTACGCTTATTAAATTACACATAACTCAATTTTTTCTGCTTTCATTTAAACTTATTTCATTTGAAAGTGAGATAGGATCATCCAATTCTTTAATAAAGTGGGCAGTTAATCAGTTGCATTGTGGTGGACACCATATTGCATCACATTTTTTTGTGGTGTCCGTATCAACATTTTATGTTAGTTTACATATTAATTTTGTTTTACGTCGCTGAAGTAATTATGTGGTGTAAGTGAGAACGTTTTGAATCTGTAACCATGCACATATCGGTTCGAATCCGACTTCATATACATATATTTGTTTATTTTATTTTATTTTTTTAATTTAACTAAATTGATTTATTAATAATTATTAACCTCTGTAAACATCTTTGAATCAAAGTGAAAAGTACATAAAATTTTATTTCACTAATAACTTCTGATTGTTTTTCTTTTTTTATTGTTATTATTCAATTATTATTTATTTTAAAACTTTTTTTACAATCATAGGTTAATAATTAATTATTACTAAATCAATATATTTAAATTTTAAAAAAAATGTATATGAAATCGGATTCGAACTAATGTGCCTTCTGTTTGTAAGATCCAAATATTTCATTAATTAAAGTTTTATTTGGCTATAACTCTGGAACCAATGAAATTAAGTACCACTTATGGTATATCGTTGAAAAGCTCTCGATGAGGACTTATTACTACAGTTGAGAAAAAGCCTAAAATCTAAAATATTTACCTTTTTTGGACACTTTTGGTCCAGTCGATTGCAAACAAAAGGTGAACAACTAGATGTTAACAACAATACTAAATCCAAAATTTCAACATTCATGGCTAATCGTTTTTGAGTTATGCGAGATACATAAGTTCATACATAGCACGTACATAGTCAAAATGGATTCAGGGATAGTCAAAATAGATATTTCCGTTGAAATCTGGTTACCGAGATTTTTTGAGTTCACAAATTTTTTTCTGCGAGATTTTTTTTCCTTTACTTAGTACAAGGAAGTAAAACGATAGATATTCTCTTATCAACCAGTACAAATTTTTGTGTTATAACTCTTCACCAAATGCTCAAGTTACCATGATTATTTTCTTTAAGCTTGTTTAGGAAATGTTTTTCATTATCCTGTAATAATTTCCTTCATGATAATACTACAAAAGATTAAAAAAAAAATTATGTAGCTAAATGATTTAAAGAAACTTTATGTTTGACGTCATTATTATTCAGTATTAGACTGTAGTAAATTTATTGTATCTTGAATTTATTCTCCTGCTCAAACTACGTTTAAGTGAAACTTTAAAAGAAGTGTTCAGAAGCTTTTGATAGAAAAGAAAAAAAATCATGTTTCCATAACCTAGTGGGCCTTAATATACGTTCTGTACTAACTACTTAAAGCCCTTTCTCTACATATTTTTTTCTCGTTTTATCATTAAGATAAAGGTTTCTCGCTTTTTGTGTTCCTTGGGATTGTCTTTTTCATTCGGCTATCATTTTTATAAGCCTTTTCATATTCTAAATAAATAAAAATGTAACAAAATAAAATAAAAAAATTAAAAAAACAATTCGTATAAAAAGTAAAAAATAATTTTGTTTTCAAGAAAATTACTTTAAAAAAAAATTAGAGCACGCTGTTGGGAACCGTTCGGTAGAAAATTTCTCTGGTCGGCGTACTTTACCAAAATCGTTTGGATCGGCTGCCGAATTATTTGGTGGTCAATTTACTGGATAGAACAGTCAGTGATTTTTCAATATTGCTGTGGAACAATATTCTTGGTTTGCCTTATCGTTTCAATTAGTTGACTTTATGGTTTGTCTTACGGAGTGCTCTTCTATTTCGTTTCGTTGTTATCGGTAACTTATCAGCCGCTGGTTCTGTGACTACTAATGTTAGTTCAAATAGATCTTATTTACTTATTGTTCATTATCGTGCTGAACAGATTGTAAAGTTACTTTGTCGTTATAATAAAAAAAACCTTTTAGTTGGAATTGTTTTTTTTTGCTTTGTTTTTGGTTTTTTTTTCTTTAAAATAAAAGCACCTTTTTAAAAATTTGTTTTTTATTATGATTAATAAGTTTGAGCACATGTTTGAATTATTATTAAAGAATAACATTTAAAAAAAAAACATAAAATATTAATAAAAAAATGTACTATACAGTTCTTTTTTTAATGGTTTTTCATTTTTTATTTAATCCAGTGTAAAATTAATTTGTAATTGGTCAAATGAAGTTTTTTATATTTAATTGTTTTAAATTTTGTGCTGCTTCTAAAAAATGAAGTTTAAAGAAAGGTTATTTTTTAATCGTTGGTGCGTTTTTAAAGTCGTTTGTGTTTATTTTTAAGCTTTTTTATGAAAAATATTTTATAAGATCAAATTTATATTTTCTATTTTTTTAAGAAGCAGATAGTTAATTCCTTTTTTAATTTATAAGCACAGTATTATTGCTTACGCTAATGTTAATCTTGTGTAATTTACTTTACTGTATTTAGATAGACCTATTATCATTTTAAACTAACTTATTTGCTATGGACCAAAACAGAGAATTTGAAAAAAATTATTAGCATAAAAACGTCTTAAAACTGCTTACAAACACTTGCATCTCTTAGTTTCTCTAATAATAATTATAAGAATGTTATTTATATCTAATTAATTCCCCTTCTAGCATAAATTAGAACAGAGATTAAAGTAATTAAATATGCTTTTTTAAATTAATATAACATGTTATTTATTTATTTGTTTAATTTAATATTTAAAACAAAAATAACTTTATTCACATCTTTATAATATCTTCATTTGTTAATTACCATACTTTGAAATGCAGCAGATAAGCAGGTATAAAAAAACCAATGAAAGTATGAAGGTATACCCATTATCAAAATATAAATAATAACTTTTGTTACATTGTATTCCATTATACTGTACCAAACACCGTGTGAATCCACAGCAGTCAGGATAAATAAATATGTCTAAGTTAATTCTTGATAAATATAATGAATTTATACGGTTAACCAGTTTATTAACATCTAAAAAGAAAAAGAAAAATAAATAAAAATACTCTGCAATCTATTTCTATGTTCAAATATATTCATTATAGCATAGTTTATTAGCTTGCACAGAGCTTTTATTTACTCGATAAATGGATTAATCCACCCTTAATCATCCCTCCTCGCTTCTCTTGTTTTATTTTACAGAATGAATTTGTTTTCCCTCGTATCAAATTGTATGATCGCTTAGAACAATTTCAGTTGTTTAATTGATCAGAAAAAAGTTGTAACTACCATCTAATAAAAGGATTATTGTTTTGGTGGTTTATTTCTATCCTTTGAAGGTAGAATAAAACGTCGTACTTATTATTACCCGATAAGTAATAATTAAACGTTTGGAATAATTATTCGTACTCCAGTTTTTACCAAGAATAATTCTTAAATTTTTATTTGATGTAATTTCCGTGTATTAAGGATAATAATATTTCTTTTGTAAAGAATCCGCAAAACTTCTTATTGGTTACCAAACAAATCCGTTCAGATATACTAAAAAACTTTGATAAATTTAAATCGCTGGATTCGTACAAGTTCGTAAGGTAATGTTATAAATAGATGGTTAATAATATAAATGAAAAGGAAAGAAAAATGCTTTTTTTTTGTTGTAAAAAATTTATATCTATACGAATTAGTATTCCCAGGAAAAATGTTACTCAAATATGTTTCAAACTCAAGGCTTTTCCAATCTGTACACAGATATTTAACATCTCAAAAATATCTATTAAAAAGTGATCGCCTTTTTATTATAATTATCTAGATTTATTTTTTTCATATATATTTACTACTTCCTTGTAGGAAGTAAAGGAACTACTGTGATTGCGAAAAATTGCAGTTTTCAAATTTCAACGGAACTATCCATTTTGACCATCCCTGAATCCATTTTGACTAGTTTCGATGTGACGTCTGTACGTACGTATGTGCGTATGTATCCCGCGTAACCTAAAAACGATTATTCGTAGGATGTTAAAATTTTTGATTTAGAACTGTTGTAACATCTGGTTGTACACCTTCCATTTTGATTGCAATCGACTGGACGCAAAAGTGCTAAAAAAAAACCCAAAGTACAAAAATTTTGATTTTGGGCATTTTCTAACTGCAGTAAAAGCCCTCATTTTCAGAGATATATCAAGTACTTATTTTCATTGGTTTCAGAGTTATAGACAAATAAAGGTTTAATTAATGAAATATTTGGATCTTACAAGAGGAAGGTACATTGGTTCAAATCCGACTTCATCTACTTTTTTTTAACTAAGTTTTTAATTTAAATGTAATGATTTATTAAAAATTATTAACCTTCGATTGTAAAAAAAAAAATTGAGATAAATAATAATTTAATAATAACAATAAAAAAAAAAATATCAGAAGTTATGAATGAAATAAAATTTTATGTACTTTTCATTTAAAAAAAAAAATGTGTATATGTAATTTAATAGGCATATAAGGAAATGATGTGGTGCCCACATAATTTTTTTGTATGTATTTTTTTAGAAATTGATTAGTGTTTATAATAATCAACAGTTAAATGAATTATATATAAAAAAATCCGGCATTATTTAGTTGCAGAAGGATTAATTTCCGAATGGTAGTGTCTCTTAGACCTTTAAACTAGATAGGATTAGCCAGTAACTATAATTTTTTCATCTTTAATGTTATTGGATTCAATTTCCTTATAAAATACCGGCATAAAATCACATGTTATATTATAAAAATTTCATTTTTTTTTTTGTTAAAAATTTCTCTTAGATTTTCAATGTTTTATACAGAATCAAAATGTAAACAAATTGGATTTAGTATTCTGTTAATACTGAAATAAACTAATAAACTGTTTCCGAACAGGAAATTCATAAACAATCCTCCAGTGATTATACTATTAATCGGTAAAACCTGTTTACACAACAAGTAATCTGGAAATAATTTTCAGTGACAATTCATCACGACATTAAATTAGTAGGTTGCATTAACGATTTTTTCCCTATATTCACTTTTTTTCAAGACTATATATAAAAGTAATCGCATTCAACATGATTGAATAAGAGTTAGTAAAAAGTATTTTAATAACACATTTTCAAACTGTAAAATCCAATTAGTTTTTTTTTTAAATCATTTGTTAAGAATATTTAATAATCTGTCATAATCTTATATTCAAATAAACACAGTTGGTATTTGAAATCTAATAATACGTAAATTTTTATTTTTGTTATTAATGGAGTTTTATACAAACAAATGTCATGAAGCCTTCTGAACCTCTGAGGTTAATTTTTAATACCTCATTTTAATCTCTGTTAATACTACTAGTTTAAATTTATAAAAAACCGTATTTATTCATTAAAAATTGTTTGGCTTTTCTGATATATTTCATAATCACTAATTTAATAGAAGTATAAGTACAATTTCATTGAATGGTAGACGCACATACATACGCAAAATAGATTTGTAAATAATACTGAATCCGACTTTTTCACAACTTATTTCATACAGTTCTTAAAGTTGAAATAATTAATAATTTATACATATTAATTATATATATATCAATAGATTTAATGAGAAATCGTTAATCGATACTTAAAATACTCATCATGGTTTATAAGACGAATTACGGAAAAAAAATCGGTTCACGTTCACCCATCAGAAATTTCTCATTGTTAACAAATTACTTGTATCATTAATAATCCAAATGTTTTCTTAAATATTTGTAGACAGTAAAGTTGTGATACAAAATAAGAATTTTTATGCCTTGGAAAAGTAGGATTGATACAGTCATATTAATGAACAAGATTTATATAAGATTACTGAGATTTTTTACATAAATGTTTTATTGTACAAAAAAGGTATTAACAAATGAACTACCACGATGTAGTCTTGATATCTGATGTTTCTAAATTATGAGTTAGAATAATTCATAAATTAACAAAAGAAGTGTATCAGATAGAAGACCATCCTGATCCCGTAGGCGAAGACACCCTCCGCCACCTACTCCGTTGTTAGCCATTACTGGCTTTACCGGAGGTCATCTTCGAAACCTCTGTTTTTGACATATTCCAGTCCGCTTCCGCCAGGATGACCCCGATGCGAATGCCACGAGTGATATTCCCATCGGTGTACTACTAATTAATCATCTCAAAACAAAACACTTCTCACCGTATCTTAAGTAAGACTGAAACGACTTAACTAAACAAAGGAAGTTCTACCTATCCGTAGAAGGTAAAAGTGAGTTCAATACACAACACGAAACATAAAAATATTACGCGGAACAATAACAACACAGTAACATTGAAACAAAACGAATGACAAAAACAATAAAAACATAATTTATAAAACAAAAACAGAATACAAGAGAAATCCAAGCAGAGCTCTAGATCCCCTCAGTAATCCTTTCCTTTGTTAAGTAAACTGCAAAACTCTCCACTATTGCCCATTCGACCTGACTCCTCCAGTTTACATGGAGATCCATTGCCAACCCGACAGATGGTCTCCGCGGATATTAACTCGTACTTCAAGAACATGGTAGGTGTCATCCAGTTGTCCACAGTGAGAACACATCGCAGAATCTACCAGGCCGAATTTCTGTAATCTGTCCCTAAAAGCATCATGGCCGGAAAGAAATTGCGGTACATATTTATTAGGGTATATCCAAAAGGCGTCAGAACACCAATTTGGATTCAGAAAAAGTATGGAAACATGAAAAGCATTAATCGTCAGATTAATTTCAAAAAACTGTTTGAAGAAAAACGAAGTCATGTGTATGACATTTGAGACAAAGAAATTTTTAATTTTCAGAGCAATTTTAAAAAATTTTAGAAAAATAAGTCTGAAGTAGAAGAAGACCGAAATAGTAGAGACTAATAGAGACAGAAGAATTATTGATAATTTGTGAAATTGTTAGGTAGGCATTAATAACAGTATATAATGACAAAGGAAGTAGAAAATAATGTTGACTCTCTTATTTTTAATTTGTATGTAGAAGAAGCAATAAACGAACTGAAACAGAAATAACAGTCAAAGAACAAACATTATAATTATTATAAAATGCTGATGATATTATTTTGATTAAAACAGAGGATGCGTAACGAATAAAGAGTTTATAGTTCATGCTGGTGGAGAAATTTAGTTTGAAAGTAAACAAATACAAAATAAAAACAGAAACTCTTTTTATACAAATGAACAAATTTGAAATTCATAAAAATTTCAATTCATCTATTTTCATTAAATTTGAAATATAATCGGGGAGAAAAAAGATGAAATAAGGTTTACCTGGATTGTAATATCGCTATGTATTAAAAAAATCTCTTCATTGAGAATATTTAATCACCTCAAATTTACATTATATTATCTTCTGCATATTTTTAACAATAAAACTCTGGTGATAAAGATTCAAATATAATTTTATTTATAGTAATGTGAAGTTTATTTGAATTTAAGAGTTAAATTACAATAAAAACTGAGAATAATTATTTGTAGTTATTAGTTTTTATATAATTCACGTTTTCATTTAATGTTCTTCCTATTTTTAAAAAAAAATTTAGAAATACGAAAGGGAGTTATATGTAGAAGGGGATCTAGAGCTTTGCTTGGATTTCTCTTGTATTCTGTTTTTGTTTTATAAATTATGTTTTTATTGTTTTTGTCATTCGTTTTGTTTCAATGTTACTGTGTTGTTATTGTTCCTTGTAATATTTTTATGTTTCGTGTTGTGTATTGAACTCACTTTTACCTTCTACTGATAGGTAGTTCAGTTCCTTTGTTTAATTGTAGATGCTGAAAAAAATTTGAAATCGGAAAACATTATTATTAAAAAGTCTTTCCGTTGAATAATAAGTAATATATAAACCGATTCCCTATTCTGAGTTTTTATCAAATGAGCAGTTTATAAATTTCAACTGCTTTATTCACCTCTCTTTTTCCACGTTTTTAATTTTTCACTTAAGAAATTTTTCAGCAGGTGCCAATACACACACTTTTTTAGTAGGTGCCAATACTCATACTTTATTGTTTTTGTTTTTTCATCCACTTCATTACATTCTTTTATGCTGGACTTTACTGAAGGAGAAACAGTATTTCTACTGGACTTTTCGGAGGTCTCTTTGTATGATCTCAGATTGAAAAAATAATTCTACTGGTCTCCCAAATTTTATACACTTATTCCTATTTTACATTAAAAAAAAGTAATTTTTTCTAGACTTTCAAATTTCCCTAAACAAATTTAGAATACCAATTGTTTTAATATTCATTGCTTGACATTACACATTAAAATCTAATACAGTTAATTTAATTTCTTTTTTAATTCTGATTGTGGGGTCTTCCGTCAGCGAAAGATGGTTCAGGTTTCAACCAAGTATTATTTTATCCGGCTTATTAAGGCTTTTTACCAATAATAATAAATCTGAATTATCTGCCTTATTTTATCTATATGATTTCATGTGGCTTAGTAAAGAGAGAAAGTGATAATTGTTTTTTTTTTCTAAACATATAAATAAAAAACTTGATAGCGTACAAAAAATAAAATGTATACTAAAAATTTTGAAACAGGTGTTATACAAGTCAATCAAATGGATTCGCTGAAAAATATAAAATTAATAAATAAATAAAAAAAGTCAATTCAACTCGCTCAAAACGAAACGTCACAAACAGTAAAACAATTTAATTTCTAACAGGAGTTGAATAAACTACACGGGCAAAGTACATTTTATATACTTTTCCTTACCACAGAGATCACATTTCTATAATTCAAGGAATGCTCATATAAGTAACTCCTCTCTGTTGTGTCTTATATGCTGAATTTTCAGATCCCAATATGATTTCTATTAACGCGCCCCCAAAATTTAATCAAAATGGAAAATAATATTTCATGTACAGTTTCAGAGTTAAAATTTTATGATTATTGACTATATTTTTACGAAGCTTTTAAAAATCTAGTCTTGTATCTTTAACTGATACCCTCGAAACGATGACAACGAGGCAAGCTTTTTTCAAATATATTTTTTTCAATATTCACTAAGTTTAACTGAAACTTAATGCATTAAATTTTATGCTAATTTAAAATATATTACAGACTTAAGACAGCTTCGTAAAAACTTTCTTTTTTTTTTCATTTTTATTCTGAGAATTTTTAACAAAATCTATATTTGAATATTTAAAATTAAAAAAAATACTTCAAACTCTATGGTTACTTTTGAAGGTTAGTTGTCTTTTTTAATATTACTTAAAGGTGTTTTAATGACTGTCAAAAACCCGTTACTTTTAATTAATCGTGAATTAATTTATCATAAACTGCTAAAAAGGTAAGGTACACTCGATATGCTTTTGATACCTACGAAATGAAAAGACTACACGTGCACACATGAAAATATGTTGTTGATAATTATCAATAACGTATATTAATGATATATATAAATTATTAATGCAATAATATCATTATCAATGTCTAGTCAACAAATTTAAATTCTTTTTAAATAATTACTGAAAATAGTTGTATTTAGTATTTTGTGGCCCTAATTTCGAAAATTATATGCAAAATTATGTAATACATATAGTTTTTTGTTACAGGAGTTGGAAGGTTGATTAAAAAGATGACATATTTACGATGTAATTTAAATTGAAAAAAAAAAATTATTTACATCTGAAACATGTTAAATCTAATTAAAGACGTTTTACTAAGGACCATACGCAATAAAAAGTATAAAATATTATAAGGTACCATTAAAATAAAAATATTATAAGGTACCATTCGGTGACAAAATATTTCACTTTTTTCTCTTTTGTTCAGTAAAATCTTATCTTCATTCGTCTTCTGCAGACGATCCTTCTTCCATTTTATAAAAACATGAAAATGTTTTATTCCGTTTTTGGTAATATGGAACACTTGTGTTTTTATTTAACAGGTTCCACTGTTAAAGTCTGGAACCAAGATGTTCAGCTTTTCTTTTTGACAAATCTAGGTCACATACCAAATTATTTATTCGTTTTGGGTTATTAAATAAGGTTCAGTGGTGATTTGTGAAAACATATCACCAGTATCAGTGGTCTCGGGAAGTTGTAAATCAAATTCTGATGAAGAATAAGAATCATCGGGAAACCTAACTCCAAATTTAAAGGCGCAATCGTCACCGGTAATTCCTGGCTGTGAGAAATGATATTTAGTGTTGAAGACAAATCTTG
Source organism: Lycorma delicatula (assembly GCF_047948215.1). Classification (NCBI taxonomy): domain Eukaryota; kingdom Metazoa; phylum Arthropoda; class Insecta; order Hemiptera; family Fulgoridae; genus Lycorma; species Lycorma delicatula. The sequence goes on along the minus strand of NC_134457.1, from coordinate 185,283,084 downwards.
ATACTCAATTTTGTCTTTTGCTTTTTTAAATAGCCCCCTTTGTTTTAGTAATACAAAAGTATCAATGACTTACACAGTCGGAAGATTCTCTCTACACCATAGAAACAGCAATCGTCGTAGAATTTCTCTTGCCACCCATCTACTAAACCAAATTTACGTGACAATTCGCATAACAAACATGAGAAGCCCACAATTTATCTTGTACTCCAATTTAGAATTTAAAATATAAAAAGTAGGCTTTTTTGACTTCCTGAGATATAGATCTAGTCTGTGACTTTAAAGTAAATCTTCCACATATATAACAAAACTTATCCGCTGGATTTTTTGCAACATCAACGGTCAGTACTTCCTATTTTATAAAAAATATAACAAAAGACACTTGACTGTACACAAGATAGAATCAAACGAAATTTTAAAGGCTCGTAGAATGCAGTACGAATACCCAGTAAAGCCAGTTGTACGCACTTGCAGATAATTCAGAACAGTTTCCCAGGTAGAAAGGTTAACAGGTACTCAGAAATGGGACACGGTATGCATTTCTATCATACATAATATGGCATATCAGATTCTGTGTTGCCATTAGACTCTTCATGGAGAAAAACTCATCGTGAGGAAGTGGTCCTCTGTCGATTGCGGTTAGGACATACCAGAGTCACACACGAGTACCTCATGTCAGCAAAACACGCACCACTATGCGTACGATGCAACTACCGCTTGACTGTGCACCACATACTTGTGAATCGCATATGTTACGCGGCGTTGCGTCGTAAATTTAAATTACAGAGAAACATTCGTCAAATTCTGGGCAATGATAAGGAAGTTTTAGACCCAGTGTTGCTATTTTTACGAAGTGTTAATATTTTACATAAAATTTAAAATTCTAATATATTTTTTTGTACTAGTTTGAAGAATTATTTTAATGTATTTGTTTTTCTTTTCATTTAATTGTTTTGATTTTTTTTATTCGGTATCCAAGAAGGGACATTTTAAACCCCTCTCGGACTTTATTGATGTTTTATTTAAATATTTTATTTTCATTTTATTTATTTATTTTTATTAAATTTTTTATTTTATCTTGTTAAGTTTCCCACTGTGATATTAGTTTTAAGCTTTTAGTGATATTTTATCTGTGTTATTAGTTGGAAGTTTTAGTTTTTATACTTCAATTTTTAACCTAGTTTTAGTTTTTATGTTAGTTATAGATTTTATGTTAATTTTTTAGTCTTTCCGTTATTCGAGAAGGGGCCCTTTACACCCCTCTTGGATTTTATTAATTTCTGTTTTATTTCTAGTTAAATTTTTATTACTTCATTTTATTTTATCTTTACCCTTATTTTTAATTCAAACTTTGCGGCTGTGATTAGTTTTTAAGAGAAATTTTAGCTGTGATATTAGTTGTTATTGTTTATTTTTTTAGTTTTTAAGCTTGTTATTTTCTTTTATTTTTTAAAATTTTATCCTGGACGATGATAATGCCAAAGCGTTTTATAAAAAAAAAAATAAATAAATAAATAAATAATATCGTATGTTATTTCTGTCTTTTATTTTAATAACTAGAAAATGAACAACAAAAAAAGCGTTTTCATTAATGATACAAAAATCATGTCAATCACCGAATAATCAATGGTTAGTAAATGCTTAGCATGAAAAAGGGCGAAGTTCGATCATTCATAATGTATAAAAAATTGAGCCAATTATTCACAGTAGCTTTATGAAATTATAAATCGATCAATTCAGAAAAGGATACTTGAAAACTAAGTACTCGTAATAAAATACATAATATTTTCAGTAACTGTAAATACAGATCTAAATGAAAAATCAAAGTGATGTAATTATTTATTTCAAGAGAATATAGCATCAGTTTATAAAAGTTTTGTTTAAGTCTACCAAGTTATCCAGACTATTTATCTATTTAGAACTAATTAAAAATAAGTTTAGAATGAAATTGAATGAAAGATTTCTAGCACATTAAGTTTGAAAGGATATTATAAAAAAAGTAAAGTAATCGAGTTTGCAAACCAAAGTGGTGTAGTCATCTAGTACGTCCAATGAGTACTGTCATAACAAAAATTGATGAAGGCCAAACTAGAAATAATGTAGGATAAACTGCGCATGAAATGATAGTAGTTTTGAAAATAACTAAAATGTATAGGAATAAGCAAGCGTAAGATAAGAAAGATTCCAATAATATTACAGGAAAATAAGAAACCTCCTATCGTTAATATTCTTTCCCATTTTCCAGACAGATGGCTGGAAAACGAGAAAAAGTTTAAAGAAAAACGAGAACCAGTCTTTTTATTGCGCACAGGAATAAAGTTTAAAAATATAGTAGTTATTATTTTCATTCTCCCAGCTTTCTATAAAAATTTTCATTATAAATCATAACAATATTACTAATTAGACTTTCCATAATGTTATAAAAAGTAAATTGATTTCTTTTCACAAGTCTTGGAGATGTATATCAATCAAATAGTTTGAGGCAGAACAAATATAATGGATGTTTATTCGTGTTTCCTTACCATTAAGAACAGTCGGATAGATTTCTTTACCGATTAATTCACTGAAATATAAATTAAATGTGGAGAACATAGAAGTATGATTTGAGCTAATCTTAAATCTGGTTGTTAATAAAGATTTTAATTAAGGTTGTACAAACCTAGCGGCTAAATCTATCCTGGTAAGTCCGGGAGGTGTTTTATGATTATTTATTCTTTCTAATCAGTTTTATCAATTTTTGACGTACCTTATTATTTACAATTATCATCATTTTATTCATTATGAGCTTATGATACGTGTGGAGTTTTTCAGTTGATCTCCCGTCGGCCGCCTCCCTAGGTGACGGATAAGGAGATTTTCTCCAGGTATGGAGGGTACTTAGGAAACAAAATATTCAACGTGGACCAAAATCAACAGCAGCTGTAATACAGATAGTAGTTAGCTCTCCAAAGAATAGAGAAAGAAAACATCGACAACAAATCACCAGGTCCTCCAAGTAGCAAAGGTTGATCTATGGGCCAACAACCCATAACTAGAAAAGAAAATCTCATTAAAAGTATTACAAGATTAGCCTCGGAATTCGACCAAAATCGATTTAAGACTTTTTTTTTTTTTAAAAACCTCTAGAACATTTCATTTCTTTTTATTAAACTCGCAGAAAATTTGATTTACTATTTAAAAAAGCTGATAACACAATTGTATCTGGTGCACGGCCTACATACTCACACAACTTAATTAAAAATATTTATTATATTACTTAAATATAATATTTTTTCGTTTATTTATTTCAATGATTTTAACTAAAGGCGCGCGTATTTAATTCGTGCGGGTATGGCGGTGCTAGCGGCGATGGTCGGCAGACTGGTATGCCCGCGTGGCTCAACACATCAGGTATCGAGTCAAACGGGTGATCGAGTTCAAGACCCCACCAGACGAGTTACTTTTTTATACTTTAAATATTATTCATTTATCTAATTCTACCGTCCACTTGTTACCTCATTACATACCAGACTACAACTTTTTTTGGGGTGGCAATGTGATTTTGCAAATTTTTTTGTAAATGTTATTTTTTAATCGGTAACAAATGCACCCAAGAAAAATTTGACCTTAATTAAGCGAAATATCCAGATACTGAGGGTGAACTTGCTCTACAACCTCACCCCCTTGATCTTTTAAGTTGAAAATTCAATGGCATCAGTGCCCGTTATATAAAAGTAATCTGACCAAGTTTGGTCAAAATCAGTCCGTTATTTCTGGAGATATAAGGTGATTTAGATATCGAACACACATATGTACATACATTAACATTAACAAAAGGAAAATTTCCACCCGGTTTTTTGGGTTCCTACCTAAGCTAGGTTTCGACACCTAGTTAAAACGTCAAGATTCGGCGAAAATTACATATTCCAAATTGGACCGATTAAAATACTTTCTCTTCTATAGCTATAGCTTTGCTATGGCGCTGTATGGACGGGAAAGTAAATATTGAAATGAAATAAAAGGATTAGATTGCTATTGATTGTGCAGCTAATAAAAACTTACACTTTGTCTTGTTTTTTTTTATGGTTAAATTATTAATATATCTCTACGTGTGAACAATAAATTCAGATCTACATTTTGTGAAGAAATAATAGTGAAATATCTATAAAAAACGTTTTTAAAAGCATATTGAAATGTTTGAAATTTTATTGAAATAATATTTCCTATTCTTAAAATATTTCCACGATATTAAAAATTTGTTAAATGATTTGTAAAAGAAAAGAAAATTCTTAGAATATTATAATAAAAATAAAAATCTAATATACACTTTTCTTTTCTTTTTTTTAATAAGGAAAGGTATTAGTGAAGAAAGCTAGGGTAGAGTAACAAACGCGGACAATGTTGTATATTTTACTAAGACAAGGACCATCACCCCCTAACATATAATCCAGAGTAAGTTATCGAGTGTCCACAGAAGCCATCAATTCAGCCTTAGCCAAGGGGTAGAGGTAATTAAGGGGTGAATCTTGAGGGAGTCATTTGCGCACCCACCACATGGGGTTCAAAGGGTAATTTGTTTTTCGGCATCAAGGCTTAGTGAGCCCCATATGGGACGGGTTGAATCACTGAAGACTCCTATTTTCTCTCCCTACATTTTGTTATTTATACCAAAACCAAGATAAATTTTATGCACCAACTTTTACTAATCTAATCTACGTTATCCATAAATTTTATGTACTGTTTTAACAAAACAATAACAAATAGATTGCTGTTTTCGGTTAAGATGTAATTATTTATTCTAATAGTTCTGTTAAGCGATTAAATTTGACTATATATTTTTATTTTAAGGCATTTAAACTACAAAAACTCTTTAAATAATATGCTACATTTTTACTTATTTATTCTCATTATTCATTTATCTAGTGACCAATTTATTGTGAAGAGATTCTTTCCTTTTTATAAAAACTCAGTTCGATTTTTTAAATTAATTACATTATTAGTAATATAGTATTTTTATTACAGCCTATTCGAAAAAAAAATACGGTATTACTTTCGGTTACATGGTAAGAGTAGGAAGTAAAAATGAATTTTCTTTACGTTTTGAGTTATGAGGAGTACGAAAATACTATTCAGTTAATATTGGGGTTTCCGTATATGGTTATATATATATGTTTATAGTTTCATTATATAGGTCTATGCATATAATATTGTGGTTCGAAAATTTCCAAAACCTACTGGATCAGTGTCATTGAAATTCTGATATGCTGTAGTATTGTATCTGAGGTTGGGCGTGTGAAAATTTAATGAATATTGGTTGAGTCGTTCTTGAGTTACGCTTAAGTTAAGGTTGAAAAAATTTGAGCGTGGCAAATTGGAGAGGTGGCTCGTTTTGATGCCGCAAGTTAGAACGTTGATGTTTCCTTATCTGCGAATCTGTTGTTAGTAATATTAAACCAAATTAAAAAATTATTAAAATATTGAAACGAAATTAAATTTACGAAAGGTTGGTCTTCTTGCGGAGAAAATGCTGCAAGATTTTTATTATTTTTTACAAAGCATTTTTCCACTAAATAAAAGTGATATATAAAATGTATTGTTTTAAGACAAACAAGATATATTAATTACTTTACATCATCTATTCTAGCCTTCGTTGGGGCTGTGGCGAATGAGGTACAAAAGGGATCAGTAAAGATTGGCTTTCTCATAGAGTAATGATGTTTACTGTTTAGTCAATCACTATGGTTAAAATAACGAAAAAATCAATCTTACAGCTTAGCATCACCTGATTTTGGTGGATTTCACATACTAATAACTGTATACAATAACTGTATTTCCGCTCATTAAAGAAGGCAACGGAAAACTACTTCATGTCTTACTTTATGGTTGTTATTTTAGAATGTTTAGAATCTTTTAAAATATTGAACAGATTAGATTTTGTTTTTTGGTTTGATGGATTCATTCAAAAAGGCGGCTTTACCTACATTCTTTTTTGATGTGTTATTCAAGCGATTTTTAATCTTTAATTCATTTATTTATTCTTTGCTAAGTTCGATCTTCTAAATTTACTCCTTTTTATTTTTTTATATAAATACAGTATGCGATAATCAATATCCTTTTAAAAAGATTGCTAATTTTATAATTGGTTGCTTTGACACTAGCATTTGAGCGCTGCTTAGGCAGCCGCTAATAAATTAAAATACAATTTGCTTACATTTTAACGGTTTTTAGTAGTAGGATTGAGATAGATCTTGAATGAAAGAATATTCCGTAATCTCTATAAGGAAGCTCTTTTTTATCATATACAAGTTTTGCGGCCATTCTAGGGTTTGTATGTGGGTGTACATTATGTATATAGTGTGCTCGTACGCTAGAGTCGCGTAACTCTGTGCCAGAAATGGAGGATAGCTATAATTGAGATCTATATTCGTTCTTTATTGTTAGGAAATCACATCAAGTATTCGTAGAAAGATTTCCAAATACCTATATCCCATGAAAGAGTAGCAAACACGATTTAGTTAAAAAATGGCGTACAACAGGTTCGGTTAGAAATGCAAAACGAATTTGGCAACTTTCCGTTAGGACAATACAGGCCATTACCGATATTGCAAGCAGAATTACTGCCAGTCCAAAGAAATCACTCTGTAAGTTATCCCAATAATGTGGTCTTAAATACACATCTTGTAAAATTCTTCATAAATTAAAATTAAAACCATTCCGTGTTATAACCGAGCAATAACTGAAGGAAACAGAGAAACCGAAACGACTTGATTATTGCAACTGGCTTTTCGAAAACATTGTTGGTGGGCAGACAGACACGATGTCGTATTTCATATCAGATGAGGCATGGTTTCATTTATCCGGCCATGTTAATTCGCAGAAGATGAAGGTGAACATTCAACAAGAAATTGACAATAACGTCTTGTGCCAGACGGCTCTCAATATGATCAGTTGAACACAAAAGTGCATCAACACCCAGAGTGATCATTTTGAGCATCTTTTGTAACAATAAGTAAATAAATGCAACATTTAAATTACGTTATATGTTTTTCTTATTTAATTTATCCGTATCATTCTTTCTTTCTTTTTCTGATCAGCCTTCTGAACCACCATAAGGTATTACTTCAGAGGACGAATGAGGATGTTGAATTGATTATTCAAATGAAGTGCAATCTTGTACAGTCTCAGGTCGATCGTGCCTGAGATTTATGGTTAATTGAAACCCAACCATCAAATAACACCGTTATCCATGCGATCTAGTATTCAAATCCTTATAAAAGTAAATGCCTTTACTAGGAACTGAACGCTGGAACTCTAGACATCCAAATCAGCTGATTTGGGAAGACGCGTTTACCACTAGACCAACTTGGTGGGTTTATCGGTATCATTCATAAAACTTCATTCCAACGTAACATACCGATTCTGCAGCGGTTACGTTATGGGTTCCGATTTATGTTACTCACTCTCTGTTATGAAGCAAATCTTTACATATATGCATATGTATACTTGTTGTTTTATTATTTTTATTTATTTATATTTTGTATGACCAAAAGTTTCAAAGATGTTGTTACATAATCTTCGAAACTGAGCCAAATATCATACTGTATGAAAATCCTTCATCAGACTCAAAAAATATTTTCATAGGTTAGTTTGTTTACAGGTTTATAGGTTATAGGTTAATTTCAATCTCATACTTTAATAATGTTTATAAATGCAATTTAAAAAAAAACCGTTTAGTACTTGTAATAATACAGCGTGTACAAAAAAAAATCAACTGATTTCAAAATAATATACCTGTGCAGCCGAGCATGAGCAATGAATGAAATTTGCATCATTTCAAATGTGCATCCTAGAGTTTTAAATACCGGACGCCAGATTACAATACGAGGACAGCAACATACGCTAATCCCAGTCGTAAACAACTTGGCGTTTATCCAACAGAAGGCCGTTTTGTGTAGTCTAAAATTTAGAAAGACAGAGTTCATGATAACTGTTTAGCGTGCGTTTTGACAGCGTTTCAGAATCGACCACCGTAGGCTAAGAAAATAAAATTTGAAGAATCAGTGTTTATGTAAGCGGAGAGTCCCTGGCGATCACGCACTTCAAAGGAAAACGTACAACGAATTAAAGAAGCTATTTAGCAAAGCTCGAAAAGTCCATTCATTTCGCTTGCCGAGAACTTGCAATCCCACATATAACTTCGGCGCGTGTTAAGATGACGCATATCATTTCAGGCCATATAGATTAAAATCGGTATTATTTCTTAGTGTAAGAGACAAAAGAAAAAGTAGAGACTTCTGTGATAAGCTCTTAGTTGATATTAGGATTTTTAGGATCTCAGCACAACCCATCGGGTTGGCCAATTGGTGAACGCGTCTTCCCAAATCAGCTGATTTGGAAGTCGAGAGCTCCAGCGTTCAAATCCTAGAAAAGTCAGTTAATTTTACACAGATTTGAATACTAGATCCTGGATACCGGTGTTCTTTAGTGGTTGGGTTTCAATTAACCACACATCTCAGGAGTGGTCGAACTGAGACACTTAATTTACACTCATTTACACTTATTACACTTCATTTACACTCATACATGTCATCGTCATTCATCCTCAGAAGTTTTATCTGAAAGGTAATTACCGGAGGCTAAACAGGAAAAAGAAAGAAAGGATCTTAGCACGGTTAATTTTTAGTTAATTTCATTTAAGCGGTAAAGTTTCACGTCACAATTTTCCCATATAGGGACTAAAAAATCCGCATGAGTTTGTACAGCAGCGAGCTTATCCAAAAGTTAATGTTTTTTGTGCGATTTCGTTTAAAAAAGTTGTGGCTCTTTCTTTTTTGAAAGAAACACAGTAACAGGGTATTCTTATCTTAAGATACTGCAGAACTGGTATTTTCCACAACTAAATTAAGACTGAAGAATTCATTTTTCGGAAAAATGGGGCCCTGCCACATTGGCATAGCCGACATCGTCGGTTTCTAAATGAAACATTCCCTCAATGCTGAGTAAGGCGTACGGGTCCCATGACTTGACACTACAGTCTTGGCCCCAAAGATCCCCAGCATTACATCTTGTGGTGATATATGTGAAACAAAGTGTTTATGTTCCATTACCTGCTGATTTTGATCAACTGAAAACCAGAATCAGAGGTGAAGCACGTCTGTTACAGAAGAGTGTCTGCAACGAGTTACGAAAAAATTCATTTATCATCTTGATGCTATCCGAGCATCAGAAGGAGAGAATATAGAACATACAGACACACTTATAGAACATATAGAACTTAGTAAGTGAAATTTTAAATATTTTTGAATAATATGTAATTTTTCTTTTAACACATTTTTATTATGAAATATATATATTTGAAATCGGCTCATTCATTTAGATACAATTCTAATATTATAATTATTTAAAAATAGATTTTTAATTTCGATAATTAATAAATTTTGTATAATAATTTTGCGTAATATTAGGAAATATAAAAACCAAATACTAATTTTTCAAGATATTTCTTCCTGGAATAGTTTTTTTCTTATATTTATATATATATATATTTTTTTTTTTTTCAATCACTTAATAGTTCGATAAGAGTTAAATTTAAAAACAGTTTCTCATTTCGTTGAAAAAATATTTACAGTAAGAGTTGCTGAGTTCGCTTTATTAAACCCTTTAGACAGATTCCATTTCTGTTTAATTTGTTGCTGTCTGGAGTCACCATACCTCTTTAAATATAAGCTAAGATATTCTTGAACATATTAATCTTGACATTTTCTCTTTAACTTTTAGTTTATTTCTATTATTTTTTTATTTTTATTTCAAAGCCACGCGTGTAAATGTGTTTTCTCAATTTAAATTCGATTAACAAATCTGTTTTTTATATTGTTTTGTTTTAAATAAATTTCTTTAAGTGGTAAAAATGTAAATAAAAATATATTTTTTAACTAAAATTAAATTAGCAATATTATTAAATAAAAATTTTTTAAATTAAAATCCCATTTATTATTATGAGTATGTTTTATTTAAAATCTATTTTTAAATTATTATACTACGGATAGGTAATACTTTATTACAATGTTGTAGAAGTAACAATCATTTGATAGACGTTGCTTGTATAAGTGATGACGTAGTAAATAACTCATATGTTTCTTTTATTTTATTTAGTTTATTTTAAAATTTATTAAAATGACACTAATAATTTCCCATTAGTAATGAGGTACTCCGGAAGTTCTAACATAAACTTAGCCTTACTATCTACTTAATATATTTATTTAGTTTTTTGGAAAAAGCTTTTAATGAATTTTCGCTGAAAATAACAGGTAAAATATAACATCCATATGTTGAAATTCAACATAAAATTAATCTGCAGATTTTTCGGTAAATTATTTATTAACAACAAATCGTTTAGTCTATATTTTTATATTTGCCGACCGGATAGGGATTAAAAGACAACGTTTTAACTGGAGAAACCTTATTGATGATGACAATAGCATCTAAGCTTTAAAAGGGTGTGAAACCGGGTGTGAGTCAGGAAGCGGTTGCGATTTTGTCTCCTAGACCAGCTGCCCAGGGGTCCAGACTATTAGTTTTGGGGTCGGCTACCCCATTCCCATATTAATCTCTTGTTTAATTTTGACTGCTATGCGGTCGACTATTTCCTATTAAAATGGATTTTTCTATTTAAACGTGAAATTATACTGTATCATTATCATCGTAATGTAATCTAGAAAAATATGGAAAATATTAGCTTAAGTTAAACATCGGTCAATATATCTTGCTTCTATAAGATAAATAATGTATGATAAGAAATAAATAAGTAATTTACGATAGAGGAAAAATATATCTATTAACACTGATCTTAAATCGTAGAAATTAGAAATAGCGCTAGTTATGAACTTATTTTCATTTACTGAGTTAGTGATATCCTATTTAAAAATGGAAAGGAGGAAAAGTATTTTTTTTTTTTAGGTTTATTCTATTTTTCCTAATATTTTTTGCGGCTGTGGTATAAGCAAATCATTTTATAAGAATTCCTGTCAATGAAATTAATGGTGTTCATTGCAAAGTCAGGCGTGTAAGTGAACTCTAGAGATCTTAGTTTTAGACCTAAATAATAACTAATTTCAGTAGATTTCTTAGCAGTATATCTCGGTGAAGAAAGGAACGATAAAACAATTCGCTCCTCAATTTGACTAATTCATCTGGACGCTTTGCATTCTTGAAAAAAGCTATGCCACTTACAGGAGTAAAATAAACTGATTAATTTGGTCATACTTTTAAAAATCTGATGTACCAATTATATTACATATCATATTTGTTTTAAAATGAAAAGTTCATAAAATTTTATTTCATTAATAATTTCTGATATTTTTTCATATTTTATTTATTTTTTTATTGTTATTATTGATTTATTATTTATAATAAAAATTGTTTTAATTTATAATAAATATATTTATTAATAAATCGATATATTTAAATTAAAAAAAAGTTAAAAAAGGAGATGAAATCGGATTTGAACCGATGTGCCCTCTCCTGGTAAGATCGAAATATTTCATTAATTAAAATTTTTTTGGCTGTAACTCTGGAACCAAAGAAAATAAATACCACTTATGATATATCGAAAAGGTCTCAATGAGGGCTTATTACTGTAGTTAAGACAAAAGTTCAAAATCCAGATTTTTTGTTTTTGGGCTTTTTTGGAAACTTTTGGTCCAGTAATTGCAATCAAAAGGGGAGCTGTTAAGTAGCTGTTATAGCAGTCCTAAATCCAAAGTGTCAATATCCTACGGCTAATCGTTTTTGAGTTATGCGTGATACATACGTACGTACGTACAGACAACACGCCGAAACTAGTCAAAATGGATTCAGGATGTTCAAAATGAATATTTCCATTGAAATCTGAAAACTGAAATTTTTCGCGATCACAATATTCCCTTTACTTCGTACAAGGAAATAAAAATTAACCAATATAAAAAATGATTTTATTGTTCGTAATTTAACAGGTTCTTTATAAAAATTATTAGTTCATCTCATTAAAATAAATAATGTTGTGTTTATATTAATGTTAATTATTTTAAAATTATTCCTGTATTTAGAATACGGAAATTTTAGTATTATTAATTCCCGTATCATTTCTTATAAATTACTAACATGTAACATATTGAAACGTCAGCATATATTGAAAAGAAGCCAAAAAAAAGAAATTCATACACAGTAGAAACTGTAAAAGAAAAATTATATCTGGTGGAAAGGGATTTATGAAAGATTATAAATCTTTTTTTTTATTAACCGGTATACCTTAGCATAACTGGAATATTCCTACGGCATACGAATACGATTGATATAGTGCCGAACTGTTTTCATTTGCTATTTAGCAGTATTTCTAAATTTATTCCGCTCATACAACTGAAATAAGTTTAGTAATAATTTCTAAATCACCAGAGAAAAAATCAAAAATCTATATATATGGCCAAAATAATTCTACTAATTGATGTATTTTTTAAGGTATTAATGTATTTCTTAATAAATATTATTAAATATTTAACAATAATGATACTGAATTTAAGATATAAAATAAAAAAAAACCTTTGTTAATTTTAAACAGAAAAAATGTATGTGTCACATATATGAGTATAATGAACCTTTATTTCTTCAATGTGCCCGCGACCCATTTTCCAGATGATTTGTGAACTTATATTTACCGCATCATTGATGATAACACCTCTAATCTATCGATTTCCTACCGATATCTCCTCTAATATCCTTAAGTTAATAAGGGAATAAATGTGAATTTTACCCATAACCGTTTTACTTACAGATTGGTCATCCCTAGTTAAACATTTATCCAACTTCGTAACTGATTTAGATATCTGTCAATTGGTTTTTTAATTTTTTTGTTTTATAAAGATTTTTCTTATGCTTTAATATACAAAGATACAGTGGATTAAATTTCCATTAGATACATTATGTTTATCAAACATTTTTAATTTTAAATATTAATTGTCTGGTTTAAAAACGATGATTGCAAGATATATGCACGTAAATAAAACTCACAACATTGTAGATTAATTAATAACCGTCAACGTAATAATGATAAGACTTTGTCTACACTCCACTTAATGAAATAATTCCTTACAAAACAATTAAGGGCTGTAATAGTACGAAAATTCTCTGGATTTTTATAGTTTTGCGTTTTAAAATAGAGTAATTCCACAAAAATATGTGCGTGTGAGAATGAGTACGTTTCTTCTAGGTCAAAAAATATTTGTCCATAATAATTTGAAAACTAACAGAGTTTTTTCGAACGAAATATTAAATTGTTATTTTTTACAAAAAAAAAAAAAAAAAAATGAATTAGTTTTTTTACCCAAGTTATCTATTAGTATACAGCTTATTATGAGAACTGAAAAAATTAGCAATAAAAAAATGTCAGTATTAAAAATATAAAAATAAATAAAATTCAAATATTCAGTAAAAATGAAATCATTGTTTACCGTTTATAAAACTTAATCTATAGTTTAGGAAAAACATTTTTTGTAATACTCGTAGAATTAAAAATTATTTTTTATTAAAATTGAAAGTTTTTTCTAAATATACTCAACCATTTCAACGTCTGTCAAAAACCCTTCAGCTTTTATGACAAATTTTCGTGTAAGATTCGCAGTTTTATAGGTATAAAAAACCTGGAGAAAATGGAACTGAAGTCATTTAGTATTGATTATGTTAGTCAGATGTGCAGATATTTTTTAATTAAGAAATTTAGAAATATAATAATTTTTTGCCGAAAATTTATATGAACAGAAAATAATTTTTCTTTCAAGATAAAAATTCCTTGAAAATGTATGTTGTAGTTTAATTTTTTGTAGGATGATTAACAGCCACTGTTTGTAATATTTTGCGTAAGAATTTTTTAATATAAAATAAATCTTCATATTTTTTCGATAATTTTATAAAATCTATTTTTATCTTTTTTTTTTATATTTATTTTTATTGGTAATGTTAAAAAGAAACTTGAGTTAACTGTGGAAAAATACGGAGTCTATATGTATTTATACAAATATCATGTTCACCTTATTTATGTGGTACAAAGAAATTATGTTTGTAGCGGCTGTTCACACATTGTTAGTAATAAAAAAAAAAAAAAAAAAAAAGAAAAAAAAAATAGAAAATGAAGAAGAAGTATAAGAAGAAGAAATAAGCGCGAGGGAAGTCATTTATAACAAGCTTAAATGTTGTCATTCTCGTGACATCCCTCTCAACCTATTCCGCCTCACTCTTCACACTTCATCTGAACTCCCTTCCAATTTTAACATTCTAAATGTTTGGCTAAGTTTAGGACACTATATAATATGTTACAACTAACTAGCCTACTAATTGCCGGCAGTAAATCATTTAATTTACAATCAGACGAGGAAGCTGTTCTTGTATGGAATACTTCATTATATAAAACATAAAAATCTCAGTTAGTTTAAAAGTTTAAAGTCTCTGTTAGCTATAAAATTTAAGATATTGTTTATTTCTCTTAATTTTACAAAAGTTTTATTTAAAAATAATTTGTTTTTTACATATAACTGGATGTGTTATATATCTCACTAACCATTATCCAAATTCTTATTTACTAATGATTTTTATTTTACTATACACTCATTTCAAATAATAATATATGTTCGCCTATTTAAAAATAATAAAATTCCTACTATGTTATTGTATTTCTTAATTTCATTATTAAGTACTTCTTTTATGTATGTAACAGTTTATTCGGAAATATATGTACTTGTATAATTAATATTATCTTTTATGATCGCATACGATCATTAGTCAGTCCGTTATGATGGACCTCTCAAATGATCCTCTTTGATGGGACTATTTGGGCCTTGCGATCCTCCCAGCACTTTTCTGATCACGTTCTCATCTTTGTGCCCTTTATAGTGTTGAAAATGTTCTTGTAGTGGGTTTTTTCTTGTGAGTGTGAAGAGACTGCTTTTATTCTTGATTTTCTTCTTTAATTTTATCTTATCTGCGGTGTCTTCTGGCGTAAGGTCAATTTCCTTCAGATCCTCTCTTATTTCCCTGATCCATCTGCATCCTGTCTTAATGTTTTTCGAGTCGAGATTATGCTGTACTTGCTGTTTAACAAGTCTTGAATCTTGCATCCTCATGATATGTCACCAAAGAATCCTAGTCTCCTCTTAAGCACGATATCAGTGATGGGTTGTAACTCTTTGTACACGACTTTTTCGGGCACAGTCCACCACTACCCAACTTTCTGGTACGTTTTATTGATGTAGGTTCTTCTAATTCTTCTTTCAATTTTCTGGAGTCCGTCTTTGAATGTTCGTTCAGATGGAAGAGAGTTCTGCTGCATAAGTGGCTTCTGGTTTTACAACTGTGTTGTAGTGTCTTATTTTTCCGTTTATTGATAAACGTTTTTATCGTTAAGTGTATCAGCTTAATTTTTGAACTTTAGAAAATTTGTTTCTTTTTATCTGGATCGCGGTTTTTTCGTTAAAGTTGATTTTTATTATTTCTCGGAAGTATATAGATTGGGTTACTATTTTGATTTTATTACCGTTTATATTTACTTCTTTCAATCGTGTTGGTTTTTGACGCATAATCTCTGTTTTTCGAATTATATTTTGAGGCTAATTATAACAAATAAATATAACACATATAACAAATCCTGTATAATACACGTATAACTTAAAAATTTTTAAAACAATAGTTTTTTTGTTAGTCTATTTTTTAACGCAAGAATTTTCCCTTTATGATGTATGGTATTCATCAATTTTTTATTTCCTATTAATTCGTTTTGTAAGCGTTGGCTTTTGAACAATGTTGCGTAATCCTGTGTTGTTTTTAAAATACGTTTAACTATATTTTTAAGAAAAGAAATTCTTTCAATCGGTGACTCGTTATGTGAATAACTTACTTAAAGAGTATTTATAATGACTTTTTACTAATAAAAAAAAATAAATATAAAATAAAAAAAAGTTTGATTAAAAAATTTTTCTTAAATATGAAAATATTACAATAAATTACTTTCCTTATTAAAATTTAATATCTTAGATTACCTCTATATATATATATATATATATATATATATATATATATATATATATATATATATATATAATCCCTAATGATATTAAAATATTTTTTCAATACAGGTTAACTAAATTAAGTTATTTCAAAGAGGGCGTTATGAACCTTCAAAGTATCCTCGGCATATTACTTTGTCGCTAATCCCTTTAACCAATATTTGGGAACTTCCTTCAATTCTTCATTGACCATAATTAGCTTAACATCCAAACATATTTCATCGATTGAAAATCTTTCTGAATTAAATCTAGAATCTATGTTCAAAATATCCCATCCGTATGAAAAAATCTCAACCCGAAAATTCATATTTGTTTGTTCTTGAATTCTGTTAAATGTAAATTTATCGATATATACGCTAAAATTTTATCTCGGCGTTAATCACAGTTGAAGATTTTAAAAAGAAATATCCAACAAACTGAGTTCTAAATTTCAGTTGGACGATTTTATCAACAATTTTTATCAAGTTGTTGATAACCGTGGGTCACCCTGAAAGTTCTTTGTCATACTCGTTCGAAAACATTTCACAATGTTTTCCTACATTTATTTCATTCACTCAAATTAAAACCGTTCGCAGCAAGCACTGATGAATTTCAATGATACACGCTTTGAAAATTTAATTAATTTATTTCGTTGTAGGGTCAAATATCGATTTATCTTATTCATTTAAATATTTACAACCCGCATTTAAATGCCATAGGGAGATGTTGAAAGTAGCAATAAATGTCATCGAATTGATCAATTATAAGTTTTCAGGTGTACCACCTTAGGAAAGAAAAATTATTTATACTTTCAATAAGCTCTTCAGACTATTTACCAAAAGATTTTAATCTGACAACCGTCTTTTTCCCAAGTATACAAAATGATATACGAGTATATTGAAGTGTACGTTGAAAAATACTCGAATTAAAAGTCTGCAGGGAATATTTTTTAAAAAATAGAAAATTACGGTAAATATTTTAAGTTTTTAAGTCATCTTATACACAGTGCTAAACGTAAAGAGTCTTCATCACTCAGTAGTTTATACTAAATTCATATTTTGGTTAAAATGCATATATGGGTGTGAGATGGGTAAAATAATATGGAAGATGTTGGTATGATTGGAGCTGCAACGGAAAGGACTGTTTATTGTCTGCACAATTGAGTATTACCGGTCTGTGTCGAGCGTTGGCTTTTGAACAAGGTAGCGTAATCGTGAATTGTTGTTTGCTAAAATGCGGTTAACTATTGAAAAACATGTATTCGTGATGGAAACTTACGAAATAGCCTATTGTGTGTCGGTGAAAGTTCAAGAAGTACTTTAAAAAGGAAGTTAGTTAAAAAGATTTTGAAACAGGTTCGGTGTTCGACCAGAAACGTGCACGACACAGGCCAGTAAGCAGGTCTTACAGGACATTAAAACGACAATTGCAAAATCTCTTCATAAATCTTTGCAGAGACTGAGCCGGAAAAAGATTATTTTACTAGGTTCAGTCCACAGTGCAGTAAGAAGGATGCAGAAATGGTATCCGAATCGAATGCCGGTTTTCCATGAGCTAACTAATGTTGATTATGCCACTATGTTGATTATGTTCACTACTGCCAGTAGTTCAAGAAATTTGTTAGAGAAAACATTGGCATTATAGATCAAGTGTTTTTCACAGATAAATAATGGTTTCACGTTGGCGAGTATGTAGTTAAAACTACCGGACATGGGGTGCTGAACACCGCACAGTTTCTTTGAATCTCCCCTGTTCCCCCAAAAATTGGTGTATGGTGCGGTTTCAAGGCGACGAATAAGGGACTCTTGTTTCTTGAAAAAATGCGGATGCTGCTGTTTACCAAGAAATTAACCAGCAGTTCATAGCCTTACCGCAAGAGGATAAGCGTAACTGCTGACTGTAATAGAACAGCATCACTTGCCATGTAGCTTGCTGTACTATTGAGATGCTACAGGAGTGTTTCGGTGACCCACCGGGTTGGTCTAGAGGTGAACGCGTCTTCCCAAATCAGCTGATTTGGAAGCCGAGAGTTCCAGCGTTCAAGTCCTAGTAAAGCCAATTATTTTTACATGGATTTGAATGCTAGATCGTGGATACCGGTGTTCTTTAGTGGTTGGGTTTCAATTAACCCCACATCTCCGGAATGGTCGAACTGAGAATGTACAAGACTACACTTCATTTACACTCATACATATCATCCTCATTCATCCTCTGAAGTATTATCTAAACGGTAGTTACCGGAGGCTAAACAGGAAAAAGAAAGGAGTGTTTCGGTGGAAGAATCATTCCTAAAGGACTGATTCCCAACAAGGTTCCCAAGGTACCAAGGTGGATATGACTAGTCCAGACTTCTTTCTTTAAAGTTACTTAAAAGAAATTTTTTATATGAGCAATCCATACTTCCTGCAGGAATTGAAGACAACCATCCAGTAAATAGACAGGGAACACCTAAAAAAGTCACCAGGAACTTGTTGACAATTGCATAGAAATGGGTGGCCATCATTTTCAACACCTTCTGTGTTTGCCATTAAACTATTATTTATAGACTAAACTAAGTGATGGGGTCTCTTTTAAGTTGAACTTTCTGTATTATCTAAATTAAATATTTTCCAAAATTTATTTTAACATATATTCTTATTTTTATATTAAAAGAAAGACCTTTTATAATTCGAAATAATTATATAAACCGTTACATTTAAAAAATTTCATTGTTGGTTTCTTTTTTAAAAATTCACTAGTTTTTGTTATTTCAAATATTTGAAACAAGAATATTTAAGGACATGAAATTTCTTTGAATTTCTGTTTGCGTCGTTTTTTTTAATGAGAATCGAGGACAGACAAAAGTAGAAAACTCAGCTTTTATATGCTGTGATTTTATATAGTAAATGAAATCGTTTTATTTAAACAAGAAGTTATGATTTTTTCCCTTCTTTTTGAATTATGTTTATTAAATTATTATTATATGGAACTCGTAATTATTAATTCAATAAAAAAGCTCTGTGTTAGACTTCATATCTTATTTTCTATCTAATTAATTTTTAATATTAAAACATAAAGATTATGAAATTTAAAATAACAGCGATTTTAATATGCTTATTGTAATGAACCGTTTCTGTAGAATATCAATAATTAAATAATAATATCATTAATTTTATTTATGGTGCTCTATTCATATAAATAAGTTAACATGTTTATAAATAATATTTGAAACTTTTTAATTTCAAAATAAGTTATCGCTGGATACTTTAATGTTAATTCTAAAATCTTGCTGCTTGCCCATTTTTAATTATATATTTGTGTTTATTAACGGCTAAAATACCGTTTCATATTTCAGAAAAATATTACACTTCTATAATATTAAACGTCATGGAAAGAAACAATAGTTCGTATAATAGATCCCCAATTTTTGAAGTCGATAACGTTTTACGCTCGAAATATATCTTAATCATAAATAAAAGGAATCTAACATTTTATACACGCTTAATAAACTAATTTTAAATTAGTTGTACAAAGCTGATTCAGCTGATTTATAAGCTTATTCAGCTGATTTGCGATGACGAGTTCACCACTAGACCAACCCAGTGAGTCTCAATGAAAATATTTAGTTAGCATTATCTATTTTGTTTATTTTTTTATTTTTATTTTTTTTATTTTTTGTTTAATTCTTTTTTGTAAACGAGTTATTTTAACTTCAGAAAAACAAGAAGCCTGTCCACAGGGTTGGGTTTAGATAAATTTAAATAACAGCGCAAATTCGGAGACGATGTAATTATTTCTTTGTTTTAATGCTGTCTCATCACTCACCTTCTCTCTCACTCTCTCTCTCTCTCTCTCTCTCTCTCTCTCTCTCTCTCTCTCTCTCTCTCTCTCTCACTCTCTCTCTCTCTCTCACTCTCTCTCTCTCTCGTGATGTTATGCTAACTTAATGATGAAATCTCAGATATTGCTTAATCATACATCTCTTTGTAATATTCAATGAAAACATTTCTTTCTTTTCTGTTTAGCCTCCGGAAATAGTATTATTTAGAGGATAAATATCTTCTAAAGTATTATTTAGAGGATATTATGTATGAATGTAAACAATGAAGTGAAGTCTTGCACAGTCTCAGGTCGACCATTCCTGAGATATGTGGTTAATTGAAATCCAACGAACAAAAGAACACTGGAATCCACGATCTAGTACTCAAATCCGTATAAAAGTATCTGCCTTTACTTGGATTTGAGCCTTAGAACTCTCAATTTTGAAATCAGCTGATTTGCGATGACGAGTTCACCACTAGACCAACCCAGTGAGTCTCAATGAAAATATTTAGTTAGAATTATCTATTTTGTTTATTTTTTTATGGTTGTAGAACTATTTAAGAGGTTACAGTGAGCTTGAAAATATTATTAAAATTTAATTTCATTAATAACTTGGCAAATAAATAACGTTAACATATATTCAAACTAAAAGAAAGTATCGAAAGATCTTCGAGTTTATCATATTTTATTGATTTTTAGTATAAGTATTTTAGATTACCAATTATCTAAATTTTAAAAATAAATTTATTTTATTAATAAAATCTGTAGTAGACGTACGAGTTCAGTTTCTTATTGACCCATTTTTCCAACGCACAGAATTATATAAAATCATTTTATGACACTACAGGTTGTAGATTTGTATAAATTTTGAATTAAAGATTATTAACCTACCCGTTTTGGTATGTCATTTAAAAAGTAGATCTAAGATACAAGGTGTTTAAAGAAAAATAATGTGCTATATTGAATGCTATTAATTATAAATATTATTCGTGAAAAATAATATCGAGATCAAATTTTTTTATAACAAACGTTGAAAGTGTTCAAAATTTTCATCATTGCAAGTGTACATTGATAAAAATGGATTTAACCTATCCATGGTAATGGATTTACCCAATCCATAGCAATGGATTTACCCTCTTTTTCGTATTCCGTGCAACCTTTCGAAGTGTACCTTATCCACTTTCTCGTAATTCTTGAGTTATGTTGGCTTTCAGTTCTTCAGTGGCGTGTGGATTATTTTTGAATACACAACCTTTTTAGATATACCCAGAAAAAAAAGTCTGCAGGAGAAAGATCAGGTGACCTAGCTGGCCATAGGCCAATCGAATTACTCTTTCACTAAAGAAATTTCCCAAAAGTTCTATTGTTGTTCTTGCCGTGTGACACGTGGCCCCATGTTGTTTAAAGTACGAATCTCTCTCATTTAATTCTAAATTTGCAATAAATTGTGTTACAGTTTCTTGGTAGCGGTTTGCATTAAGAGTGTTTTCAAAGAATGTGGGGACAATCATTCTTCACCTGAAAATTGCAAACTAAATACCAATTTTCTGTAAGTGTAGATGTCATAAACAGATGATGTGAGGATTGTTGGAGCTTCAGTAATAATCACTTCATTAACGTAACTAATCGAATGAAACTAAGTCTCATCTGTAAAAAAAGACATTATTAAATACTTTTATGCTTTCTCGAACGAACCGATAAAACCATTAACAGTAGTGGAGTCTAGCAGCTTAATCAACTGGATGTAATTCATGTGATACATTAATTTGGTATGGCTTTAAATAAGTAGCGGGTAGCTTAACATGCACTACTCAGAGATATTCCTTTTTGTTGCGCAAAGTTTCGTAATGTGTTTTAAAGGTTAAGGTGATTTTAAAAACCATACCCTAACATTTTTCAATGTTTCTTCATTAAGCACTGAACATGTCCGGCTATGTGTCTTCAAAAAGAATCAGTCCTTCTATACTTCTTTATCAAACGATGAACTGAAGATTAATTTGGTACATTTTTAACCGGGAACTGTTTTTTAGGTACAAAAAAGCTTCTTGGCACAAAACAAATGATTTAGTTATTAAATAGTTTTCCACAATAAAAATCCTTCCTTCCGTGTTCAAAACCATTTCTTCTTAATAAAAAAAAAACTTACTATTCACAAAAAATAAATAGAAAATTATATCAGCTGATTATAAAACAGTAGGCAATGCTGCCAACCTCTTCATCCGAAATTATTATATTAACTTTTCTAAAAAGTATTTTGCTTGTGTTGAGTTTTAAAACAAACAGCCAGTGTAAGGTGTATAAGTACATATTATTTATAAATTGTTATGTTTCTATATTTATTTTATCTATTGATTCTTTTCTATTTACGTTTTATTTGCTATTATAATAAATTTAATTTCTTTGTAATTTTAGTTAACTATTCCTGTACATCTTCCGTGTATTAATTGTTATTTCTTTAACTTCAGTATATAGATTAAATTTCTGTTTTGTTCGTATGTGTAAATAATTATTATAATCAGTTTAGATTAATTATATCAGTTGAAATTAAACTTAACATTATATTTGATTAGCTTCTTTTTTTTTTATTGAAGTATGTGGTAGAAATAACTAGGAGGTTACTACTTGCTTCCTAACGCCACCTCCATGAGGCAACTTATTCAATCTAATTTAATTTCCCAACTAATTTCACTTTTTTTTTACAGTCAAAGAGCATAATCATAGAGATACAACCCACATAATATTTCCGCGCGCGCACACAAAACATACACCCAGACAAACACGTATACACACAGACATACAAGAAACCCAAGGTTTGGTCTAATGGTGAACGCGTCTTCCCAAATCAGGTGAATTGGAAGTCGAGAGTTCCAGCGTCAAGTCCTAGTAAAGGCAGTTATGTTTACACGGATTTGAATGCTAGATCGTGGATACCGGTGTTCTTTGGTGGTTGGGTTTCAATTAACCACACATCTCAGGAACGGTCGAACTGAGATTGCAGAAGACTACACTTCATTTACACTTATATATATATCATCCTCTAAGTATTATATGAACGGTAATTACCGGAGGCTAAACAGTAAAAAAAAAGAAAGAAAGAGATACACGTATACTGTGTATTCAGTAGTAATTAGTATAAATTAATGTTTCCACTTACCAACAGTTTTTAATGTGTGTCCTAGTGCTTTTGGAGTCACCTCCATCATCAGGGATTTTACTGAAGTACTTAATTTAATATTATGTGTATAAATTTTCTATGTATAATTATAATTTACTTTAAATTAAAATTGTTATGTTCATAATATTAGGTCGTCAAATAATAAAATAATTTGTACCTCAATAAGATTGTAACGTCATGTCCGTAAGATGTTTACGTTATATTCTTATTGACGTATAAATTATCTTATTATTTGACGATCGACTATTATGAACATAACAATTTTAACTTAAATTATAATTATACATAGAGAATTTATACAGACAAACATTAAATTAACACGTTCAATAAAATCCATGATGATGGAAAAGTGACTGCGAAAGCGCTAGAACACATATATTGAAAATTGTTGGTAGGTGAAAACAATTATTTATACTAATTGTATTAATACCAACGGTGCTAAAATGCTTAGAAAAGTAGACAATTAGCTTACTCTATCACCCTTTTTAAGATTTCAAAACGAAAGAGGGATCTAAATTCTATTCTAATGTGGATTCAATTTTACTCTTTTTCACGATTAATGTATTGATTTCTTTTCATTTTTTTTTTTTATAGTGTAAGTTTCCTACTCATTTCTTTCAGATTATATCAGCGGAAGATTTTTTAAACAAAATGTTACACGATTTACATACGTATTTTAATTATTTGTGCATAATTTTTTAGAATCAAATTATTGATATATTATTAAAAAAAGATGAGAGAGAGAGGAATATGTTTAATTCGATTTCAGACAAGACAACCGAAACTCACGGTAGTACGTAACTTAACGTTATTTCTTGCATTTATTTTTCTTATTTTTATCAAGAGGCATATCTCTTTTTCGTTATTTTCTAACAATATTTCTTTTAACTGGCGTTTAATTTTTTTATAAAAAAAACGGCTTTAAAAGCACATAAAAATCTATTGAGATAAATAATAGATTCGGTTGAGGTCTCATTTCATAGAAAAACACATCAAGTTTTATCGCCCAACATTCACACTGGTTCAATATTGCTTCCATTTGTAATGCGACATACATCCCAACTGAAGTCGATTTCATTCCAGACTGTAGCCA
Source organism: Lycorma delicatula (assembly GCF_047948215.1). NCBI lineage: Eukaryota > Metazoa > Arthropoda > Insecta > Hemiptera > Fulgoridae > Lycorma > Lycorma delicatula. The sequence goes on along the minus strand of NC_134457.1, from coordinate 185,258,975 downwards.
ACATATCGGGCGTTACCTTTGCAGCTGCGGCATTAATTCGAAGTTTTAGCTCAACAGGATCAGCAGGCAAAGGTGGTACATAAACCCGATCTGTAATGAAACCCCAGAAGAAAAATTCTAGCGGGATCAAATCTGGGGAGCAAAGGGACATGCATTTGGACTTCTACAATCGATCCACCGACGATACATTGATGGGGATCGAGTATTAAGAAAATCTCGGACTTCTAGGCGGTAGTGAGGTGGTACCCCGTCTTACTGATAGTAATGGCATTCATCAAAGTCATCATCGTCTAACTGAGAAATTTGAAAATTTTAAAGCATTTCCAGATAAACGATACCATTTACGGTTGTCTCCTGGAAGAAGAACGGTCCGTTTCAGCCGTTAGAAGAACGGGTCGCTCTTTTGTTTTTTGTGTAGGCACAAAAACATTGACCTTCGGGTTACTAGGAATGTGCTGCAAAGTTTCATGAGGGTTTTCGCTTCTCCATATTCAGTAGTTATTGGTGTTGACCTCGCAACTGATTTTGACTCATCACTAAAAATTACATTGTCTAAGAACGTATCATTGTCTGCAGTTCTATCCGTCATTTCCACACAAAATATGCAGCCGAACAACTTTGTCGTAATCTGTAAATTGAACCACTGTTAATTTAATTTGTACGGCTTCTAGCGCAATCGTTTACGTAATACGTGCCAAACAGTCGTTTTTGGATTGCCTGTCTCACGTGACGCACGTCGAAGTTGATTTCTTCGGACTATGTGCAAAGCTTTATCTAAGTTTTTCCATAGCAGCATGTATGTTTAACAGAACAGCCTGTCTCAACGAAGGTTTAGTGACAAGAATAAATTGTATGCCTATTAGGAGGCTCCCTACCGTACTCTCTACGAAAATTACTTTGAATTGCAATTGCTGATTGCAAATCGTGAGACCAAAAAACAAAGCGAGCACCAGTAAATTATCCATTTTTAATAATACTGGTGGTCAAATTCGGTTCTAATGAATTACGCGAGTCAAAACGAGATGCATTTTCTTATGAAATAAGATCTCTAAGTTATCTAAATAAATCTTTATATGTTTTTAACGTTGTGAAATCCTTTTTGAATCACCCGTTATTTTACATAAGAATAAAATTATATAGATTAAAATATAATCTACTAAAGAAATAATAAAATTTATTTCATGAATATTAAAAAGTAATACGATATATTATTTAATCTGTTTTTTCTTTTCTTTTTTTGACTGTTTGTAATTCTTTAATATACTTTTATAATTCAAATTAAATTAAAGGTTAGGTATTCGATTTTTATTTTCCGCCAATTTCAAAATCGTTTAAATAAAAAAATTGCTAAATAACGTTTTTTTACTTTTATACGTGTATTTTTAAATTCTATGTTTAAGAATTTTTATTTTGTTTCAATGGTTTTTTTGTACCGGTATTTCATCCAAGAAATTAAAATGGTTAACTAGTATACTACTTACTGCACAACTGTAATTTTAATGTTAATTTTTTTTTTCATTTTGCGTGTAAAAAAAATATAATATTCTATTTAAAATTCAAATATTAACTTTAACTTCTTGAGTTGTGTGAATACTTCCTGTGTTTTAAAAACTTTAATTTTTTAGAGTTTGTATGGAAAAATTCGTTAAGAAATATATATTTGTCAGTATAGAATGAAAATTTATAGTAAAAATATTAGGTAATCATTACAGAATAAGCTGGTAACTTATTTTAATAGGACTTATTTATAAATTATTTAAATAATAATTCACTTAATAATAAAAAGATGTGAAATATTTATAATATACATGTACAGTATATAGAGCGATGAAAGGGTGAACAAAATAAAAGAGCCACCCTGAATCCTTAGTCTTTGTCTGTCCGAAAGGCGGTGGCAATGTAGCAACAAAAACTCCCCTGAAATAAGTGCTTTTAGTCTCTACCATACATAAACATACTTGACCACAACGAGCTGCTTATGTTCAGTCAAGAGTATATATTTCAAAGAAGAATCCCGCTACTATGTAAACTTTATCTTTCAGTTTTTTTTTTTTATACAAAAACTATTATGAAAAGAAACAGTTATCCTTTAAAAGAAAAATTATACTTGGGGGTTAAATAAATATCTTGAGAGAATTTTTATCAAGAATAAAAATTTATTGTATCGTATTTCTAAATAATTAAACAATGTTAATTTATTATAATAAAAAATACAACGTAAAACGTTTTTGTTTATTATTAATCGTTTTTGTTCATCTAAAAAGTACTTTCTTAATTTATCGAAGCAACTTGCAGTGAATTATTGAAACAAAACAATATATGTGTAACAAACTTTATTTAAAAAATCTGGTCTGAACACTACATGACTTTCTTGTACGCCTATTAAATTACATATACACATTTTTTTTAAAAAAGAAAGTACATAAAATTTTATTCATTAATAACTTATGATATTTTTTCTTTTTTTTTTAATTGTTATTATTGAATTATTATTTATTGTAATACTTTTTTACAATCAGAGAATAATATTTATTAATAAATCAATATATTTAAATTTAAAAAAAAATGTATATGAAATCGGATTCGAACTAATGTACCTTTCTCTTGTAAGATCCAAATATTTAATTAATTAAGGTTTTATTTAGCTATAACTCTGGAATCAATGAAAATAAGTACCACTTATGATATATTGTTGAAAAACTCTCAATGAGGGCTTATTACTGCACTTAAGAAAAAGTAAAAAATCCAATTTTTTGGGGTTTTGGACTCTTTTGGACACTTTTGGTCCAGTCGATTGCAATCAAAAAGAGAGGTGCACAACTAGATGTTACCACAGTTCTAGTCCAAAATTTCAATATTCGTACAAGGAATTAAAAATGTATAAAAGACCACTCCCAGTGTACAGTTGAGTGGTTTATTGTATTTAATGTAACTTTTCGTTTTTAATAGGATTGTACAACTAACCTTATTTATGTACTTGTTTCGTCAGCAGTTACTATTGTTTTTTTTTTTTTACAAGAGTAATATTATTATATGTTTTGTGAGAATTTTATTTCTAATTTTCTATATTTACTTTCACCAATTGTTCTGTATGTACTGTTGATTATTTTCAGAAATCAAAATCCGTAATATAATTTTAGATCTGTACTTTTGTAAACTGTTCTTGAACGTCTTTGTTTTTTTAATGCTAATTTAGCGTATCTCATTCTTTGCATTTAAAAGATGTTTTGATCAATAACTGGAATTTACTTTCAACATTTTCTAAGCAGGTATATTGTTTTAATTTACCTTGGATTATAATTATTTTCGAATACAGAAAGTAGTTTTCGATATTTCTTAAAACAAAGTGAAACGGCAATCATTCTGCGTTTGATTAAAGACCTTATAATTCTATGATAACAAATTTATATAGCTCAACACAACGGTTGTGAGCGTTAGCTTAGTCAAATAAAATTGTTCTTCAGTTCTATTTTATCCGTTCTATTTTAAGGGAAATTAGTTTTTAGGTTCGTAGATGATGTCCCTGTATGGTTGAAACAACCAATACTTAACGTGGAACATAATAAACGTCTTCACTATTACCATAAAAAAAATATTTCAGATTTATCCGTATCTATTATTGTAGATACACAGTCTATTGTTCAGTTAAAAAAATAAAAGTATACCAAACTTTATTTAAAAGGGAAAAATTATATTTTGTTTCTCAAAAAATACTTTTAAATCTTTAAATTTGAAACTACATACGCGTTTCGTTCATTAAACAATTATCATCAATTAATAATAAGAAAATTTGTAAAAGGCCAAACAAAATGGAAAGAACGCTTTTGCTTATGTTCGATCTTTACTCAGGAACAAATAAATGTGTCGATTTCGATAGGGTTTTCTTGAAGAGAAATTTCTTGTGGTGGTCATTCAGTAATTTTCTTCAAAATAATATCGCTTGAAAATATTTTAAAAGGAAAATAACACGGTCACATGATCGATTTGAAGATAGTTTTATTTGTTTGTGATGATTATTGATATAGTATAGTTATAAATAGTTTGATATCATATTAATGTACAAAGAATTTCCACAAGAAAAAGAAACTTGAAATAATATCTACTGTCCAGAAAATTTTAAGTAACAAACAGAAGTCATTTCTTAAATGTCTCTTTTGTACCTTTTTCTTCTTTTTAATCAAGTTTCAGGATTCTCGCTTTTTATGGTTTTTATTCAGTCTTTCTTTATAAGCTAATCCAAATTTTAAATAAAAAATCTAAAATAGATTTTTAATCTAATAAAAACATACTTCCAATACATAAATCTAGTACAGAAATCTACTTAAAAAAGATTACTTTTTTTGGGTAATTTTTTAATTCTGCTTAAACTTCGACTTTTTTTAAAAAGTAATCTTTTAATTTTACTTTTTCAATTTGACACCAAATTAAGGGTTAGTAAAATGTAAACATCTTCTTTTTTTAAATTAGTACAGGCTTCAAGTAATTAAAATTTAAGGAAAAATGGAATGAAGACTATAGTTTTTTACTTATTAATTTTTTTTTAGAATAGGATTTATTACTTTTTAATGTTTATTTATTTTAAACCAAAACCATTTTATTCATAATAAGCTGATTTGTTTTTATTTTCAGTTTTTTAACAGATTTTATTGCAATTTCGTCAATGTAAAATTAAATTAAAAATGTAATGTAATTACATTTGAAAATGTAATGTAATTATTAAATTAAAAATATATTCATATAAATTAAAAATTAGAATACATTGATAAAAATTTACTGCAGTTTTACTGCAACGGATGAAAAGACTGATTTATAAGCACAGTGTACCCTGCTGATGAAGCCAAACAAGCAAAATAGGGGTGGGTATGTTATTTAAACACCCTCGATGCGGCGTTTTTCCACGCCTAATCGAGTTCCAATACAGGGATGGGAACGTGTGTTATTGTGTGTGTTTGTTAATATATATATATATGTACATATGTATCTGAATATGTATATGTATACCGCATCATCACTTACAGTTGGAAATGAATTTATTTATCTACTGACTGTTACGTTGACGCGTTTGGTTTTTTTTTTACCAAATGAATGTTTCAAATTGATGGTTGAGTTTTTTTTTATAAATTCGTGTAAACCCGAGGGTGGTGATCGATCGAAAATTCTTTGTAATAACAATGGAACGTTAGCGGCCGTCATGATAAAAAATAAAGAAACTAAATGTTCAATTCTAAATATATATATATATATATATATATATATATATTATTACATACATTAAATGGATTTTCTCATTTAACATGTAAATTTATATTACGATATAAAATGAGTTAAATAAACTTTACATTTAAGTGACATATTATTAAAATATTTTTACGCCGTGATTTTTAAGCTGAAATAAACATCTGATTATAATTCGTGTTATAATTTTATTTATTATATTTTTTTTTTTAAATTGTTGTCATTGAAATAGTTCTATTTAAAAATATTTTAGAAAGTAATAAAATAAAAATCCCTGTTGGATTAGACGTGTCACGTTAAAAATGAGTTAAAAATGTAATTGTACATCTTTTATTGTTTGAAAGTAATTTTTTTTTAAGAAAAAACTATAAAATTTTATTTAATGGTTTATTTATAGAAGAATATTTTTATTGAAATATAAAAATAACAATATAAAATAATTTAAAATGTTTTATAGTTAAGTAGAATACGATTTAGTAAAGCTTTAAATCTCTAAAAAGTACTTTATTTCTAAATGAATGTTTTGGTTGAAATGATGTTTGGAGTTATTTCTAGTTGTTTATGCCGGAACTTTCTGATAATTTTCAGGTAAAAAGGTTATACCTACGTTGTTTCTGATAATTCAATCTCATTAAGAAAATTGTAAAATAAATATTACTCGTATAACTTAAAGCTTAACAACATGAAAATATTTTATAAACGTTTTAAGCAAAATAAATTAAAAAAAAAATTTTATTTAACTTCATTTCTACAAATTAAATGTCATTATAGAAAAGAAAGATTTTTTTTTATTGTTTTAAAATGCAAATTAAAATACAACCAAATAAAATTGAAAAATATATTATGAGTAGGTAAAATTTCTTACATGACATCAAATTTATTCTAAATTTTTTATAGCGTAGTTCAGGAAACAGTCAAAGAGCCTTTAGAAAGAAATTTTTAGAAAGAGCCTTTAGAAAGAAAGATTTTAGATTTTTAAAAACTTGATAAATTTTGAATTACTCTGGTATTTCATTACACTTATCGAAAGATAAATTTCTACAATATGATATTCCAATTAATGCCAGTCCGTTGTATCTTCGGAGTATCTAATTAAGATTCTGATTACTTAGTTATTTTGGTAAAATAACAAAGAATTAACAATTTTGGTTAAGAATATCAATAAATATCAAATAAATAACAGAATAGATGCTGTAAACAATACGGTGTATTGTAAAGCGTTTTGAATAAGCTAACGTGAACTTTGTACCTATTGTACTTAGATTCGGTTAAAAAAATTATGTTCTTAACAGAAAGTTGCTTTGTTTTTTTACTTCCTTGTACGAAGTAAAAGTATTGTGATCGCAAAAAATTTTGGTTTTCAGATTTCAACGGAAATATCCATTTTGACCATTCCTGAATTCATTTTGACTAGTTTCGGCGTGACGTACCTACGTATGTATCTCGCATAACTCAAAAACGATTAGCTGTAGGATGTTGAAATTTTGAATTTGGGACTGTTGTAATATCTAGTTGTGCACCTCCCTTTTTATTTCGATCGACTGAACTAAAAGCATACAAATTAAAAAAAAACCCAAAAAATGGATTTTGGACTTTTTTTTAATTGCAATATTAACCTGTAATTGAGACCTTTTCAACGATATACATAAGTGGTACTTATTTTCATTGCTTCCAGAGTTATCGCCAAATGAAATTTTAATTAATGAAATATTTGGATCTAGATGGGGAAGACATATCGATTCGAATCGGACTTCCTCTCTTTTTTTTAATTTAAATATATTGATTTATTTATAATTATTAACCTCTGATTGTAAATCGTGTTTACGTTAAATAATAAAAACAAATAAAAATAATAATAATAACAATAAATAAAAATATGAAAAAATATCAGAAGTTATTAATTAAATAAAATTTTATGTAAGTTTCATTTTAAAAAAGTATGTATATGTAATTTAATAGGCGTACAAGGAAAGTCATATGGTGTCCGCATCAGATTTTTTTTGTAAATAAATTGTTGTAAATATAAATTGTATAAACAATAATAAATAATTGCATTGTAAATAAATTGTACATAGAAAAAAATCAGTATTTATATGTATACGAAAAAAACATGGTACTCCTCCTTTCTTTGGATTGTGATTGTTTTCGGTTGAATAAATTCCAAAGGCCTATGCAACAATTCTTTTATACCAACAGATATCGGAATTTTATATTTCTGGAAGTTCACCAACCGTTCAGTTTTATTATTTGGTTCAAGATTAAATTATTATAAAAAAATATTCTGTACAAACTTTGTAAAAGTTCGCTTCCTCATATAAGTGAAAGAAAAACGTTCCAGAGATCTTTAGTAGTGAGAACGAATATTGTAATCGTCTGCAACCGTAACGGTAATCGTCTTTCTTCCGAAGAATATCTTGTTTCATTTCACTCAAGGCCAAGTAGTTCCGCTTTAGATAAATCCCTCAACCTCGCTGTTTATTTTTTGTTTTAATTTGTAAGAGAGATTTTTCATACTTAAAACAATAGGTATTCAGTGGCCACCATTTCATAAGGTTTCCCAGTGATAATCTGTAGGTCAAATATGAGAGCAGTTCTAAATGTAAGGTAGATCGAAATAAACAGATAATTTTTTTTCCAATTACTTGTGACAAATACAAACCATAATGAATTTTATTTTTAATATTTTTCAACATAACCCTCAACCCGGCTTAAATTATTAATCCTACACTCAAAATACTATGTAAATTAACGTCTTCTTTCATATTTGTCAGCCAGTTTATGGTATAAGTTTTCACTTTCTCATGAATCAAAATTTGTTGTAATATACTTATTTCAGCTTTCAGTATTGAAATCGAAGAACTCAAAGCAAATCGTTGCCATGCGAATTAATGCACGGCGGTCTCCTTGGGAATTACTAATAAAATATTGATAATATGTTTTTTTTTCAATTCCATTATCGTCATTTGTTTATAGTAAATCGTTTATTCTTTATGAATCTCTTTATTATTCGAACCGTTAAACTTCGTATATTATAAATTGAACCTTTTAAATTTATACGACAACAAAAATTCAATTAAAAAATGTTTAATAATTTGTTGTCATAACCTTTAACGCAAACAATAACAATGAACTTTACTATTTAAATACTAATATTTTAAAATGAAACTTGTTGATTATAATTTGCGCTTGTGTCCATGTAACAGGATTAATATACTTTACTTTTAAAACCAACTTCATAAAATAATAAAAAATAATATGAGTAAAAGTAACTGTTTTAAAATATCAGGAAATAACATCTATCAGAACACTAAAACTTTGGTATTTCAGTTTTTATTTGGCAAATGAGAAAATTTGTTATATTTATCGACTTCTTTCAGAGATGTTTTTTATCACAAACACTTTTTTGGCATTTTTTTGGGTAAAAAACACAAAATATGTAAGCATATTTTTTTTGTTATTATATGAACGAGACTACCCTTATTTTTCAAATGTTTTTTATTCAATATTTTTAATTATAAAATAATAAGTTATCGATTGTTTTACTTTATCAAGAATACAATAAATAATTTCATACAATCATAAAATTTATCTTAAATATTTTTTCTTTTACAATACTACATTGAGAGGCAGTTTATTATATGTTAAGAAAACGATAAGAAAAATACAAGAGACAGAGTGCGCTGTAAAAAGAGCCGCGTTAATTTATGGCATGATACAATACTATCTTTTATTGCGCCCTTTTGCACACGTTTCTGACATTTATCTACTCTTTAAAAATTGAAATTTTCAGTCTTATTTGTTTGTTTGTTATTTGGTTTTTTTTATTTGTAACTTGTTTTGTAAAACTTTAAAAAATATTTTATTGTATTTACTATTCTTTTATTAAAATTTGCAATTCATTAAGAGTAAAATAAATAGACTTTTATTAAATAAAATATTCGTGGCGTTTCATGGAAGTAACGATTTTTGTTTTATAATAGATAAAACTATGAATAAACTGAAAAAGGGTATTTTTGTTTTGTTTTCAAATAAAAGACAATAAGACAAACTAAAATTATTATAATTATAAATACTGGAATTAAAATTTGACTTAGTTTATTGAAATATTATTTAGTATATATGAGTTAGAGTAAAATTACTATTCCTTAATCTTGAGATAAATATTTACGATTTATTAAGATAAACTAACTGATCGTTTGAAAATAAAATTGAAAAAATAAATAAATTTAATGATTCCTAAATCTCTCTTCTTGTTGCTATGAAAGAAAAATAACTTTATACACATGCAACTTAAGAATTGTACTATGGAATGCGGAATCTAAATCGAGTACACAAATAAATTTACGTAATTTACATAAGTACATAATATAAATTTACATAAGTACATTACATAAATTTACATTAGCTAATTCATTATAATTAATTTTCCTTATTAAGATTTTATAAAATAGGCTGTCCATGAATCAATACTGGGTTTGATTTTAAAATATTTATGTTTGCTTTCACTCGTGTAATTATTCATTTTATATTTTTCAATATTATTATATTTCGTTTTTAAAGAATTTTAATTGGATAGAAAATTTTTAAAAAGAAAAATTTTCCTATTTATAATTAAATTCAAGTATTAGTTTTTTGACATTTCTTAGTAAAAATAATTTATAAAAACAAAATATGAATAGTAAGAAAAGTATAATTTTCAACTATTAGTGAATATTTTCAGACAAAACAGACTCGAATACTTCAAGTTAACTTATTAATGAGTAAACTTTTTTAGTTATAATTGTAAAAAGTGTTTAAATATATTTAATATTATTAAATATTTGAAATTCAGAAGAAATAAATTCTTTTTATAAAAAAGGAAAGTACAACACTATTTTGTGCAATATTAAAAAAAATTAAATATTAAAATTTTTGTTTAATACTTTTATTTACAGTTGCATCAACAATTAAAATAATTAGCGACTTAGTAGTGTAATGACTGTAATCATAAATGTGTAGTCTTGAACTTAGGCCGATTATTCCTGAGATGGTTAATTGGAACCCAACCATCAAAAAAGCCCACCGGGTTGGTCTAGTGGTGAACGCATCTTCCCAAATCAGCTGATTTGGTAGTCGAGAGTTCCAGCGTTCAAGTCCTAGTAAAAGTCAGTTATTTTTACACGGATTTAAATATTAGATCGTGGATACTGGTGTTCTTTGATGGTTGGGTTTCAATTAACCACATGTCTCAGGAATGGTCGTACTGAGACTGTACAAGACTACACTTCATTGACACTCATACATATCATTATCATTTATCCTCTAAATCCTCTGAAGTATTATCTGAAAGGTAATTTACCGGAGGCTAAACAGGAAAAACAAAAGAAAAAACCATCTAAGGACACCAGTATCCACGATCTAGTATTCTAATCCGAATAAAAGCTTTCTATTATTATTAGAATTTGAACGTGAGAACTTCGACTTGGAAATCAGCTGATTTTCGACGACGACTTTACCACTAAACCAACCCGGTAGGTTATTTTTAATTGTCTTTTTTTAATAAGTATAATAAATTATTATGTATTATTATTATTATTATTTTTTTTTTTTTTTGGTTATCCATTCCGTTAAAGCAAAACTGTTTTAATGATCACTAATAATCAATTTTAAAATTTCAGGTAAAAGTAGAAATTTAGTAGACTTCCTTTACTCTGATTTAAATATTAGATCGTGGATACTGGTGTTCTTTGTTGGTTGGGTTTCAATTAACCACACATATCAGGAATGATCAACTTGAGACTGTACAAGACTACATTTCATTTACATTCATACATATCATCCTAGTTCATCTTCTGATGTAATACTTTACGGTGGTTCCGGAGGCTAAACAGAAAAAAAGACAGTTCCTTTACTGAGGAAAATTATGAGACACAGTTTTGCTTAGTGTTCCTTACAATTATGAAGAGAAAAACATTTTTTCTTTTTTCTGAATCTCTTTTAATTTTTATATGGTAAGTAGAGTGGTGAAACATATTACATTTAACTGTAGGCGCTTAGAATATTTAGGGTAAGTCTCTTTCAGTTCTCCATTTACACTAATTTGGTATAAAAAAAGATAAACAATTAGACGTCGAAGCAAATATTTCTTTAAAGAACATATTTACGTATTTTTATTTAATTGTCTACTCGTTTTCAATCATCTCAAAACTTGAAATAGCAATTACCTAAACTAGAAATTACATATTTTTTCTATTAAACAAGGCCTATTAAACTATAAAATACTGAAAATTATTGAAAATATATTTTAATTAAATATATTACAAGATTACTGCTATAACATGTGAATTTTTGCTGATAAATTTTGCATCCTATTTCTAGGTTTTAGGACACATGCATTAATAAGAAACGGTTGTGTAGTCATCGAACTTTTAAGTATGATTTTTTAAAATATCTGTTAAATACGCTCATAAATTTGTTTAAACGTTTTAATACAGGTCAATATTAGAGCCTATGATTTATAACTTCGCTTTAAAGACCAATATTAAAAAAATTAAGTTGTTCTTTTACCAGTTGGTTGTTTGATTCAAAAAGCTTGCAAAAAATTGGAATTAATAAATAAAAACTCTTATTTAACTGCATTATTTGTATAAATTAAAATTCATTTAATATTTTAATGGGTATGTAACATTTTATTTAAAGACTAGACAAAATAAAATATTTTTTTTAAATTTTTTTGTTAATATAAGGTGTGATTTATTTTGTTATTTTTTATTGAAACTTCATAGCAACTTTACAATCTGTTCAAGAAGAGAATTGAATAATAATTAAATAAGATGTATTTGAATCAACATTAAGTAGCCACAGACCCAGTGGTTTGTGATCTAATAATAATAACGAAATAAAAGACATGAAATAGAATGCCGGACTGTAAAGTCACCTAAGTGAAACGATAAATCAAATCAAGAATATTGTTTCTCAGCAATCTTGAAAAATCACTGATCGTGTTATCCAATAAATTGACTACCATAAAGTTTGGGTTCCGATCCAAAAGATCTTGGTATCGTAGGCTTGACAGAGGGATTTTCTGTCGAACGGTTTGCAATTTAAAATCATTATATATGAGGTTATTGCTTATGTTTAGCATTTTTCACAGTGTTTTTGTCTAGTAGCGTTCAAATATGTCAATATTAGAATTGCTTGCTGTACCCCACAATTCAAGCCCGTAAGTCCAAGTAGGCTTCAAAATGGTGTAATTAATAAATTACAGTTTTTCGAAAATAGTTACAATGACTTTGCTGATTTTGTTTTTTTTTTTTTATAATTCTAAGATATTAAACAATTGTTTTTCTAATAAATATTTTATTACACGGAATTTTTATAATATGATACTTTCCATTACTGTTTCTCCATAAAAAATAAAATCATATTTTATTTTTTAATTATGATGTAATGTCGTGTTAAGTTGTGTCATTTTAATAAGTTCACATGTTATTTATTATAGAACTACTTCAGTTTTATTGGTGTTATAAATTTATATTACAAAATAAGTTACTAAAAATCGTTTATGTTATCTTTCGTAAGTGAAAAAAATAACAGTAAAATTATTGATGAAAAGCAGGAAAAAATGGAGGAGAGTAAATTAATTTAACCCGCTGGCAATAATAATTAATGAAAAATTAATTTTTATGAGTTTACCATTATTAATGTACTATTATAATACAGATTATTGCTGTTATAAGAGAGTAGAATGTATAATTTAATATTTTTAAAAAAACCTTCAAATATTTGTACATTCTGTGTAAAAATAAGTCCATTTTAAATCTAGACTTTGGGAGATAAAAGAAAAATTATATTTGTTCATTCCGTTGGAAAATGGTGGATCAGATCATTTTCTCTTTTTAACTGTTTCAATTATTTATATTTCTTTCCGCTTTATTTTCAATTTTCAGTAGATATATTCCATCATAACACAACATTTTTTTTTTTCGCAAACATTTTATAAGCGTTTCAAAATTAATGTTAATTAAGTATTTTCACAGAAGATAAGTCGTTAATAAATCCGTTTTAATTATCAAATACTAAAAAAATCCTTAGGAAAGGCAATGAATAATAGTAAATAATATCTTATGTCAAATACAGATAAAAAAGTAACTATAAATAAAAATATGAAGTAAATTAAATGTAAACGGTAAATTTTAGTACATAATTTGTACTAAAATTAATTTTGACAATGATAATAAATTTATAAAATTCAAAGCATAGAATTAACTAAATAAAAGAATAACTATAGGAAAATTTACGTAAATTTTGTACGCTGTATTCTTATACATCATATAACATCATTAAAGTAATGTTAAACTTCTGAGCGAGCGATAGTTATCGGTCTCATTGAAAAGATTAATGTGAAAAATTGTTATGTAAATAATAAAATTGTCATCAGATAAGAATAATTACCTTGCGGGAAGAAATAATAAAGAAATAATAATTATAATAAATGGAAAAGATATGGTAAATTAAGATGAAAAAGCTAAGTAGCTATGATACTCTGAAATAATGAGCCAAATTAAAGTAATTATTAAAGGAAAATCGTTTAGAAAGAAGAGAAATGGGCTGGACATGGAAAAAGTGGTTAGGTGATAACAGGTATCTAAAGGAAACGGATATGAGGGACTGAAAGAAAATTATTTACGGCAAGGTTTAAAAAAGGATTTTTAAGGAGATAAAAGAATAGCGAAACCTTTCGTAAATCGTAAAATTAAAATTAATTTTCAAATCATTAATTAAATCATAATTAAAAGAATTAGTATAAATGTGTAATTATTTCAATTAAATTTTTACTAATCACGGGAATGTTTAGGGAAATTACAGAAATAAATAAAATAAAGTGAAAACAAGATATAAATACTAAAAATTAAAACACAACTTCCGAAAAAAACATAGCTGATCTTATTGTTCTTTTTGTTCTGGTTTGGTTCCGTCGCATTTTGTATTATACTAGCAAATACCTCGTTTGAATTTTTAAAATCGGAAGATTGGTTGCAGGGATATTATAAGAGCACCCCATTGCACCTCCCAAAACAGCGTCCCAGGAACACCCCGTTTTTTACCAGTTGATGGTGATGATTAATCTAGCCTCTCACGAGATGCTCGCATCGCCTCACACGCAGTCCCCACGGGAAGCCATTATTATTGAACAGAAATTTTGTTAATTTATTAAATATTATTTAACATGAATTTAATTCTATTATTTTTTTTTTGGTAATATTATTTATTCAATTGATTTGAATCATTCAGTTCAAACCCAGCGAACACAATGATAGAGGCTCACAGTTCACAAATCATTAATTCAGTTCATTAAGGGTTGTGTTTCAACCGGCAAACCTCCACTACTATATACATATGGTAGTAGTTATATAAATATATACATATTTGTATAGCCTATGAGACTACCGGTAACGTAAGGATTCAACGCGGGGCCATACATTTAAATCGGTTAAACCATTGAGCTGCTACGGTGGAACATACATACACCCTAACTGCATTACACTCTTTTTTTGTCAGTCGTGTAAAAAGACCGCGTATTATAAATAAAATTAATAAATTTGTTTCAATGTTTCGATTTTATGTCATTGTAGAATGTTGATTTTAATGAATAAAATAACAAATTTTTCATGTTTTGAATGAGTAATACTCGGTAAAATACAGTAAAAAATTTCACTTTTTTATGTAATTGTAATGCGTATCATTGTATACATACGTCATTTTTCGCCATCAGAAATCATACAATTTTCTACATGCTTTTCTTTCATTATAAAATAGGTAATTATTTATTTTTTCAGCAGATTTATTAAAATAATCTAATAAAATTTTTAAAAGACTAGCTTTTAAAAATGAAAAAAGTACAATTATTTTTTATTTTGTTGAAATAAAAAATAATTGTACTTTTTTAGGCGTCGACTTCAAAAATTGATACAAAAAAATAATTTTACATTTTTCTTTTTAGCACGTTTTCTTATCTAGTTTTACATAATTTTGAATCTTATTTTTGTTAAAAATAATTATTGACCTACAAAAACTCTAAACGTATGAAAAATCTACTATCATAAAAAGCAAAAGGTAAAAAAAAATGCATTGCGATAAATTTTTTTTTTAAATAAAGAAAAATAATTTTCACATGACATTCGCGATGAGATGTGACTGCCCAGGAATTCATTTAGATGGAGGTTACATCCCGCGATCTAAAAGGGTACGGTATTTAGGTATTCACGTAGTTCGTTGTCTAACACGGAAGGTTCACATTAAGGAAAAAAGGAAACCGCTAGATATCAAATTTAAGGAGCTATACTGATTATTAGGCAGCAAATCGCAACTATTCCTCCCTAACAATCTATTTTTGTACAAAATTGTTCTAAAACCGGTTTGTACATATGGAATCCAGCTCTTGGATATGAAAAGTACCAGCAGTATAGAAATTATTTAGCGTTTCCAGAATAGGTATGCCAGATGCATTACACAGGCACCATGGTTTATACGAAACAACCAAATTCACGTTTACCGAGTTAGTATTCGAGAGGAAGTCGATCAATTTACAATCTAAGAACAAAATAAACCTTAAAAACCACGTAAACTATCTAGCTATTAAACTTTTAGACAATGGGAAAAATGTAAGGCGATTAAATTACATGTATTGGACCAGGAACCTAATATTGATATCAGAAAGAGACCTCTCTTTTTAAGTTGTGCATCATCAAAGTATTTATGTTTATGTTTATGACCTCTTATTTTTCTAATGTTATTTGTTCCGATGTTACTATTTTTTTCTTTCTATATTGTGGTTTTATTCGTAGTACTAGACATTATTATGATTTCTAGTTCATTACTGGCTGGATTTTATCAATGCTTATGCTGTTTTGATGAATTGTTGATGTCTAGAATGATTTAATTATGATGTTTCAAGAGAAACTCCTTCACAATTTGATTGTCATGAAATTTACTTACGGTTTCTAATCTAAAAAACCGATTGTAAATATAATTTGAGATACAAAAAAGTTATCCTAAGTAATTACTAAAAAAAAGAAAATGTTCTAAGGCTGTCTCGAATATAAAAATGTACATTATTATTTTTTTACTTCAAGTCTTTTAACTGATTTTCTTGAAGTTTTGCGTAAAAATACTTTGAATATCAACATCACATTTGGCTGAATATCATTTACCGTATAAGAATCCATCACTAAGCACCGATAAGAAAAAATAAGTAATAAATACCTCCAAAAATCATTTGTATAAACTATGTAATTCTTAAAAGTCTTCTGGTAAACTATTTGGAAGAAACTTAAACAGAACCACGAGAAAAGGATATTCCACGAAAAATTAGAAAATAATCTTAGAAATACACCGATTTCGTTCATGAGTAATGAGCCGGTCGCACATAAAAAAAACCATATGGATTAAATTGAGAATCTTTGATAAAGTTTTTCTGTAATACGTTTTTAATACGGTAAGACTTCTCGTTAATTTTTTCTAATACCATTTTATTTCTTTACTAATTTTCAACGAAATAAACTTGTTAACAGATAGAGTACACTCACTACCTGTGTACCCGATGTTATAGTCAAATGCAATGGCGCTTGCCTGCTTCCCGGAAGATGTTTCTGGATTCGATTCACGGCTATGATCTGGAAAATTGATTACTAATAAAAAAAAATTGACCCCAATGTAATAGCTAATGGCCTTAGTAAATTTGTGAAATAAAAACTAAAAACTTTTCAATAATTTAAGATAGAAAAAGGAGCTGTTGTGTAACAAGTTTTTAAAATAATATAGTTCTGAAATAATTTCACCAATTTATATCCCAAATTCCATGGAATTTGATCGGTGATTATTGAATATAAATTGTTTTCACTGCTTAAGTTTCGCTCAAAATTTGGGATAATTGGTGAAATAAATTATTACGAAAAAAATTTATTCACAGTTTTTCAAGAGTAGTTTAACGACTGTACTGTTGTAGCAGTTCACTTAATATAGAATAATCGGTGAATTATAAAATACAAATATTATTATCGAATTATATGGTAAGAAGTTTCTTCCTAATAAAAGTTTTACAAAATATTTTTATTGTGGGATCTGAAGACATCTTCATAAAATAAGTAGAATGATATGAAAGCTTATGTGATTATTTTTTAATGTTAAGAAAACATAAAAAAATGTGGTAACTTTAAGAAATTTTTCCTGAAAGTTATCATTTAGGAAATATTGTCTCTTATTATGATTCCTCCATTTTTAACTAATTGTTTTGAGAATTAAGGTATTCTTTCGGAGGAAAATGATACAAAGTTTTTTCAATCTGATGATGATAATTTGAATCAATCTGATTGAATTTTTCCGTTGATAAAATTTCAATCGGTTGGGATGTTTTTTAACGGAAAATTAAACTATACATAAAATCTTCAAAAACTTTCTTTCTCTTTTTTTTTAACATCAGCCTGTCAATTTTATCAAAAGATGACTAACGATTATAAGAAGACCTGTAACTTATTTATTTTGTATATCTCGTAGGAATGAGAACGGCCTAAAACTTTTGTTAGCAAACATATTATTGAATGTTTTGGTTCTATGTATTTTACATCCATACTTACCTCATAATTTACTAAATATTGTAATAGCTTAAAGAAAATTTACCGAGTTTTGAACACACACACACACACACACACACACACACACACACATATATATATATATATATATATATATATATATATATATAATATATACACACTTTCAATATTAAATAATGAATTGTTGTTAAATAATAAATTGAATTGTTAGAAGAGCATTCTGTTAAAATATCCGTTTTTAATTGATGTTTATTATTGTAAGTGTTTGGGAATGAATCAAGAAGTAAATAATTTTCTTTATTATATAGTTACAATAAAAAAGTAGGCAACATTTAAAAAAAAAACGAGACTATCTTACAACTTGTATGTTTTTAAATATAAATTAAAATGCTGAAAATTGTTAAATAAGATAATTCATTTCATTAACGAATGACCCTTTACAGCTTGGATGTTATTGTAATAATGATGTCTCTCCTTCCGACGGTCAAAATTGTGATTACAGAATTTTTGAAGTCAGATTTTAGGTTTTCACTAGGAACTTGTAATACTTAGCGAGATAAATTATCAGAAGTGAAATTAATCGGGATCTAATTTGAATGAGAAAATTATTGTCTAGGAAAATAGGTATGCTGTAAAATTATACATTTACTTACAAATAGTTAAAATATTTTTTTTCTGATTTAATATTATGTGCTACACAATTAATATTTATCCGTGTTTAAGCATAATTTAAAATTATTTATAAACTGTATAAAATTCAAAAAATATTAAAAAAAAAAAATAAAATCATTGTTTTTTAATTTTTTTGTTACGTATTTTCTAACTTTTACTGACTGTAAATTACACTTCCTGGAGATTGCATCAAATGATCCTTTTTTATTTCAGAAATTTTATTTTTAAGATATCAGATTATCCGTTATTTCCTAGTAAATAAGATAAGTGAATAAAAATGAAAGTATTGATTTCGTTTTAATTTTTGTGCGTTTTCATTGTACGATAAATAATAATTTGAATCAAAAATTACACTGGCGTATATTGGGAAAAAATATATTTTATGACAATACATGAATAAAAAACATATTAAAAAGAAAAGTGTTAAAAGGAAACCAAATTCATTATATTACTAAATTTTATAAAATATCTAAATACGTTTTAAAGATTATTGTTGTTTTTTAATTTAATTTTTATTATAGTTACTCGAATATTTATAGAAACAAACAAAAATAAAAAAATTTATCATTCACTATTTTTTGTACGTTTTCCTTAGGAAAAATTAGGAGAACGGGCATTAATCTGAACTGTAACGCAAGATTTAATTTATTTGATTATTACAAGTAATCAGTTCCAAGATTTTGTTCCAACAAATTTTTAATTAAGGATCTGGTTTTTTTTACTTTAAAAAAGTTTTGTTATTAATTTTTTCCGTAAAATTTCTTTAAATTACATCTAAATAAAAAACGTTTGTATTTTAATTTACCTTTTAACTTTTTAATTAATTTTGCTTAATAGTTGTAAGTTTTTTATCTCTTTATAACAGTGTGACATATTTTATTATCTCTGAAATACTTTATAAATAATATGATATGATTAAAAGCTCACTATTTTATTATTATATTGAAAAAATGAAATAGAACGACCAATTAATCGAATCTAATATTGAATTTTTCCCTTTTTAGAAATATGAAAATTGATTTAATTTAAGAAATAAGCACGAATACTTTTTTTTTAGATAACAAGACTACATAATTTTGCTAATTTATTACAAAATGATACAAAAAATGCATGTAAAAAATATTTCTGATAGATCGAAATTTTATTGGAGATTTTTGAAATCAGGTGATTAAACCCATTTGGAGTTTTTTGCGGCAAAAACATAACATTCAAAAATTTTAATATTTTTGTAATTATAAAATTTGTTATAAACTCTTATAACAAATATTTCAATCTAAAAAAAAAAAGTCCAGTTCTTAATTGAATCTACTTTTACGTATACATCGCATTGATAACATTAACATTAAAATTATTCAGTATAATATAAACGATAGATGAAATAATATTTTCATTCTTTTGCGTAGTTTTAAAATTCAATTTTAAAATAATACACCCGTCATACGTCCAGTTTACCGGGATAAAGACTGTTCATAACACTACCAGTAGCGGCGTTTGATTACTACATCAACTGTCCTTGATGAAAAGGAATCTAATACCTGCTCGAAATGAAAATTCAGAATTTCGTGTAACAAACAACAAAAAAAGAGGTGATAACAAAATATTGCTTTCATTAAGCTTTATTTTTTAAATCCTACGAAAGTTTTTGTAAATGATTAATATTATTTAATCTTAATAGAGTAATATTTTAATATATTGTATTTTTAATAAGTTACAAAATTCATTTAGCTGTTTTTTTATAATTTTTCTTTCAGCTCTTTTCACGCAAATTATTATTTTTCATTTTTTTCTTTAGAATTTGGCAAGTGGGATTTGGTGGGAATTTTACGGTCTTATAGCCCATTTACTGTCTATTACGGAATTTTGTATAGAAATTTTTTTGTAAAAAATTACTACTGAATTGATCAACCAAGATTTGCGATCCGAAACTTTCACATGAATGAAATATTTCCGTTAAAGAAATGGTGTTTTAGAGTAGTTACATTAATAAACACGCATTTTTTTATTTGGAAAAGATTAAAAAAATTCGAAATCGTATAAATATTAAATTAAAATTAAATAAATCTCATCGAATCAGAATCAATTTATCTTTTAATTACGACCTTAATACACAGGTAATTTATGGTATCTAGTAACGAATTAGATGAGGCTTAGGAGTCTTAGCAATAGGAATTAAAGAGATTAAAACTCACGTGTGGCTGATGAAGAGTGTGTAAAATATATTATTTAATACAAACACAGAAATTACTTATTTACGGTAATTTTTAAGAATCGATTCCAAATATTCAATAGTTAAAGAGTTTTTTAAGATAAAACAATTTTTTTAATTCCCATCACTTCATTAAAAAAAAAAAAAGTATTAGTTTACAAGAAATTATAGATGCTAATAAAACACAAAAAATACGAACACTAGGATTTGTTACATAAAACAGAAATAAAATCGATCGGTAAAATTTTTATTCTGCAATTAGAACTATTTTAACTAATCGATGGAAACATAAAAAAAGTTCATTAATAATAATAATATAAAAAGTGTGTCCATGGTACGATAAAAATCGAGGGTTACACTTACAAAGTAATAAGTGCAGTATTACATCACGAATCTTTGATTCGTGAAAGTCATACTAGTTTTATTAAAAAAGTAAAAATATGGTATGAAGTGAGTGATATGACTATCAACAAAAAAAAATTGGCGGAAAGAATGTATATTGTTTCTTCTAGAAAGGCAAAAACTTTTAATAATAAATTCATAAGATAACGATCAGTAATACATAAAAAAATAAAAATAAAAGAATAATCTAACAAAACGCAATGATACCCAAAAAAAATTACAAACAAATTGTAAACCGTACGGTAAGTTTCGCAGATATCATTTCTTCCGTTCAAAAAACAAAATCTCTCTAAATAAAACTGTTTTTAAAAAACTATACTGATATCAAAAAAAGGTAAGACACTACATTTCTATTATTAAAATCTGTTATTAATTTAGAATTTTTTAAAAAAAAATAATAAATCTTAAATATATGTAATAGACAATAAATATACAATAATAGATAATAAACAATGTTAAAGCGTTCTATATAATAAGCAAAAAATAGAAAAAATTGCTACAGAACTCTTACCGGCCCGATTTCATTTATTAAACAACGAATAATCATAAAAATGTTATTATTTCTGTAAATGTGATATGTATTACATATAAATGAAATCGGGCCGGTAAGAGTTTTGTAACAAATTTTTTTTTTGTTTTTTTCTTATTATATGGAACGCTTAAACATTGTTTATTATCTATTACTGTATATCTATCGTCTATTATTTAACATGTTTTTTTTTAACAAAATTGAAAATTAATATAAGTAAACGATAAAAATTTTTTCGTCACTACATTAACTCGTTTATACTATTTCAGAATTTTACTTTTTTCTGGGTTTATTAAATTGCTAATTTTTCTGTGTTTCAAGAATAAAATTTTACTAACAGCGGGAAAGGTTTACGATTAAGTAATCTACTCTACGGTATAAAATTTACATTTAAAATACCAAAATATATAAAAATAATATATTAACTGACCTCTTTTGAGCTTTTCCAAAGGTTCAGGGTGTAATACCGTCGGCGGACAAGGTACGGGATGATGATGCGGCGGTTCATGGTGATGTATGTGGTGATGATGACCCAGCATAGCTCCTCCCAAACCGGTCGGTGCGACAGCATCGTGAAGTCCATGTAAACCATGACTGTCTGTTGCCGAAGATGATACTAAATCTTGAAGACAAAGCCCCGAATCAGATAAACCTTCCATTTTATCGTAATTATTATTTTTATTTCGGTCGATTTAAATAAAATTTTATTTTATTCACTTTATTTTCATTGTTTTTCCGTTAATAATATCTATTAAAAATATTTTTCGTTTTGTAACATCATCATTATTTTCATTAAAATTTAAATAATTATTTTAAAAATTACACTCGTTTTATGCAGTGTCAACGACGGTGTTAAACTTTACGGATTACTTAGAATAATCCTAATTTACACATCTTATAAATATATGTTTTTAATGTGATTTTTTCTATGTGCGTATTATAGTTATACATCATTTAAACGATTTTAATAAAATTTATATATTTCCAAAGGTTATTAATAATTTTTTTAATCTTTATATTGATTTTATTTAAATTACAGTCGAGTTAATAGTTCTTCTATTATTTTATTAACAAATAATAATTGTTATGTACGAAGAAAGCTTTAATGATATAAGTTTAAAAATCTGTAAAACATATTTCAGTAGCTTCCTCAAATATGCGATGAGCCAATATGTGATTAATATTTAAATATTTAGTTGCCTTTATGATTTTTTTTTTGTTTATATTATTTATGTAATTATTCAAGATGTATTAGAGTGATTATAAAATATCATAATTTTTTTCTTAAATTTAAAAGTTGTCAATAATTATTGGCAAAAAAAACACTAATTGTAGTTTAATAGTGCACACAATAAAGACCAAATTCTACCGTAGTTGATAGTTGTAAAATTTTTGTCGATTGAGTATTATTTTAACTGCTGAAAAATGATGCGTTAAATGTTCATCTTCTTTATCTTACATGTCATAAAAAAATTTTTTTCACTCCCTTAAAACACTTTTTAAACTTTATTTTGAAGATATCCAATCAATTCAGATATACAGATGAATTATGCCGCTTCTTATATCTGAAACAAAATAAAATATTTTATTTTTTATAAATTAATTATAAAAGTTATTAAGTTATAATTTATTAAATTAATGTAATATAAAAAGCTAAAAGTAATAATCAATTAAAAAGATTTGAATTTTGTAAAACGCTTATTTCAGTGAATGAAAAATATTTTGTACCCTAAAACGAAATAAATGACTACTAGGATTTAAAGAGATATTTAAATGTTAGAACCACTGAGTAAATTTATCATTAGCTAATAAATAAAGTTCTGTTTGTTATTTATGCGATTCTACTTCTTTATTACTTTTGCAGAATTATAAAACGCTATTATTTTATTTTTACAAATTATTTCGTTTATAAAATTTTAATTGTATGTTTTCAAGGTTTCCCCATAATGCTAAATTGTAGATCTTTTATGGATAACATGTTCTATTCTACCGATAAGATAAGTAGTAAGCAGCGTACGTACACCTGAACTTCCCTATAAAAATTTTGTTTTGTCCTCTTGATCGATCTTTTAAAAATAATACCAACAACTAGAATCTATATTCCTTAATTTACATATTGAACTTTTAAACGAAATATACCATTTGAAATGTCAGTACTAATATTTTAGATCTATTTAATGACAGCCCTCGGTGTAATTCGAATCGGATTTTAATAAAATTTTAGATTGGGATTCGGTACACCGGTCTAAGAATACAATTATCGTGCCTTTTTTTTTAGTAAACAGATAACAAAAATTGCAAATAGTCTGATATATTATTAACTAATTTTACGCAAAATTAGATTATCGTTAGCTTATTAAAATAAATAATTTCAGACAGTAAAGAAGAAATTATTTTAAACTAAGTAATTCATTACCAGTTGCGTAAGTTTAATAACAAATAAATTTTTTTTTTTATTATTTGAAACAAATCATCAGGAAGTGTAAAATAATATTTTTTGGTTCAAAAGATTTTATAAGATATTTAAAAAGTGATTTACAAATCAAGAAGAAGCCCTTTATTTTACATTTTAATTAAAACGACTTTTTCAAACATTGTTTACGCATAATTATCTTAAATTGCTAACGGAAAACAGATTAAATGTTTACTGGATTGAGAATAGTTAGAAAAGATATTTCTTCAATCTTTTATACACAATGAAGACTAAAAGAAAATTATTTTGCTAAGGTAGTTCGTCGTTAAATTTTATAGAGCGATTATTTTTGTCTGATTCAAAACAGCAGCGAGGAACATTGAAATACCGCCAGAAAATCTTTTTTCAAACCGCTTTTCTGTCCTTTAGGACCATTATCATTAATTTTCACCTTGCTGCCCGAATATAAATATCCAAACTTCACCTATCTACAGCGTAATATTTCAATAACCAAATTTTTCGATATTAAATATTTTTTCTTTTTTTTAAAGCATCGTAATTTTATATCGTAGCCATCCGTAGCTGAATCATTGAATTTAATTATGACAAACATTTTGTGCGCACTGAATTTCAAACGATTTGTGTTAAGGAATGAGTAAATTAAACGATTAAAATATTAGAAAATTTATCTTCGGTATTTTTTAATAATTTTGTTTTTTTTAACAAAACTTTTCTTCATTTTCTAAAATCCCCTAAGAAAAATCCTTTATAGGATTACTCTTTCTAATTTAGATTCGAAATAATAAATTTACCTAAATTATTACATCGTTCTATACATGGATATTTAGTCGTTTTACTGATCGTACAGTAGTTAATTTATATTTTTTAAAACAGTCGCGACTACAGTTTTATTCATACTTTTTAATACTCTGTAGGCTTCTACAACGCTCAGATAGTAACTTTTTACGCTTTTAATGTTTTATAATGTTTTTTTTTAAGAACTTGTTAGTAGATATTATGAAAAAAAAAATTAAGTAATTACTGCACTATTAACGAGATTGTAATATAGGTTAAATTAGGCTTTGTAAGATTTATAAGAATTTTTTTTATTTTTAGTGAATAATTATTTAAATGACTAATTTTAAGAATTTTTCGTTTTATTAAATTTATTTATTGATTTTTATCGGTGCTTGGTCTCAATATCTTTTATTACCATTCACTGTTATTAACAGTTTTAACGATTTTTTTAATTTTTAATAATTTTCATCTGAAATTCATTTAACTTAGTTATATTTCATAACAAAATACCGATTAAGTCATCTAGGCTAATATTATAACCAAATAAAGTAATCACATTATCAAAATAATTATTAATTTAAAAAGTATCTTTGTTTATAGTTTGACCCGGTGAATATTTTAAACCGTGAATTTTTTAATAGTTTTTAATTGACGATCGAAAAAAGGATATAAAGAGGAAAAACAACTAAAGCCTATTTAATAAGGATTCTCTTACAGCCATAACAGTAACGGTAAGTGTAATTTTCATTTTCGTACGTATCTTCAGGTATACTGGCTAAACGTTCCATCAAACATTTATTTATTTTTTAACAAATTATTTAAACTAGAAAAAAAATTTATGCATTACAATAACAATAATTTATTTTGTATCCGTGAAAAATTATTTGTTCCTTTATGAGTCTATTTTAATAACTGTGTTTAAAAGAATGAGAAGATTAAGTTTTCAGAATTTTTTCTTTTAATTTTAAAAGAATTTTAAATTAATTAATTTTTTTTTTCTTTTAATTTTAAAGATCTAGAAAAAATTCTTACATTTAATTTTTGCTAATAATCGGGTAAATAAGTAATTATACATTTCTAATGTATCTACTTATTTTATAAATAAAAAAAATGAAAAACCTATCTGCAAAAGAGTGAAGACAAAAGAAGCCCACAAAAGAAAATTAATTACAGGGTAAATACTGAACGTTATTAATATAAATAGAAATAATAATAATATCATTTTACTTTTAACTACCGCATATTTTAACAAAATATTCATTTTCGTTATTTTATTGTATTGATGAAAGCCTAATTTTAAAATGAATATTAATGAACAATTTAAAAAAAAATTTAAACCGTTATTAAAATTTTATTGACATTAAATACAAAATTAAGGTACATAGTTAATTGTAAGGGTTTAAGTAATATTTATAAAATATATTTGTATTATATTAAAAAAATAAAATTAAAAAAAAATACCCGATTTGTTATGTAAACGTTATGAATAAAAATTTTATTGGTAATTTATTTCAGGACTCAAATAGCTAACATTAATTCATAGTTATTTATTTTTTAAATAAACGACAAATGAAAGGTAATATAATTAAATCAATTTACTTTATATATTCATAATTAATTATGTATTTAAATACAATATAAATTTATATAATATCGAATGTAGAATTAACTTTAGCCGATATGATTTTATTATTATTATTTTGCCTTTAATCATACAGTAGTACATAAATTAATTTTTTTAAAGTCTAAACAAATTTTTTATAATTAAAACACTTAAAATGCTTTAATTTTAGGTTATTTTTTATTGAAAATAAATACTGTTTATAAAATAAATACTTTTTTACACGAACCCAAAAACACAATAAAAAAATAATCATTTTATTAAATATAAATTATTAAAAACAAATTACAACCAATAAATTTCAAAACTTATTTATTTTGATTGAATCGTAAAACATTACTATAGAATGGTTTTTTTAACCGTAGAATAATAACAAAAAAAAATTATTAAAAGATCAACGTTCATTTTTAATAATATCTTAAATTAATTATTTTATTATTTAAAATACAGTAGGCTACTTATATTAATTATATTATTGAGCTGGTTTATTTTGTTTTAATTGTAATATTAAAATTTTAGTATAGAATATATAAATTTTAATAGTAAAATTTTCCGTTAAAAATATAAATACGTTACTTTTTGTAATTATGTAGTCATAATATTCATTACAAAACTTACTTTGGTAATATATGTTTAAATTTGTAACCTAACCTCAAAAGTAATGATTTTCTAACCTCAACCTTACGCGGCGAATGAAACTATAAAATTTCAGTTATTATGTTAAAAGCTACAGTACATTATATATTCAAAATAATCTACTATTAAATGATAAAAAAAAATTTATTATAAGTTTTAATTTAGTATTAAATTAAATAAGTACAGCAAAATATAACTAAACCTATAAAATCATATCAATAGGCGTATAAACAATAACACAAAAAAATGTTAATAATCATTAATTTTCTTATACTTTAAATAAAATAAAAATTAAGTTAAATATTTAAGTTTTAGAAAAGAAAACATGACATAAAAACAGCTGTTATGATTTTTCTTTGAAATCTATATCAATGAAGATTAATAATTTACGAAAACTAATAAATTAAAAATTCTTTATAAAATCACATTTTAAAATATATAAATAATAGAAATTAGTTCTTTTAAGCGATATTATTTGAGTATTAAACGCGTCTTAAAATCTTATGATATATGTTTTATTTTGTGTACATGTTAATAAAAAATATATCACGGTCAATTTCTTTTTCTTTGAACTGAAAGTAAAATATTTAAAGTAATTTATATTTGTTTGTATATCATATCTATAATCATTACGTTTTATTTAAGTCAAATAAATGATTTTTTAGTTACATGAAGTAAAGACTATAAGCAGTTGTATTAAGAGAAAGTCATATCATGCGACTATAAAAGACACAAGTCAAACCTCGAGTTCACAAGTGAAGCAGCTGTTGGCCGAGTAATAATAAATAAACAGAGATAACGCGGAGTAAGCCAAAGGCTTAAAGAAGATCCCTCAAAAATCCCCAAAAATCCGACTAATCTAGCCAGAAGCGGTGACTGAGGTTGTGTACTTACTGCGGTATCAAGCACTGGCCACTGGGTTAACTCAGATTTTGGGGGATGAAAAAAGCAAAAACCCGAGTGGACTAAGTGTTTGTCGGAGTTAGGACAAATTGAGGCGAGATTGAGAGAGAGCTTTGCCGAGGTAAAGCCCGCCCCTTTAGATAGCGAGCTGCGGTCTGCGCATGGACTCTCTGGAGGGGGCCCCCTCCCACCTAACAAACACACACACACACACACACACACACACACACACACACACACACACACAGAGAGAGAACATTCCTCGTAACATCCATCCTTCATTTTATTATATAATAATGAAATTCCTAAGATGTACCTCGATTTGCCATAGTCATTTGATAAGATATTTTTAAAACAGAATAAAAACACTTTATAAAACGTTATATTTTTATCATCATTTCGTTGAGAAAATGTAATAAACTTATATTTATTTACACGTATACAATAATGAGATTAATACATAAGATCTAGGCTACTATAGCGAAAGCAGTGTTAATATTAGTAGTCTATTTAAAAAGGCATAAAGCTTATATATAATTGCCTTTGTAAGCCCCACAGATTTCTTGGGTTTTTAATAATTAATCCTACGCATTAAATTTAATCCTAGAAGCAATAGAGTCTACTTTACTTTTAACTTCTACTCTAATCAAATTATATCATTCAGATAATATTTTTATTTTATTTAGACTACATTATTATTTGTTTTTCTTTAGTCTAGTAAAACTAATTTTACTTATTTTACAGACTAAACTAATTGTATATAAATCAATGAGACTTGAATAATCTACAAATATTGTGTGGTTCCCATTGTTTGTTGTAATAGTAAAAGTATGATCGATAGATTTATATTTGATTGTAAATATCTCACATAAAAATTTCATTCATAAAAAAATATGTTCTTTATAAACTCTATAATAAAAAGTGGACTTTATTATTATAGTTGTACTCAAATGGATTCTTTCACCGTGTTAGATCATTTTTTTTACAAAAAAAAATCTAATTGTTGAATTTATGTATCTTATTTATGTATTTATGTTGTTGAATTATGTATTTATGTATTTGTTGATTATGTATTTTATTTAAAGTAATTAAAGGAAACGTAAAAAAATATATATTTTGATTACGTACGAGTAAGTTAACATTTGAACAGATTTTTCCACAAGTTTTTCGCTGATCTATATCGTTTTGAAAGGCCGTATATCCGATTTATCAGATCACTGATTTTAATTAACGGATAAAAAATTAGAATTTTTATTAAAAATATTTGCTATATATTATAACTTATGTATGACAATTTATTTTTCGTTTACTATCTTTGGGTATAGGCGTATTTTATAAGAAAATCAAATAGGGGAATCTAATTGTTCAGAAAATGTATTAAACTGAACCGGTTACAAAAAACAACAAGAAATAAGTAAAATTAGAAAAAAATTAATAAAATATTTTTAATTCGAAGTCTGTTTTTTTCCGCATGTTCAAGCCTTATTCATAGCCAAATACATCGATTTCAGCTATTCGTTTTTTGAGGAAGAAATTCCTTCAATTGTTCTACGGTAAGATTTTACCAAATAATATTACCGGATGATTTTTTAAAATGAAATATTAGATTCTTACTTTACCGGTTGATATCCTTTAATGGTGTCAATATAAAGTTTATTTAAAATCTATACAAAATAAAAATGTAAATGTTCGTTTGTTCAAAGTCTTAAATCTCTGAAAGTTCTTCACCGATTGCTTTGAAATTTTGCCACAACGTTGCATTCTAATACGCGCGTGTTTTTATATACCTTACCGTTTATATACCTAAGATGTCAAACCTGTGACAGGTAAAAATATGCTTTTTTTAATAAAAACAATTTTTTTAAAATATCTGTTGGTCGTAAAAGCCACACACACTCTACTAAATATTTTACGATTTCATTTCGTATTTCCGATATTTGTGTCGGCGATAGGCTAAAAAACTACTGGACCGATTTACGCGCGGGGAAAAAAGGAGAAAGGGAAAAATCGAAAAAGGGAAAATTGAAAAAGGTAAAAGGAAAGAAGGTAAAAGGGGAAGAGGGGAAAATGGAAAAGGGGGAAAACAGGGAAAAGGAAATGGAAAGGGAAAAGGAGAAAAAGAGAAGGGGAACGAGGAAAAGAGGAAGCGTGAAAGGGAAATAAATGAAAGAAAAATGGGGGAAAGGGAAAATTGGACGAAATATGTAACGGGGAAAAGGGGAAAGGAAAAGTGGAAAGGGAATATGGGTAAAGGTAACTGGGGGAAAGGAGAAAGGGTAAGAGGGAAAGTTTAAATTTTGTGAAGTTCCGTAATGTTCATTTTCTTAATGTCTTATCAAACTTTCAATTTTGCCGAGTCTGCTAGTAGTTATATTTAATTGTTATACAGTAATAACATATATAACTTGAAGTTATTCTAATGTCTAAAGTCCATTTTTCTATAATTATTCTGATAGGAAACTTACAGAAAACATGGAATCAAAATTAATTTATATTTCTATATTTCAAACAGCACCTCCAATTAGTGGTAGTGATAATCGTTTCACGGTATTCCTTTTATTATTTTTAGCATGAGACAGGTTTCACACCTTTATCAGTTCTTGCGAATTACTTTTTTTAAACGAACTGTGTTTTTTATTTTTTAGATAAATTTATAAACAAACCAAAAGCTGAAAAAAAAATAAATGAAGTTTTTTTAAAACTCTAGTAAAAAAAAATGCAATTAAGTTGAATTTGGTCACCAAATTTCAGTAGATGGCGTCAGTTAAAAATTAATAAGTGGAAAGTTATTTGTTTTTAAATTAGTATTTGCTTAAAAAAGTGAAATTTAAAAACTAAAAACATAATTAAATATAATTTTTTTTGTAAAATTTATTAATAAATTTATTTATTAATATTTTACAAAATATAATCATTATTATATTTTGCTTTTAGTAAATTTTTTAAAGCTTGTTAGAATCTTTATTACGCAACCAATGGGTATAGATCTAATATAAAGGTTGTCTGAAAACGGTATAAACTGATATTTCTTGAAATTGCTTTTAGAAAACCATTATCAATATAAAACAAACAATAAATAAAACAACTATATATATATTATTGTATTAACGTTGAATTTTATTTTTTAAATTTGGATGGTCTTTACAGTGAAGTTTCTTGTTTAGTCCCATCTAAAAATATTTAATTATATTTGTTATTTTGATGTATCATGGTAAATATTATTTTTATTTATTAACTCAATAATTAATATAATATTTTTATGTTTATAAGTTTGCGGAATCGAATTTTCCTAAGTAGGTTTTGCTTCAGCCGGAAAATTAATTCTTTATTATGAACAAAATATTAAGATATTTAGTAGTAAAAATATATCTTTTCTAACTGTTTGACGACTTATAGAAGAAACGTACAGTTTTTTCTCACCTGCAGCCATTATAAAATAGGAAACGTATACAAAAAAAAAGCTTTGTTTTATCTAGCTATTTATATATATATGTTACTTTACAAAGTGTATATTGGTTTTAAGTAAGGATTTATTTTTAGACTACCTGTAAATAAATATATATTTTTTTTATTTTTACTCTCCTAGCCCCGTAGCTTTGGAGATGTGGTGCAAGAAAAAAAGGATGGTGATCAGTAAAAAATGGGGTATGCGTGATTTTTTGCATTTGTCGACGTTTCATGATCCTAAAAAACAAAAAACAAAGGAACCCCAAAAAGCAAAATAATTGGGGGTTAATGATCGTATGTATGAACGTGTGTTGGCGTGTTTGAAACTTAATAACTTTCGACAGGATTAAATGATTTTGATTAAATTTGGCACTGAGACTGGTTTATATGACGCAATCTATTGGTAAAGTTTTGGGGTCAATTTTCTCAAAATTTTTCAAACATTAACCCACTTTTATTAAGCTCAGTAAATGCGTAAATGCTTATCTTATCATTTAAAAAAAAAATTGGCTCCTAAATTCTTTCTCTTCCCCAAAAATCAAAAAAACTATTTTTTTATTAATTGTTTATCTTTAAACCGATTTTTTTATGTCTTATTAAGTGTAATAGTAGTGCAGGCAACCCAAAAAATATTATTGGGGTGAGGTGACAGAAAAAAGTAAAAAAATTATTTTTCCACTACATAAGAATAAATAAACAATGCCAGGAAAAAAAGCTGATAACTTTGTTATCAGCTTTTTTATAACACTATCTGCTCTTTAATATTTTTAAAAAAGACCATTTTCCTAATTATTCCCTATTCACTCTCAAAAAAGTTAATCAAAATACGAAAATTTTGAAACTTTATTATTTTTACGGGCATAGAACAGTATCCTAAATTCTCTAAAAATGTATTGTATTCGATTTTTGGATGAATATTTAATTTTAAGAATTTTTCAGTTCAGTGGCTTTTAGTTAATTTGGTCTTTCAATTGGCTAACTTAGAGTGTTAAACCTCTATGAGCATTTAAAAATTTTTTGTAATTGGAATGGACTGTATCATAATTCTCAAAAGCTCTACCAAGGAAAAATGCATCAATACGTTTAAAAAGTCGTTTTTTCTAAAATCTATTTTATTTTTAAATATATATATTTTTATAAATATTGTTTTTGTTCACTAGAATATGATTATTCCACATATTTATGTTAAAATAATTAAATAATTTATTAAATATTTTTTTTTATAATAATAGGATAATATCAATAATAAAGTTAGATTTTTATAATAGCAGTTTAAAATATTTAAACTGAAATGATAATAAGATAATAGACCTGTTGATACTAGTATAAAGTACACTCCGTAGATTTCTGAGTGAATTATAAAGTAGCCAATCACAAAGGATTGAGAAATTGAACGGAAATGTTGGAAGGATGAAGTAATTACATTTGAATGGGAGGTGTACCGGGAGGCAAAGAACGACGGGAGGGGGTTATAAAGAAGTTGAACGGTGAAAAGGTTGGTTTTACTTTCTTAGCCAGCCAAATCCCTCTGAGCCCGGATTACTTGCGACGATTTCAACCTCTCTCCTCTCTTCCGATCTTCTCTCCTCTCCCCGTAACCCGACTACTCGACTCAACCATACCCTTAGTTAAGATACCGTCCAATATATGCATTAAAACTAACTTAGGTCAAGTACTTTAATGTTCGTACATTTATTTTAATATAATTCAGACTAATGTTAACTAATAATCATCCAAAATGTTCATAAAATTTTGCTATTAATTCTAGTTTATCGAGTCATAATTTATAGACCATTAACTGTTAGAATTTCATTTAATGTTGTTTTTTTCCCAATGGAATAAAATAGAAAACACAGAATTATTTATTTAGACTAACCATTTACATTTAGTGTTTCAACAGATGAATAACATCGGACTGTATATTTTTTCTTATTTTAAAAGATGTTACCGCCCTTAACCTACTTGTCAAAACTATAAGAAAAATGACTAGGTTAATCTAGCAGAGTTTAATCTTGATGTACAGTTAACTGAATCTCAACCATCAAAGTACAACGATATCCACTATGTAGAAATAAATTTTTTTTAAAAGTAACTTTACTAGGATTTAAACTTTACAAACTTAGACTTCGAAAATCAGCTGTTAAAAAGCTGATTTGCTACGATGATTTTACCACTAGGCTAATACAGCGAAAACAACCTTACAAATCAAAAATTTAAATTTTTGATTTAAAACTGGTAATTAATGTTTTGATAGCTGGTAAGACCGTGAAATCCATATTGTCTGTAGCATTGATTCATGATATTTTATTGTTAAAGTCTACGGGTATGTTAACATAAAGTTAAGTTAACTTAGCAGATTTTTCTTATAATAGTGTAAAGTGGTCATAACAAATTCCGTATGTTCAAGGTATAAAACGTAGACACGATAAGACGGCGAAGTCAATAATAATGTAACAGTAAAAGATTTGAAATCTTTTACTGCATCCACAGCAATAATTTACTGTATCTACGGTAGATCTAAGTCACCACTAAAAAAGTAGCGGTAGATTAGCTAAGAAGAAATTACTTATTCTATAATAGCAGTAATATTATTATTATTATTATTATTATTATTATTATTATTACTATTATTATTATATAATTTGAGTATTTTATTAAATTTTAGTAACCAGAAGGAAATGTATCATAATTCTGAAACGTTTTACCTGAAGAAATACATTCATCCGCGTTATTAATTATAAAATTAATAATATTATTATTAAAAATTAATATTATTTAATAATTACGAAATTAACAGTACAAAAATCAAAGGGAAACTTCTTACTGAAAAAAATGTTTCAACTCGGAACATAGTGAATTTAGAAAATACTGTTTTTATATTAATTATGAAATTTTTATATAATAAAGGGTGTTCAAAAAGTGATGCAACCGTATAGAAGAATGTTACCTTCTTTTGTTGCTGGTATAATTGAGGAAAAATGGATTACCCAATGCAGCAGAGTATATTCATTGTCTCTCAATACATTAGATGTGCCATTTATGACCAGATCAGATTGCCTTCACAGAAGAGTATGGTGTGGATGCACCAAACAAATACTCCATCAAGCGAATGAACGACAAGTTCGAGTGACAGGAAAGGTAGCAAATGCAGCCAAAAGTGGTCGACGAAAAGTGCTAATACCAGAAAATTTTATCGACGTACAATCTGCATGTTCTGTTTCTCCCAAGAAGTTTGTGCGACGCCTATCTAGCCGGTAGTGCTCACACGGCATCGCGCGATTGTTTATAGATGCATCCGTACAGAATTCGTGTTGTTCATGAGTTGTTACCTGCAGACACCGGAAAATATGTATCATTCTGTCAGTGGTTCATGTCATCTGTAACGCTAGATGGGGGAAGAATTCGATGATAGGTTTTGGTCTGACGAGGCCCGGTACCGTCTTGATTCGTAGAATTCACGCATTTGGTGTACGGAAAATCGACATCAGCTGCACATTCTCTGTTTGGTGTGCAATGTCACGTAGACACATTTTGATAACATTTCATGGAACAGTGACAGTGAGCGCTACATATAAATGGTGCAACAATTTGTTAACACTATACCTGCAGACCGGCTAGAATATACGTGGTTTTAGCGAGACAATTCTACGGCTCATACAGCCAACAACGCTATGAGTTTCATGGATCAGTGTTTTCATGAACAAGTAATTTCGAAGGGGTTGTGGCTCCCTCGGTCTCCAGATTTATCCCCTCCTGACTTTTCCTTGTGGGGATACCTTAAGGATGCCCCTTACAAAATTCATCCTTACACCGTTCCCGAATTGCAAAGGGAAACGATCGATGTGTCGCTGCAATTCCTTAACAAATGTTACGACGAGTGTTTAAGAACATTCAACCTTGTATTCAATTATGTGAATCGTATAATGGAGGCCACTTTCAACACCTACTGTAAATTACTCATTTTTTCATAAGGTTGCGTCACTTTATGGACACTCTGTACTATTTAGAATAAATTAAATTAGAGTTTGCGTAGGTAGAGTTTACGATTTCAAAATTTCAAAATAGCAAGTTGTCATTATGTCCTGTGTGTAGAATATGATGAACAAAGCTATGAGATACTTTCATACT
This sequence comes from Lycorma delicatula, assembly GCF_047948215.1. Lineage (NCBI taxonomy): Eukaryota > Metazoa > Arthropoda > Insecta > Hemiptera > Fulgoridae > Lycorma > Lycorma delicatula. The sequence goes on along the minus strand of NC_134457.1, from coordinate 185,223,392 downwards.
AACACTATACGATGAGGTGAAACCATCTGGCTATCAAACAACAAAAAATCAAAATTAAACAATTTTTTATTGTTATTTTCTAGAGATTCCTGTGGGGTATCTTTTTATTTTCAACGACGTGATTATTAGTGTTTTAAAAACGATGCACTCTAGATCTCCTGTATAGATCAAGAAACGTTTAGCATATCATTAAAACAATGTCAGAGGCATCCACCCTCTCGTTCTTTTGATCCCCAGACTTCCACTGCTCCAGGCTTAGGGTAAAATACTTAGAATAAATAGTTCGTATTGAAAAGTAATGAATTATATTATTTTTCATTTTTTGAGTTTAGCAGTTAGTATTTATTAAAAACATTCGTATAAGTTAATAATATTTAATACGGATACAATCGGCACATTAATCTTTGTTAGAAAAAAATATTACCTTTAACAGCGTTCGTGTTATATCAAGGAAAGGTTTTAATATACAATTTTTATGGTCTACTCGATCTAACAAAGAATTATGGCACCATTTAGATCTAAGGTGAATATAGTACTCGTATAATGAAATTGATGTACATATGTTCCTTGTTTCTTAAGCGTCACAACTGTGAATAATTCAGCTGATTTTATTTTTGTTTGTGATGATTTCAATATACACTTTAAGATTTAAATTATTAAACGGTTGATGAGAAAAAATTACCCAGTAAATAAAACTGTTGAGAGTAATAAGATGGAAAAAATGAAATTATTACACTTACGTTAACAGATTTTTCGTGTCAAAAGTTTTCATCCCGTGAAAATTTCTGTAAAGGCCCGTTGATGAAACACAAAAACAATAAATGAGAATGAAATCGATAAGATAATTACTGTAATGGGGAGATAAAAAATTATTTTTATAATATTGGCACCAATAGTCTTCCAGGAACAAAAATATACGCTTTATTGTTTCTTATGCTTTCCACTTATCTGTTTAGATAAACAGATAATAAAAATGTTTAGATAATAATCTGTTTAGATAATAAAAATGTAGATAAACCTACAGTTCATCGATCTAATATATAGCAAGAATTACTTTCCTATTCGTTATTCATGGAAATCAAATTGTAAAACCTAAAGTGACACGACATAAGAACACCGAAAACTCTCTTCTTATGCAGTAGATCAAACTTGAATACGAGAGTCCTTTCAAGGATATCATAATGCAACGAGCTTGCCAAGAAACGTTTTAAATAAGTACTAAGGAGACCTTTAACTTCGAAAGCCTGGGTATAACATACACTTCAAACGAGTGGATATTAATTTTCATTCTGCAACACTTTGCTTAGGGGAATTTTAAAAAACATAATTTTTGTCAGAAATATTTATAACATTGATGAGAGAGCATATTTACCGGGTTTGAAGATTATAAATGTGTGTGCGATTTTTTATTTATTTATCTACAAATATATGTTTTACAGTTTGGTTTTAAATTTGTCAGTTGTTCTTTCTTGCAGAGGAATCAAACTCAAATTAGCTATTCTTACGGACTTTTTTGCAAGATTTTTACCTATTGGACAGAATTTTTAAAAATAAATGAGTCTGGCGGGCCACAATATTGTCGTATTTCCTACAGCATTCGTTTTTTGTCTAAACTTTCTAATTTCAAGTGCCACACAAATTGTTTTTTCAATCCTTGGGTTTTACATCTCAACCTATTCTAAACTAACTAAAAGCATTTTGGTATTTAAAAAAATTTTTTTTCTAAAACCATTTCTAGATTTAATTTTATTTCAAATTATAATTACTATAATTAGATTACTTATTTTTTGTAATTTATAATTTGATTTTAAGTTTTTCAGCAATTTCATTATTTAAACTCATATTATCGCCAAATTTTTCAATAGAAGAATTTTCAAATTTTTAAATAAAAATAAAATATCTTTAAAAGAAAATGTGTGAGTTATTGATAAACTTATTTGCAATCACTTAATTTCTAAAGAAGGTTGCAGTAAAAAATTAAAACTTTCTTGTTATTTAAAGAAAAAAAAAATCTATTTCTATAATTTCTTTTTCGTTTATAAATATATTTATGCTAATTATTAACTTGCTGAATTAAATGATACACTTTATTGTTGCAATACTTATTTATTATTATTTATTTTTTAGGGTTATACTTATGAAAATGAACTTAACCAAAAAAAAAAAGAATAAAATTCGTAACTTGAATACGAGTAATACAAATTTTAATAAAACTAAAGAGGTTTGATTAAGAGAAATTTACGGAAAGCTGAATAAATTTTTATCTTAGTAATAGTCTATACAATCTTTATAATCTTAGTAATTAGTAATACATAAACACATAATATATTGATTATTCATCAATATACCACCCAGATTTGAATGTAAAATCAATTTTGGGAATACCTCCTTTAAGATTACTTTTTAAAAAAATGCGTTCTAAATGGATGATTTAAATAAAATTCTGTGCTATAAATTGATGTTCCAGAGCTACAAATCATCATGAATTTATTTTCTTATAAACATTTACAGCCTGGAACTAGCTTATTTTAAGCTTTCGGTGGTTGGATATCTTTTGTTTACTTTATAGCAATTCCAATTAGACGTAACTTATAAATATGAATTGACTGAATGGTAAGATTATTATTTACCCAAATTAGGAAATTTCTTTCATTCTACTGTCTACAATGTAATTTTTTATCTGAAGTACGTAACAGATATGAATTATAAACATGATTTTTTTTCCCTGACTCATTTGATACACTTAATTTTAAATCACTAAAATAATATAAAACTATGAAATACCTAAAAACTAAGTCGAATGTAAAACCAAATCTATAAAATTTTACTTTTATGATTTTTTAGTAAAAAATTATTTTGATTTTGATAATAAAAATTATTTTTAATAATTGTGATTATTTCGTATTCATATTTTTTTGAAAGATATGAATTTAAAAGCTTAATAAAATTATAGGCAAAAAA